>NC_136311.1:5667750-6143052 GCF_964198595.1 Lampetra fluviatilis
TAGACTCAAAGACCCATAGACTCACACAGAGACCCATAGGCTCACACAGAGACCCCATAGACTCACACAGAGACCCATAGACTTACACAGAGACTCATAGACTCACACAGATAGCCACAGACTCACACGGAGACCCATAGACTCACACAGAGACCCAAAGACGCACACAGAGACCCATAGACTTACACAGAGACCCATAGACTCACACAGAGACCCATAGACTCACACAGAGACCCATAGACTCACTTAGAGACCCATAGACTCAAAGACCCATAGACTCACACAGAGACCCATAGGCTCACACAGAGACCCCATAGACTCACACAGAGACCCATAGACTTACACAGAGACTCATAGACTCACACAGATAGCCACAGACTCACACGGATACCCATAGGCTCACACAGAAACCCATAGACTCACACAGAGACCCATAGACTTACACAGAGACCCATAGACTCACACAGAGACCCATAGACTCACACAGAGACCCATAGACTCACTTAGAGACCCATAGACTCAAAGACCCATAGACTCACACAGAGACCCATAGGCTCACACAGAGACCCCATAGACTCACACAGAGACCCATAGACTTACACAGAGACTCATAGACTCACACAGATAGCCATAGACTCACACGGAGACCCATAGACTCACACAGAGACCCATAGACGCACACAGAGACCCATAGACTCAGTCAGAGACCCATAGACTCACACAGAGACCCATAGACTCACACAGAGACCCATAGACTCACTTAGAGACCCATAGACTCAAAGACCCATAGACTCACACAGAGACCCATAGGCTCACACAGAGACCCCATAGACTCACACAGAGACCCATAGACTTACACAGAGACTCATAGACTCACACAGATAGCCATAGACTCACACGGAGACCCATAGACTCACACAGAGACCCATAGACGCACACAGAGACCCATAGACTCAGTCAGAGACCCATAGACTCACACAGAGACCCATAGACGCACACAGAGACCCATAGACTCAGTCAGAGACCCATAGACTCACACAGAGACCCATAGACTCACACAGATAGCCATAGACTCACACAGAGACCCATAGACTCAAAGACCCATAGACTCACACAGAGACCCATAGGCTCACACAGAGACCCCATAGACTCACACAGAGACCCATAGACTTACACAGAGACTCATAGACTCACACAGATAGCCATAGACTCACACGGAGACCCATAGACTCACACAGAGACCCATAGACGCACACAGAGACCCATAGACTCAGTCAGAGACCCATAGACTCACACAGAGACCCATAGACGCACACAGAGACCCATAGACTCAGTCAGAGACCCATAGACTCACACAGAGACCCATAGACTCACACAGATAGCCATAGACTCACACAGAGACCCATAGACTCAAAGACCCATAGACTCACACAGAGACCCATAGGCTCACACAGAGACCCCATAGACTCACACAGAGACCCATAGACTTACACAGAGACTCATAGACTCACACAGATAGCCATAGACTCACACGGAGACCCATAGACTCACACAGAGACCCATAGACGCACACAGAGACCCATAGACTCAGTCAGAGACCCATAGACTCACACAGAGACCCATAGACTCACACAGAGACCCATAGACTCACTTAGAGACCCATAGACTCAAAGACCCATAGACTCACACAGAGACCCATAGGCTCACACAGAGACCCCATAGACTCACACAGAGACCCATAGACTTACACAGAGACTCATAGACTCACACAGATAGCCACAGACTCACACGGAGACCCATAGACTCACACAGAGACCCATAGACGCACACAGAGACCCATAGACTCAGTCAGAGACCCATAGACTCACACAGAGACCCCATAGTTTGTTGTCCTTTCCCCTCACCTCCTATTAGCGCGGTTGGCTACGTACAGTGAGAAAGAAGTTGAGCATGCATACATGCACACATATCAACGACAGTGCCAATTTATTTCCGCCTAATCCTCTCTCTTAATTCGACAGGGTTTGATTCGGTTTGATCCGTGCGTTGGTGTCTGGCGATTATCGAATCCTGATGGCGTATTTATGGCAAATGTATCGTGCAATTCACAAGCACGATTCAGAATAAATCTAGGTCGAAATTTATTTATTTTATTTATTTTTAAACCCAAACCCAGACAACGCAAAAACGGATACTTCCCTTTCAAAACTCGCAATAGATTGTCGGAACGACGGGACAATTTGTCACGGATTGTTTGAGCTTCGCCGTGACATTTTGACAGCTTTTGTGTGAATTTCGTTCAATCGTGAAGCACGTCAGTCACGGCCATCAGAACGATCACAAATCCCCCTGTCAGGAAGCGCACGCGAGCGAGATTAACACTCGGCGGGGGGGGGGGGGGAGAATGTCACGCACTTTAGGGAGCGATGCTGATGAAGTGGTCACACTGAAGTTGAAAGTCCGAACCCAACTGGCGGTTTGATTTCGACATTTTTTGTTGAAACAAAAAAAAATCCCGCACCCGAGCTGCTTTGTTTTTGGTAATACTGACATCTAGTGGCCAGGAACGTCTTGCACAGTAAGATGCGTTGAAGGTGAAGCCCAAAGACGTATTTGGGGCCGTCAATAAATGACGTCACGCACCTAGGGGGGAGGGGGGGGGTCAGACATTTGTGACGATGTGTAACGAGGGGGGGGGGAGATTGAGAAATGTGACGTCACGTAAAAATGCGCGACTTTAAATAAATATAGACAATACGTTCTACTTAATTAAATAGACTTTTTAATAAATGTTTTCTCCTACAACATCAGAGTGCAGCGCTACATTAAATCGCACTACAGTGACAATAGTTTAAAGCGATTTTAAGCATGTTTTCTTTTGGGGGGGGGGCAGAGCGTTGTGACGTCATATTTGAGGGGGGGTCTGACTTTTTGTGACGCCGTGTCACGAGGGGGGGGGTCAACAATCGTCAAAAATCGCGTGACGTCATTTATGGACAGCCCCTTTCTCACTCCACTGCTTCAGTAAGGGCCTGCACCACAGAAAAAAACATTAAAGACTCCCCCCCACCCCACCTCCGTGTAGAAGATGTTTGGCCTACTCTTCCTCATTGGCCAGACGTCTTGGAATCGATGTGAGCACCTACACACCCACGCTTTACCCCACCGCACGCGGCCTGCCTGTTTGAACGACTGACTGTGGTGTCCTCATTCAGACGCGGGCGAGATGCAAGGCACTCACACCCATTGCCTCAACTGCAGCGCCCCGGGAGATGGAATCGAAGCGGCCGCCTCTGGCTTGCAAGTCCAATAACTAATTACATAGCTGTGGCAGCGTCACGCTGAATCATTGGGAAGGTGCCATGGTCTTCTTGGTTCTTTCGGTAAAGTCACGTAGAAGGTAAATAATAAAATAATAAATTAAAACATAATAAATAATTATCAAGACGCTGTCTTTCCGACAGACCTGTTCTTCACCTGACGACGGCTGCTTGCGTTGTGGCCGAAACGTCGTGAGAATTATTTTATTATGTTTTCTTTTATTATTTTATTATTTCCCTTCTACGTGACTTTACCGAAAGAACCAAGAAGATGAATCCCTGCAGTCACGAAAGCTTTCAATCGAAATTTAAGGTGGCATGGTGTTTTAAATTCTCGATTAATCGGGAATCTCAAGGTCACATTACACACATCGATTGATGTGCGTAAGAATCAAGGGTCTGAGTTTGGAAATGTGTTGGATGCAATGTCTTCGCGTAACCCCCTGCAGCCACTAGAGGCGGCTACATTCACCACGGTATGAGAAGAAAAACATCGAATTGCGACCATGGCTGGGAATTGGCCTGAGGGCCTGTTCAGCCATGACCAGTTCAAGTATCACCGCGCCACTGATGTCAACAGTGGCCCGGAATTCAACTCAGGTGGCCGGGTTCACAGCGTCGTTCTCGTCCCGCCGCTTGTGTTGTGTGACGATCGCTTGTGTTGCGATCGAAAGGTCGTGATCTATTATGATAATTTTTTTCTACCCACGTGACTTTACCGAAAGAACCACAGGGAATGGATTCCTGCAGTCACGAAAGCTTCAAATCAAGTGGGTTGTAGATTGTTACTCGTCGAGTAATCAAATACAATTAGACGCCTTGTGAATCGATCCAATTAACGAAGGCACAATCAACATTCTCAGCTATATTGTGCTGAATTGTTACTATGCTGTTACGATTGTGATGCAAACGACTGAATACGAAATGTGAGCATTATGCTAATTATATTAAAATGCCACATTTTCTCATATCGCTCGGGAGTTTTATTTGAGCTGCATGAGGAGTTATTTTTCGAAACGAACTTCATGCTCCCAACGAAATCTGGTGGCATTAAAATCTCTCCTTTTAACGTCAGAATGTTGTGCTGTCGCATTCTTGTCTCCCAACGCTGGCTTTTCAAATAATTAGTTTCAATTCGGGAGAGTCATAATATCTGCGGGAATTGGTGGATGCATGCTTACGTTTCAAAGTCGGTGGTATTTGGTAGGGGAGCGGTGGCGCAGCAGTTAGCGAACTGCGCAATGAGCCCAGCGACCTGAGTTTCATTCCCCGCGTGTGATATCTGAACCGGTGCTGGGAAATCCGCCCCTCTTCACCGACCGCCACTGACCGGCGTGGTGAAGTATGGTCGGGTAATTACCCCGTGACGAACGCGGTATGCACAGTGAAGCCTCTATCCAACAGGCTTCAAAGCCTGGAAATATTTGCACTTGTTCCTTGTAGCATGGAGAGACGGAGCGATGAAATCGGAGCGTATGCAAGGTGCCGTGTGGGCGGATTGTTCGGTCCCAGGATTAAGATCGCAAGAGATTACGACGCCTAGGAGACACATTCTTCCAGCACTGGATTGATCATGGCTGATCCTGAAAACGATGATGATGATGGTGCTGATGGCTTGCTATTGAAACATAAGCCGTTTTATTTATTTATGAAAATACAGTATTTATAGAAATATACCAAGTTCATTTATATAAGTTGCACCACACAAGTCCGTCATTCTTATTATTCTGTACGTATTTTTTTTTCTCCGCGGTAGATGAAAACAAATGTACTTCTCTGCAATCATTCACTTTGCGACTCGTAGTTTTACAATAATTCACCAATTTACAGTTTGGAGCCACGGATCGCCTGTGGGAAGATGTTCTCTCTCTGAAGGGCTCACTTTGATGTCTTGTTTTTTGATAACGCATTGTATTCCCTTTCTCGCTCTTTCTTTTCTCCTCCCTCCATCACTCAAAGGGGTTCACATGAGATCGCCAGTATAAATTGGTTGCACGGTGGTGGTGGTGGTGGTGGTGTTTCCCTTCCTCTAGCCGCCTCGTTATTGATCAAGTGCTTCTTCCACAGAGGCAACTTCACGGTACACATCTTCAGATTATTTCGTAGGAATCTTTTGGGTTTTTGTTTACACTCTGGCTTTCCACGCCAGTAAACACGGAGCAGTGGTGCCAACGTCCGTCCCAGTGGTACCAACCACATGCCAACGTTGTCTCAACGTTAGATGCCAACGTTGTGCCAATGTTAGATGCCAACGTTGTCTCAACGTTGCATGCCAACGTTGTGCCAATGTTAGATGCCAACGTTGTCTCAACGTTGCATGCCAACGTTGTGCCAATGTTAGATGCCAACGTTGTCTCAACGTTAGATGGCAACGTTGTCCCAACATATTTATATTTTAGCATCTGAGTATTTTGCTTTACGATACGTCGACGCGTGTGCTGAATGGAGGGTGGCTTGAATTCATAAATGTTCATCGTGAATGTTTTGATTTGTGCCGCAATGGACCTGAACTCCAGAGGTCGCTGGTCCGATTCGACCTCCCGGCGGGGCAGCTGAAACAATGGTGCGATTTTATTAAAAGCCTGCCCCCCTCCCCCACCACCACCCCTCGTCCATCCAGCAGTCTAAATAGGCGCACCCCAGCCAATCGGCGGTTCGCGCGTGGTGGGGTAAAGTGTGGGTACCCCCACCCTCTACCCCCCCCCCGCCCCGGAGAGGCTCTCTAGAGCTCTCTCTACCAGCCAGCATATGGCGTGAACAAGCAATTGCAGGGCTGCGCCTGTATCCTTCACTGTGATTGGTAGGCTGCGGTCGCAAACGCCGTGTGTACAGTCGTCATCGCCGTCCACCTCACGTGACGGTTACCGCTCCGTCTTCGTTGAGCGGCGTGTCGGGGCGCTTCCGTTGACCCGGCTGGGCAGCCCAATCCTCCAGGGGCCAGATCCTCCTCGGACAATCGAGCTGCCCACGGGGAGGGAGGCTGGGGGAGGGGGGGGGTTGTGGGGGGTGCTGGGGGTGGAGGTGCTGGGGAGGCCTTCTTATATTATGCTGGACCGTGTATCCCGAGATGTCTCTTGAGATGTCTCTTCGGGGCATTTTTCTGGTTTTTTTCCTCCACGTTTAGAATCAACGTGCGTTTAGTGTGTTTGGCTGCTGTACACATTTCCACACGACGAGCCCACTTTATTGGGCTCTCATCTGTGGCCAGGTCACTCCTGAAATAGAGCTATGCAGATAGCTCAGTGGGCCTTGTCTGGTAAAATTCAGACACATTCTGACTGCCGCCGGCTTCTCCTCCCCCGCGAGTGATCTCCACTCCTACTTCCCACCCCCCCACACCCGCCCAGTTTCGCGTTCCCAGTCCCTGGCGCCCACGAGGTCCCTCGCTCCCAAACCCCCCCGCCCTCCTCCGTTCCCCCCCCCTCTTTGACTTATATAGCCTCCTGACATCTCTCCCACTTTAGAATAAATTGTCTTGCTGTGGTGTGCACACCTGATGATGATTGCTTGCGTTGTAATCGAAACGTCGTGATTTAATTGTATTTATTTTTAGCTTTTATTTAAAAAATTTTCTTTACCTACGTGACTTTACCGAACGAACCAAGAGTTATGGATCCTTACAGTTACAAAAACTTCAAATCTAGAATGAAATCTCCACTCCGTTACGCACTCTGCCTGTCCCAGCGACGGACGGCGCTGACCGCAAACTGCTCCCAGATCGCCGTGGAAATGCCAGGCTTCTTGAGGTCGACACGCAGCACCCGTCCTTGTATGGGAGCTTCTGTTCAAGCCTCTAGAGTTTACAGTAAAGTACACACGCCGTGAAGCAAGGCTGTGTGTTTAGTGCGTTGTCCTTTCCCCGCACATCCGATTAGCGAGGTTGGCGACGTCGTTCAACATGCATACAGTGCATGTCTAATTGAGGTTGCTGAAAATACTAGGGATGGCATTTCTGAATCCATTAGTATCTGCAACACCGATTATGAAGCCCTCTCTTCTCTGTGTTTATTGAATCGCGCGTGTAAAAATCGATGTATTTGGATGCCGATCCGTTTTAGGCAATGGGTTGATGTGACCCCTACAGCCACTGGAGGCGCTACCATTCACCGCCGTGTAAAAACAAAAAGAATCGACCTCGTATTGAATGCAAATTGTGACCCTGATTTGCCACAATTCATCGAATCTCCATGGTAGCGAATCATTCCATCCCGATTATTGTGCAGGCAGTATTTTCCCCCGCCCCCACTCGCCATTTCAATTTTAAAAGCCGTGAGATTAAAGTAGAGATTTCGACAAGAGATGCGGACGTTATGAGATACAAACATAAACGTAGACACAGTGAGATAAGGGAGCTACATACAACACGACGATGACAGAGATCAATTGAATTATTTAAAGACAATTAGCTCATGCTCATTTACGATTGGAATTCGAGTTTATTCTGTAATCCACCGCAATGTTTTTTTTGTGTCACTTCTTTCTAGATTTGAAGCTTTCGTGACTGCAAGGATTCATATTCTTAGTCTTTTTTCGGTAAAGTCACGTAGATAAAAAATTACAAATTAAATTAATAAAAGTAAAATACAAATAAAATACAAATCACGACGTTTCGGAGGCACGAATCCCACGCCTCATTGGGGCTCCTTGTGGCCCCTTTTCTCCAGCTCGGTTTACGATGCCTCGGGCCACCACTGCCTAGCCCACGACGATGGCATTCGAGCACTTTTGTTGTTGTTGTTGTTGTTGTCCCCCACCACCACGAGCGTTTCACAACCGTTTGACCTCTATCCGTCGAAAACTAACCTCGTGCGAGATCCCTCGTGTACAGGGAGACCGGCACCGTTTCTCGAACTTTCGCGCGAATCGCGCTTTGGGCTAAAACGAGTCGAGTTTCCGCGCGGGCTGGAAACGATCTCGGAGGCGAAGGAACCACCCCCTTTGTTTGTTGTTGTTGTTGCGTTTGAACGAGGCACGCAGTGAATTAGGCTGATCATCGGCGCGCCGCGTGTCACTCACGATCTGGGTCCGCCTTGTCGCACAGACAGGGAGAGGGAGGAGCGTGGAGGGGGGGGCCCTCTGAGACGCCGATCTTGCATTGGAGATGCCCCCCCAACACTGACGCATGCGTCAGCAGCTCTCTCACTCCTATTGATTACCAAAGACAAAGATCCCCCATACAGCCTTGACTGACTGTAGGGGCAAGTGCTGTTAGCGAGCACCTATGAAGGCCGGAGCCGTACACGAGGAGGTGGGTGGCCAGCACCACGCCCGACCGCCTTTGTCTCCCCAGTGGCGATATTAACACACCGCACCAGGTACTCATTTGAGGCTTAGTCGACCTAGGGGAGGTCCAGTACCGATTCAAATATTCGTCACTGGTGTTGGCCGTGAGCGGGAATCGAACCCGGGTCGCCGGATTCATAGCGCAGCGCGATAACCGCTACACTACCGCTCCCCCCCCTCTTGATTACCCCCCATACACACACACACCGCCACCCCCAAACACCGTGTCTGTGGTCAGGTGTGTGGACATGCAACACCGATGACGATTTTCTGAACCGGTCCTGGGCCTCCCCTTAGGTCGACTCAGTCTCAAATGAGTACCTGGTGCGGTGTGTAAACATCGACGCTAGGGAGACAAAGGCGGCCAGGAGTAGTGCTGGCCACTCGTTCGCCGTGCCGACCTTCATAGGTGCTTCCGAAAAGCACTTACCCCCAACAGCTTATGTAGGCTATCCGGGAGGATCTTTGTCTTTGTGTGTGACAGAGTGTGTTAATAAAAGAGAGCACGAAAGGAAAGGTAAAATCTCAATCTGGGGATTTTCATTTTAAAACCACGTTCGTTAAACATGCGTAAGTGTTTACACTTGTTTCCAAAACTCTTACATTCGATTACAATTACAGATAAAATTGAGACAAATAGAGGTTGTATCTTTTGTTAAAGGACCTTAAAACCGTAACACTACTGAAGTATATGATTCCTTCCTAAAATCAATTCCCAAGTATTACCTCCTTCCCGAACACGTGCTACAGGCAAGCACACTTTGTCCGGGGCGATGTGACAAACCAGAGCGCTGTGGGTCGCTCCGAATATCCCGCGGAACTTCCACGAAAAATATCCACACGGTCATCTGCCGATGAACGTGGGATCGCTGGGAACAGAGTTCCACGCCACTTTTGGGGGGGGGGGGGGTGGAGAGGCGACGCCTCTCTTAATCTGCTCCAAAACGTTTACGGATATAAGCACTGGCGATCACGGAATACAAACAAACACGGGTAAACGGTGTGTGGTGTGTGTGTGGGGGGGGGGGGGGTATTTCGCAGCACCAGCACGTCTCATAAAGGCGACACGAGAAGACAAAAACGCGAGATAAAAGTGTAACAACGTCCGACATGCGTGTTCTATATTTTACTAAGAGCCTTTTATGTCGCACGCGAACGCCGCCTTGAGCACGAACTTCCGACTTCTCCCCGAAACGCGCCTTCCCCTTGAGCCATATCCCCCTTTTCAATAACCCTCCGAGCCCCCCTTTCTAGAACTTTTGCGCACCCCCAATTTCCCTCCGCCAATCCCCGTCCTTCCTTTCGAACCCTTCTTAGCCCTTCCCCTCCGAGTGCACCTTGCGTTCCTCACCTTTTTCAAGTTTGAGTTTCTCTCTAAACCCCCCCCCCTCCCCCCGAATCTTTTCGGATCCTCTGTCCCGTGCCAATCCTCTTTTAATGCCTCCCTGCACCCAATCAGAGGCATTGGACAACACTTCCTGATTGCGCGTTTTCCACGCACATCGTGTCATGTAAAGCTGGTCTGTTGCGTCGGTCCTTTTACAAAAAAAAAGTTGTTTTTTAAGTTCGCCCGCGACGCTCAGAATTCCTGGTGCGCCTTTTAACCCACGGACAAAATTCCAGACAACTCGGATGCATTTTACCCGTTCGACTCCGGTTAGCCACAGAAGAAATTGTGGATAATGGGAGTTTTTTTGCGGTTTAATTCGCGTCGGGGTTTGGAGGAGGGTGTCACTGATAGCCGGACTTTCACAGATATTGTAGATAAACGTGATTGGTTCTATGATAATTGTTTTTTTACCCTTCTATCTGGCAACAAAACTGACACCTTTTTACAAGGAGTCATGCTTGCATAGACCACAATACCTGCAGTCATAATGCAAACAAAAAACACAACTCAGTGCACATTATCAGAGTTGTGTTTTTTGTTTGCATTATGACTGCAGGTATTGTGGTATATGCAAGCATGACTCCTTGTAAAAAGGTGTCAGTTTTGTTGCCAGATAGAAGGGTAAAAAACCAATTACCATATTTTTACTGGCAAATGAGGTACCAATGGTGATTGGTTCTAGTTTAGAAGTGTTCGTGACTGCAAGGATCCATATTCTTTTTTATTTTCACTTCATTTATTTATTTTAAAATTTTCACCTACGTGACTTTATTGAAAGAACCAAAGAGTATATAAACGTGATTGGGTTGTTCTCCCCCCTCCTCCCCCACGATTAGTAATTGCAAGCAATGAGTGTTCGATGCGATGAATGTGCCGTGGTGAACATAGCAGCAAGCGTTGCACCGTCGTTTCATTGCACACAGCACGATTTATGGTTGCGGGTTCACCTCCAAAGAAAGCCTTCTGCTAATTTTTATGTAGTGGTGGTATTGACGTGCGCCGACTGTGACAGTGATGGATCACGGGGCGGCGCGGGGTGCGGGGTTGGGCACGCGTTGTGGGCGTGGTGTGGACGCGCGCGCCGGGAGTGACAGATGACGGGGCGGCGCGGAGTGAGTGGTGAGGCACGATGAGATGTGGGAAAAGAGGATCGTAGCCAGCGCCCGGCGATTGGTCGAATAAGTGGGTGCTCGCAGCGACGTCCGCAGGTGGGGTATAAAGGGGGACGCGCGAGAGCACTCGGGGAGAGTTACCCAGTTGAAGACCCGAAGACGGAGCTGAAGACCTAGTAGCTCAGTGGCGTTAGTCGCCGAGTAGCTAAGTGGATGTTGGTCATCCGAGTAGCTCAGTGGCGTTAGTCGCCGAGTAGCTAAGTGGATGTTGGTCATCCGAGTAGCTCAGTGGGCGTTAGTCGCCAAGTAGCTAAGTGGGTGTTTGTCACCCGAGTACTAAGTGGATGTTGGTCATCCGAGTAGCTCAGTGGCGTTAGTCGCCGAGTAGCTAAGAGGATGTTGGTCATCCGAGTAGCTCAGTGGGCGTCAGTCGCCAAGTAGCTAAGTGGGTGTTTGTCACCGAGTACTAAGTGGATGTTGGTCATCCGAGTAGCTCAGTGGGCGTTAGTCGCCAAGTAGCTAAGTGGGTGGTTGTCACCCGAGATACAAAGTAGGTGTTAGTCACCTGTAACCAAGTTTGATAAAATAAAGAGTGTGTTACCCGTGAAGTCGTCTCCCGCCGAGTTACTACATTACATTTACACCGGGGTGAAAAATAGCGCCTCTAGTGTCTTAAGGTGGGGTGGAGGGCAAGCGAAACCTATTAGAATTGAACATTTTTAATATAACATTCTTACACTCACAATTCGATGCATGCATCACGAGCTTAGTCGTTCGTATTAATCCATGAAATCACATGTCATTCATCTCACGGCAATTTTGTTTTCGCTTTACATATCTGTATAAATTTAAGAGCTCAATCTTGGCATGTCCTTCCTGGCCTGCAAATGAAAGTGTTCGGGGGCGGGAGGGTGGGGGGGCAGTTGAATATAGACGTTTTAAAACAGTGGGGGCTTTTAGTTTTATATTAGCGTCCTTTTGGGAGAGGTTAAATTACAACGATGTACAATAATGGGACCTCATCAATCTCGCCCTCGTTGGCAAGCTCATGCGGACGCTATCGATTTCCGCCGCCCCCCCCCACCGCATCTTTCCCGCGCGCCCCGTGTTCGATAAAGTTCGCGGCCGTGGAAACGGACTCCCCTCGATTTGTTACACAAGCAGATTACGGCAATTTACTGGGCGTGACCACTGGCGTTCCTCGCGGAGAGAGGGGTGGCTGGGTGGGCTGGGTGGGCTGGGTGGGTGTCTGCCCCCCCCCCCGGTGCCCCCAACCCCATGCCCCCCCCCCTCCTGTCCCACGCCCATTTGATTTGCCACCCCCCACCTGGAATGATTGCTGCTTAGGGCACCAAAGTCATCCCCCATGAAATAGCCGCACGGCGAGTTGCAGCACTGCCCGCTGTTAATGTCACTTCTGGATTGAACACTTTGGAAGTTGGCGGTGCCCTGATAGACGAATGCTTCTGGCTGGTGATTGGTTAGAAGATAAACAGTGGCTTGCTATTTTCTCACGCAATCGGATCTCAACTGGAGTGAATGGAGCTCGCTTTAGCTAACACAGACCTCTATAGTAGCGAATGGGGCTCGCTTTAGATTGCATGTCTACGGGAGTGAATGGAGCTCGCTATAAGCTGATAGACTTCCACGGGAGTGAATGGAGCTCGCTCTAGCTAACACAGACCTCTACGGGGGTGAATGGATCTCGCTTTAGCTTACACAGACCTCTACGGGAGTGAACGAAGCTCGCTCCACGCACTGTGGAGCTTCGTGTGGATCCGAGCCGGCGCTCCAAACGTTGGACACGGTCGGTCGCGCTCGACAAAAACCCGCAGACACAACGCGAATTTGAAAAAAAAAACTAAAAGAAGCAACACACATATGGACTGTACCACCGCGAAAACCCGCGAAGCAGGAGGCCTCTTGTTTTCCTCCGTGTGGGGGGCTGGGTCTGTGTGTCTAGCAGCCCCCCATCCCCTATACCAGGGGTCGGCAACCTACGGCTCCGGAGCCGCATGCGGCTCTTTACGGGCTGCTTCTTGACGATATGTACGTGAGTACAGTATGTACTCAGATGCATTGCGGCTCTTGAAATACTGAATTTTGTACCGAATTGGAAAGAAATGGCTCTTCTTGTTATTTTGGTTGCCGACCCCTGCCCTATACTTAGTCAGCGCGCTGTGAGAGTATCGAGAGCGTGCGGTTAACACGGACGGAGCCCTTTGGCACGGCGCGGAAAATGCCATCGCGGTAAACATGGGGCGGGAGATATCCACACCAAAACGGATTAAAACTCTCTTCGCCAGGGGGTCTAATTGCGTAACTGATATCCGTTTAGTCACGGCTCGTGGAACGTATTTCGTCCGCACGCATTCGGTGGGCGCACACGGGATTATCATTATTGTTGTTGTTGTTGTGGTGTGTTGCTGAGTGGGTGTCATTTTTGTTTAAAATAGGAGGGCACTAAATAGCACGTGACTGGGCCGCTTCACGGTGTATTAAAAACGCAAATTGTCGTCACAACGCATAATCGTATTACATGCGTCGCGGTGGATTTTGGGGTCCGGGGGGTGGGGGCGAGATTCAATCGCCCGCGTGTTAAACTTAAAACAACACCACACAAAACCATTGGAACCTCATTTGCCAGTAAAACATATGATAATTGGTTTCTTACCCTTCTATCTGGCAACAAAACTGACCCCGAGCTCTCATACTCTGATGGTGCATTGTCTTTGAGTTGTGCGCCTTTTGGCGTCATCTGGTCCAACCCATGTGAGACTAGGCTCTGAGGAAAGCTGTCTCGGGTGTGGACCAATCAACTTCAAGGACAGTGCATACATTATCAGAGTTGTGTTTTTTGTTTGCATTATGACTGCAGGTATTGTGGTCTATGCAAACATGACTCTTTGTAAAAAAAGGTGTCAGTTTTGTTGCCAGATAGGAGGGTAAAAAAACAATTAACAACACCACACAAACTTCGCCTTTTAAGTCCCTTCGCGCGTTAAGTAGCAACGCGGCCGCCGCGTTGTGTGGTTGTTCTTTTTTATTGTGTTCCTTGAAATGTATTCAAACGCTTTGCTGCTAATGGGGCACCAATGGGACAGAGATTAATTGGGGTCCGGACCTCGAAGCAAGGAGGCGCAGAGGGGAGGGGAGGAGCGGGCATAGTCCAGAATTGGTGTCATCAAAGGCAGAAGAATCAAGACGAGGGCAGATGGCGATCGGAGGCAGACGCGTGCTAAGAGCCATTTTTCTTCTTCGTGTGATTCGCCGTCAAGGATGCCAAACATCGCCGTCATCGCCAGCCATTATCTATCCGCTGCTGGATGAAGGCCCTCCCCGAACCGTCGCTGCCACCGTTACATCTCACTCCCCGCACGCGAGGCGATCCCAGCGCTCCGTCTCCGCCCCGATGCAAGCCGCCTCCCTCCTTTGGCTGCCGTTAGGTCGCCAGTCTCGCCTCCTTCCCCAAGGCCATTCTACTTTTGTTGTTATCAATCGACTTATTGGTGTCCTTCCCCCCCCCGCACCTCCGGTTAGCATGGTTGGCTACGTATGGTGGTAAAGAAGTTCAACATACATACATACATAGGATGTTGCTGAGCCTGTGTTTGTTCCATGACCCACGTGTTACTATCTCTGTCTCTCAGTCTCCTTTCGAAGCGTGCCGCTCTCTCTCTCTGTGCTTATTTGTGGAAGTTATTTTACTAAACTCGCAAAGATAAATATCGGGCTGGGTCCACGAGCAAATAATGGGATCATCATGTATTGCAATTCACGTTCGTCCTATAAAAACAATTCCGATCAATCGTTTATTCATAGAGCAATTAGTCGATCCAAAATCAACAACATCAACAACAAAAGGTGCATGGAAACCACGGTCACTTTTCGTTCTATTCGTTTGATTAGTAGGGGCAAGTGGTGCGCTTGGGAGGCAAGGGGGTGAGGCGTAAGGTTACCAACCGTCCCGGTTTGGAGCGGGACAGTCCCAGTGGTTTCGCGCGGTCAACTCGCGATTCTGGCAGGAGTGGGGGGGGAGGGGCTTAAGTCAAGTAGTTGGACCGGGGTCTAAGTCGCGAGGACGGGGGCCAATGTTGCAGTGGACGTGGGGTGGGGAGGCCAACATAAGAAACAACGACGCCGTTCCCACGTGCCGGTGGTGCTAGCGATCGAGTGGGTGTGGCTTCGTAAAAGTGGGCGAGGCTAACGGAGGGAGGGAGGGCTGGCGGGGCTGCTCACCGTGTATCCCGGTTGAGCCTCCCAGAGATGTATTTGATAGCGCGAGTAGCTTGGGTGGTTAGAGGTGCAGCTTTGTGTGTTTAGTTTGTTGTCCTTCATCCGCATCTACGATTAGCACGGTTGGCTACGTACGGTGCGAAAGAAGTTCAACATACACGCGAGGGGGGGGGGGGGTGCGGTGTGGGGGGAGGTGTGCGGGGTGGTAAGGTTGTGGCGGCAGGGCGGGGCGGGTTGGGGGGGGAGCCACGCGGACCCTCCTTCACTTGCACGTCTGAACGTCCGCCAGCGTCTCGCACACCCGGCACCTCACGTAGCAGCACCACATGAACTTGCACTCGCATCGCTCGGCGTGTCGCACCACGTGCGTGTTGTAGCCGCGGCCGCAGCACAGCGAGCCGCAGCCCTCGGGCCCGTCCGAGAACTTATCGCACTCGCGCCCCTTGGTGCCCGCCGTGCCCACCGCGCCGTTGCGCACGCAATAGTCGGGCGAGTCGGCCACGTGCACGAGCTCGTCCTTGTGAGCGGCGTGCTTGCCCCCGTGGAGGTTGCCCCGACGACGCAGCTTGCCCTGCGACTTCTCCACCACGTGCGCGCTCTCCTCGTACTTGTCCTTGAGCAGCTTGCCCACCTTGTCGAAGCTCGCCATGCCCCGCCAGCACGTCTTGACGGCGCACGAACCCGAGACGCCGTGGCAGCGGCAGTGCGTCGTCATCAGCATGGAGGCCGCCTTGGCGATGCAAAAAAAAACAAGCGCGCCGCTTAGTCGCGTAACGCGCGTCGTCGTCGTAATCGTATTTTAAATATTTGCGCAGCGCCTCGGTTCGATGCGCTTTTCGTCGTTTCAAAGCGGTACGGGAAAAAAGAGTGATTTTGATGGCAAGCGGCGGTGCAAGGGCCGAGGGGTGAATGACAGCAACAGCGGGCACGTGGGCATCACGAAAGGGCTCTAGGGGAGGGACAAGATGGAGTGGAGGGGCGACGGGAGGGAAGAGGATGGGCAATGGAGAAGAGGTGGTGAGGCTTGAAGAGAGAACGAGGTTAAGGAGGGGAGCTGCTGAACGCACAGGGGGAGTCGCTTCCAGTGGTAGGGTGCGAGGAGAAAGAAATACAGAAAACGGGAATGGGCAGAGGGAGGAGGGACAGTGAGAGACATCGATAAGATTGGGAACGAAGAGGAGGATGAGGCGGGGGACATGAAGAAATGAGAGAGGCGAGACGAGGAGGGGGGGGGGGCATGGAGAGATTTACATACGAGCGTCAGATTTTTTTTTTAAAAGACGACGGTGTAGTGAATGGGAAAGCCGGTGGAGCTGACGGAGAAGAGGCATTGTTGCACTCTCGGCTAGGTGAAGACCCCCCACCTCCCCTCGTCCCTCCGGTGCTGCTACCAACCAATCTGACGGAGCGCACGGTGCGGTGCGCTCGACTCATCATCCACATGTAGAATCGACATCACGCGTTTAGAGTATTTGTCTGTTGCGATAAATGTCCACGCGATAAGCCACTTTGTCGGGCGACCGCTTGTGACCAGGTCGCTTCTGAAAAAGGGCTACGATGTATAGCTGAGTGGGTCTTACCTGGTCAAATAAAAAGAAAATAGTTTAAAGCTGGCAAGAACTGGAGTCATTGACCTGCCTTTGCACAGATAACTCGAGAGAGACAGTATTATGCAAGCCAGTTTGATGGCCTGTTTGGACATCTGAAAAATAGTTACATCGCTCAGTGGGTAGAATAAAATAACAAAAATAGTTTATTTTTAGCTCGGTCCGCAAGCGGGCATTAATGATCCTGCTGGTAGGGGATGGAGGGGGGAGGTGGGGAGTTGGGGCATCGCTGTGATCTCGCGTGCAAAGAGTGCGGACATCCCGACCGAATCCCTCACCTGCCGACCCGCCTCCACGTTGTGCAAGTTCATCAGCGCGTTGTGTCCGCCGGCGGCGCTCTCGGCAGCGTCCACGAACTTGCGGCCGAAAGTGAGTCCGTAGCGGATGTCGTCCGAACAGCCGCCCCACTGCCATCCCTCGCTCTGCGAGCCGCCCTTCAGGGAGGCGTCGCACGAGCAGCCCGAGACTTCGCCCGCGCTGCAGCCACGCGTGATCGAGTAGACGAGGCCGGCGCTCGCCACCGCGTAGATGAACGCCGTCTCTCGCGAGCCTGGCCGTTGTAAGGTTGGTGGGGGGGGGGGGGGTGCGGGGGGGGGGGTGGTCAGAATTAGAATATTTGTTTAGACTGGAGGAAGAATCCGATGAGCTATGAAGCTCTGTTTTTCTCGGGGCGGGTTAGCAAGTTACGACAACAAACCATGCAACATTCAATAGGAGTGCAACGTAGAGAAAAAGGTCAGCAAGTCACGCAATCGTTTTATCATAAAAAGACAGATCTGTATATAAGTACAAAATCCATAGGTATATGAATTCCTGCCACTTTTTCAACACTAAATGCAGGCTTTGGGCAAGGTAGCAAAACAACAACAACAACAACGAAAACAACAACAGTCCCAGACCACACCAAGACACCAACACACAGCGGGTCCTCAGTACAATTGCACATTAAAATAATGGAACGATCGATACACGGCGTGTACAAGTTACGGATCACATCGCAATCACACTGTGGCTGTATCCGGCACCAAAGTAATCTGCTGCTTCAGGCCCAGAGGGAGACCACGGGGAGGGCCGAAGCGCTCCAAGCTGGTCGCCGTCGTGGCGCCAACCGGAATCGTGGTCCACATTTTGTGCCAGCTTCGAAAGGATCAACCACAGATTGCTCAATGAGGATTGCACCCCCCCCCCCCCCCCGCTCAACTGCCTGAATTTGGCAGGACCCGCCTGAAAAATAGACGTGAGAATCAGTGACGATTTCCTGGGCAAACAAGCGGGGCCGCCACGGTGACTCGGAGATGTTAACTACCTCGCCTTGTATACAGGAGGTCGTGGGTTCGGTCCCGACCATGACGTCAGGACTGCTGCGTGACGGTTTTTAATTCACGTATTTCTGTCACGTGGGTTGCGGCTGTTGAAAATTTTAGTTTGTTAACGGATTCAACAACATCTTAATTTGTTCACGGATTCAACAAAACTGTTTGTTTGTTAACGGATTCAACAAAATGTTAGTTTGTTAACGGATTCAACTAAAATGTTACTTTGTTAGTGGATTTAACAAAATGTTTGTTAACGGATTCAACAAAAAATGTTAGTTTGATAACGGATTCAACTAAACTGTTACTTTGTTAACGAATTCAACCAAAACTGTTAGTTTGTTAACGAATTCAACAAAAAATGCCTCTTCTTGTTATTTTGCTTTCCCTATTCTTGCACGCTGGCCAGGTGTCTTGGAAGAGGTGAGAGTACCCACACTTTACCTTGTTAACGCCCTCCACCCCATTTAAACCGCTTGTTGTTATCGCTTCAATGGTCACACTGGGCGATCCAACCGGTCGACCTCTCGATTGCAAGTCCGGCGTTTGGCTCTCGCTAAAATCGGCGCTAATCTCTTTGCCGCGAATTAAATCCAAAAGGCCGCTGAGTTGGCACGGCTGTGTTAGAGTTCAACCTCTCGTGTGCCACGAAGACAGTGGCTGGTGCCAGTGAGGTGGCCTACAGGGTGTCGTGCTAAAAATGTTGCGTCGCGTGCATTACATGGCCTCTTGTCATTGGAACGTTGAATTTATAAAACTAAAACCATTAAATATTCATAGTTTACCAGGTTAAGGCCCAACTAAACTATGTAGCTCTTTTTCAGAAGCGACCTGGCCACAAATGATAGCTCAACGAAGTGGCTTATCACGTGGAAATGTATTGCAACCAAATACTCCAAACGACCGTTGATTCTAAATGTGGAGGGAAAAAAACTGGAGGAACCAGAGACAATTGCGCGCGACCACAGGGAGAGAGACACGCAAACTCCAAATATGCATGCGTAAAGGTTAGGATCGAACCCACGACCTTCTGCAAATCAGGCGAAGTAGTTAACATCTCGCCACCGTGGCGCCCGCATCAGAGCCGTTCCACAATCGTTCGAGCGGCGGAGAGACACTGTGAATCTTGATGCACTCTCATCTAACACAATGACTGACTCACCCGAACTGCACCCAAACTCGTCCGAGATGCAAGCTAAGCAGGGCCGTGCCTGGTTGGCAGTCTGATGGAAGACTGCTTTTGAATGAGAGGCGTTGTCGGCTTGGGCTGTGTGCAAGGTAAACAGGAGAATGCAATACAGCAGTGGATGTAATCTAATTGTGTGGATGTGTGAGTGTTATCTCCTCTTGTCAAATGGTTGTACCCTGGGAACTCAGGTTTCTTCCTAACACTCAATCAAGGATTCTAGATTTGAAGCTTTCGTGACTGCAAGGATTCATACTCTTAGGTTTTTTTCGGTAAAGTCACGTCGGTAAAAAAGAAATATATATTATATATATTATTTTTATTATTTATTTTAGTTTTTACCTACGTGACTTTACTGAAAAAACCTAAGAGTGCTCAATCAAGGAATTGGTCCGTCACTATGCAGGACCTTCCCGAAAATAAGCTTGAGACCAAATCTATTTTTCTTACCAAGGGCCCACTAAAGCGACCTGGCCATCATAAGTTATAGCTCAACGAAGTGGACGGCTTCTAATGTGGACATTTATAGCAGCCAAATACTCTTAAGATAACCGTGAAGGTGCCCAACATCGCCTGATCTTAGAAGCTATGCAGCTCTGCAGCCTAGTTAGTACTCGGATGGGAAAGACTGCACGGAGATGTCAGGCGTGAGTTGACCGGGAGACGGCGGTACAGATTCTTGAATCTATCTGTGCAGAGCCTTTGAGCATGATCCCATCGTATGTATGTATGTTGAACTTCTTCTTGGTTCTTTCGGTAAAGTCACGTAGAAGGGAAATAATAAAATAATAAAAATAAAACATAATAAAATAATTCTCACGACGTTTCGGCCACAACGCAAGCAGCCGTCCTCAGGTGAAGAACAGGTCTGTCGGGGAGACAGCGTCTGAAACGTCGTGAGAATTATTTTATTATGTTTTATTTTTATTATTTTATTATTTCCCTTCTACGTGACTTTACCGAAAGAACCAAGAAGATGAATCCCTGCAGTCACGAAAGCTTTAAATCGAAATATGTTTAACTTATTTCGCACCGTGTACGTAGCCAACAGTGTGGATGGAAGGCACCGTTCAAAGCAGTTTGAAGAGAGCTGCCAGTCTACACGGAACAAAAACGTGCTCTCCGTGTTGTTTAATGATCGTCCCACATTCGACTGCGTTCGTCTAGGCCGGGGGACTGGAGAGTTATTATCACGGGACCTTTTTTGCCAGTATCAAAGTATGAAAAATAAGATTCCTTGCGAAAGCTATCTATTTGGTGTTTCAACATCCTTAACCCTGTTTGATTGCCAGAAAGTGTAAAACCTATTCTTATTTTTCATATGGAGAGTTATTAATCGCGCTCCTTGGGAAGCGATGACACTGCTCACTAACTTAAACACGGACTTGTAATTTACAAATACATACATGCCATACGCTAGGCTAGCAGAAAACTACATTGAACCGGAGCTACGGATTATATAGACATAAAATACACGTGGCATATCCCCATTGCACACATAGCATATACACACTAAATACACATCGCATACACTCACTGCATACGTGCAGCATATGCACCCGGCATACAAACATGGCGTAAGACACGGTATCACGAATGGAAAAATTAACCTTCAGGGTATGTTTGGAGACATTCATGAAGAAGACTGTACAGCTGGGCTCAGGATAAATATGAGCAGGACAAAAGTGGATGTTCAGCAAGTTCACGAAACAATTATATATATCATTGTAGGAGTGGCACAACTGGAGATCGCTCGCTTTCGTCCCATTTCATTTTCGCAGCAACAGTGGCGATCAATCTACACCGACTCTCAAGAGTCACTGAATGCCCCCCCTCCCCATCTCATTCTTAAAGGCCCCACCTCTTTCTTAAAGCTCCACATCTTTCTTAAAGATCCCACCTCTTTCTTAAGGGCCCCACTTATTTTTTAAATGCTCCACATCTTTGTTAAAGGCCCTACATATTTCTTAAAGGCCCCACCTTTTTCTCTAAGGCCCCACCTCTTTCTTAAAGCTCCACATCTCTCTTAAAGGCCCCACCTCTTTCTTAAGGGCTCCACTTATTTCTTAAAGCTCCACATCTTTCTTAAAGGACCCACCTCTTTCTTAAAGGCCCCACATCTTTCTTAAAGGCCCCATATCTTTCTTAAAGGCCCCACATCTTTCCTAAAGACCCCACTTCTTTCATAAGGGCTCCACATCTTTCTTAAAGGCCCCACCTCTTTCTTAAGGGCTCCACTTATTTCTTAAAGGCCCCACATCTTTCTTAAAGGCCTCCACCTCTTTCCTAAAGTCCCCCACCTCGTTTGCGTGGCTTTGTTGAGTGGAATTGAGCTTAACTCGGCGCTTCAGAGCCACGGTCATTTATATCTGTGAAATATTGTACGTGGTACGAATTGTATAATTATTATCATTATTGAAGGCGGGCTAGGGTCAAAACATTTTGAAATAAAAAGGCTGCCGAGATTAAGTTTGGGTGCCTTTGGAAAACTAAACTTAACAATGAAAATATGATGCACATGGGTCACAAAAAGTTTTAAACGGCACACTGATATAAATTGTACGTATGTATGTTGAACCTCTTTCACACTGTACGTTGCCAACCGTGATAATCGGAGGTGCTAATTTAAAATAACCACAGGAATATTGCGCTATAAAAGCATAACTTAATCATCTACGGTTATCAAATTGGTCACTGTAGGCATCGAGTGATTAGTTCATGGACAGAAGTTATATTAATTGTGGCTTCGCAAGACTATATATATGGTGGATGTTCACCGCATGGGCAGGCTTTTATCCAGCAGTAGATCGACCATGACCTTTGATAATAATAATAATACTAACGATAATAAATCAAATCAAACTATCTTAAATTACGATAGTTCACATTTCGTGACAGTAAATCAGACTTGAAAAAAAGGTTTCTTGGTGAACGCTTTAAAGGTGAACCGTTCGTGAACGTTAGCGGCTCGTTTTGAGCGAGGATTATATAGACGTGCAGGAGAGAGGCCACGATGGCGATGGTCCAGGTTTCACTTTTAAAATAAAGAGCACAGCAGAAATGAAAAACGGGATTTTAGACTGTTTAAGCCTGTGACTCGTGTGGATTTTTTTTTTAGAAGGCAAGTCACCAAAACCAATCATAGGCATGACGGTCAACATTACAAGCTGGTCAGTTTAACTCGCGACCAATATTATTCATAATCAACGTTTTTGGGTTTAGATCGCGTTATTTATAAATGTGTCGTTACCCTCCACCACCCGGCACGGCCAATCAGTAAAAAAGTGTCACGTTGACAAAAAACAAATAGTTCACTGCTTTAGCCCACCGGTGTGTTGAAGCATGAAACCACAATATTTACAATTTGAGTACGACGTTTCGCTGGTAATTGCATCCAGCATCATCCGGCAATTCGCCAGAATGGTGAGGCTCTCCCGTTCTTATATAAAGCTGGTCACCATTGAACAACGATACATATGATTTCTATATAGGAAACATATCAAACGTATCGGTGTATATGAGGCACAGAATAAGCAGTAGATTAAATAATATTCTATACAGCTCGTTCCATGCTGTAATATACTCTTTTTTGTTAGTGTGTGTTTTTGTGTGTGTGTGTGATACTGCGTTGGCAGTGGTGTGGGGAAGCGGTAAGTGAAACTGTTAGGGCCCTGCGCTACGAAACCGGCGACTCAAGTTTGATTCCAGCTCACGGCCAACACCAGTGACGATTATCTGTACCGGTCCTGGGCTTCCCTTAGGTCGGCTCAGTCACACATGGGTACCTGATGCGGTGTGTAAACATCGCCACTGGGGGGACAAAGGCGGCCGGGCGTGGTGCTGGCCACCCACCCCCTCGTGTGCCGTGCCGGCCTTCATAGGTGCTCACAAACAGCAACTTGCCCCAACAGTCTGTTAAGGCTACACGTGGAATCTTTGCTTTTTGGCAATGTTACACAAGTATGAATAACACAAACTCTAACAAAAAATGTAAATATCATTGTTGTACAAGTAAATAAATAAATAGATAGATAAATAGGTATATTAAAGACGCAATTACCCTAATTCCTGGCAGAGCAATGGAGGAAATAAGAGGACTCCTAGCTTCGAAGATGCGTACGTTTAAACGCGTACGCGACTACGAAAAGTTCGCTCGATAATCAAGCCCCCAGCCCCCCTTCCCCTCCGGACGCGCACTCACCGCGAGTTAGTTCTTGTCCAAACACCGAGTAGTCGCTAGTCGTGGAGCAGTTCCACCGTTCGTGCTTAAACTGACTCTGGCACTCCTGGATGGCCGTACGCGCTCCCCGCTGAATGCTGCCCAGGATGTCAGGCTTCTGCTTGCAAACTTCTATTTGCCGGCTCGGCAGTCCGGGAATTTGCGAGCAGCCCAGCTTCTCTGGAAGTCTGGCCGGTAGCATTCCCAGCCACCTTTAGAAATGAACCAAAAAAAAAGGCAATTACGTCCTTAATCGAAATTAAATATTTCGTAACGCCCGTTAGTGCGATTTACCAATTGTTACGTTTTTGAAGGCGTGTTGTTCATTTTCCACTTTCCCCCGCCAACGAACTGAAACACTTAACGTCCAGCACCCACAGCCGCCTTCGGAAATAAAAAGCAATTACAGCCTCAATCGAAGTTACTGCATAACGCGAGAGAGATTTATGAAGCCATCCCCTTTTCAATGTTTACGATATTTATTAGATTTTTTTTCTCCATTCATCCCTCCCGCCCCCCCCCCCCCAGAATGTTTGTACTTACATTCTGTCTTCCAGCCACTTTTAGATCATAAAAAAGCAATTACAGTCTCAATCGAACGTAAATCCATAAGGCACGTGAGATTCATCGAGCTGTGAATTTGTTAAATTTTTTGTTACCCGTCATTGTATCCGTTTTTTTTGTTATTCAATCCCCCCCTATTGCCCCGAAGAAGACGCGAACGCCCGTCGTACTCACATCCAGCTACCACTTGAACAGCGAACGAAAAGCATCGCGATCGCGATGATCGGAACATATCTCCGGTCGATCCCGCAACGTCTCGCCATCTTCGTAAAGATCCTCCGACTCGCCCCTCCGTTCGTCGTTTCAACTTCTCGCTCGAAGAAAAAGAAAAAAGAAAACCGAACGGTTTGCCCGTATTTTGAAAGTCGGTCGCAAACACAAATTATTATTTGTAACTAATTTTCCTTTCCCCCACGCCGCCGCCCCCACGAAAAGATATAAATCGTGGGGCAACGCGCTCGCTCGCACGAGTTCTGGAAAGTACGTTCAGCGTCGCCCTTCCAATCGGCAACTCCTGCGGCGAGCGGTGCTAGTTTGGACAGTTTTGATTCTCACACACATATATATATAACCTCTTCATTAACTCTGCTGCCGTCCCATCAGGATCTGGGGGAGCCAAATGCCCCGTTCCGCTTGGCTACGTTGTATTTCAAAAAGAAAAAGTGGCGTTTTTTGGAGAGGAAAAAAACAGAGACAAATTAGCGGGCATCAAACGCTTTTCATGATCCTGACAAGCTGTTGATGGATGGCGGTGGCTCCCTCTCAAACGTGCGTGCGTGACTGGTATATGGAAATGGGGCAGCGCCTCGATCCACCTTGTGTACTCGCGAGATCGTGTTTATTGTATGGTGCGGATGTCTGTACACAACAGGGGTCAAAACAATGTCTAGTTTCGCACAGGATCTTGTGTTTCCTGCTGTTAGAAAAGATGTTTTGGGTTTTTTTGTGGTTGTTGTTGTTTTCAAAAAATAAAATGCTGATGTCGTTCACATCACGGGCTATTTTAAATTTGTTTGATAGATATTTAGCCGTTGCGTTAAAAAAAGAAGGTTGTTACAGACTTCAGTATGGTGAAATTTATAAATTGTGTGATTCGGATTCTTTGCGCACTTTGATGGGTAATTTATATAAAATCTAAGAGCTTGTTGAACATCTTATTTTGGAGATGAATCTGGTGGCTCAGTGGTGAGCGCAGTGCACAATGAACCCAATGGCCGTAGCTAACTCCCTAGCCATGGCTAACATGAGAACCGAGTGATATCTGAACCGGTCTTGGAGGGGCACCAACTTCAACAACCCTAATTGACCAGAGTGGTGAAGTATAGTCAAACAATCCCTATGACCAACATGGTATTCATCCTAGATTTGAAGCTTTCGTGACTGCAAGGATTCATACTCTTATGTTTTTTTCGGTAAAGTCACTTAGGTAAAAAATAAAATTGAAATTAATAAAAGTAAAATAAAAATCACGACGTTTCGAAGGCAACACAAGCTTCCGTCTTCAGGTGGAACCGTCACAGCACGGTTGCTGTATCTTGATATCTTGATACAGCAATCGTGCTGTGACGGTTACACCTGAAGACGGAAGCTTGTGTTGCCTCCGAAACGTCGTGATTTTTATTTTACTTTTATTAATTTTAATTTTATTTCTTACCTACGTGACTTTACCGAAAAAACCTAAGGGTATGGTATTCATCCAGCAGTGGATTGAGAAAATGGATATTGATAATTATTTTTTAATTCAGGACAGTCAGCTCTAAGTACAGCACAGCCATTAATTATCCATAATATTTCATGCATTTCTTGCATTTCACTTGCAGAATTAAGTTGATGATGATGGAGTTTACATGATTAATATTGCATATCATTGCTCGAGAACACGTTAAAAGTCTTGAAAAATGCAATGACATGCACTTTCAAATAGATATAAAAAATTTATATTGGAAAAACAATATTCCAGAATGTATTTGTATTGATATATTTGTATTCAAATATCCCACGAATGTAATATGAATTTCACCTGTATCTATCGATTTATTTTGAAACTAAGATGCAAGTTTTTTTTTTATGTAAAATCGCCCCCAACCCCTCCTGTATTCAGTAGCCAACCGTACCGTACGTATCCAGCCACGCTAACCTCCGATTAGCGTGGTTGGCTACGTACGGTGCGAAAGAAGTTCAACATACAAACATTTTAATGGGCTATACCAAAGTGGATGGGCAGGTTGCGTGTAGTGGGGTAAAGGGTGCATAAGCCCATCTCTTCAAAGATGATCTGGCTAGCTCAGAAAAGTCGGCCAAACACCCTCTTACAGCACCTCTCACTGGCGGTTGGCTTTGGAAAGCAATTGCAGGGATGCACCTTGACTGCTGTTACCTAATTTATCATGCCCGTTATTTTTAACCAATCCTCTATGGGCGTCTCGTTCCATTAGATGGCACGCGATTTTTACAACTGCCACTTTTATGCACACACCGCTGTTCATTCGCATCGCTCTCAATGCCCCGTCACTTGATCTGCTGTCGCCCTGCGGGTTTTTTTTTTGGTCTCTGTCCCCACATCTCCTTTCAATCTTTCCCTCCCTCTCTCTCATCTCAGTTGTGTCTCCTATTGGGAGAGGCACTTGAGATTGGGCCGAGACAGACACTGAAATTCAGTGGAGCAGACCAGGCGTGTGTGGGTGGTGGCTTGTGTACCGGTTTCTCCCGCCCCCCCGCTCCGTTTATAACCCTGGCGGCTTCTCAGCCACGCGAGACATTCTGCATGGACACGCAACCTCTCATAAGCAAACAGTTACAGAATAACTGAACAGGAATTTTCTTGTTTCGGGACACCAAAAGACATTTAACAAACCAGATTACTTTCGGCCACATACCTTCTAATCCATACAGAGGCCACATGTAAGAGGCATGTTTAAGAAAGTGATTTTTTTTAATTTTATTTTTGGAAACTTATGCTGCAGTGTGTGTGGCTTCCACACAAAAACCGCGTGTTATTTTCTACGAATCCAGCCGTACAAATTACGTGATATCCGTGCTTGGTATGATAAGTACGAGGCAGTGCAGAAAGTAGGTTTCTGACCAGCTCCCACTCCGAAGGTTGGACCGTGTTGTGCGTTCTTCTGGTACGCCAGCTTCCACCCACACACTCGCAAAATATTGTTAGAAAAAGGTAATTGGACTTAAATTCCAAAGCAGAGCTCTCCTGAAAAGATGTGAAAGAATCGTTCTAAGTTTTCTTTACTCGACGTGTTTTCTAGGAAAGAGGTGCCCTTTGCGTTATGAGAATTCAATATGTAAGTGTGTGGCTTTACATTCCTTCTGAAGGGACCCACGGTATATTCAGACGTTCGAACCGCGTTTAAATCACGTTTTGTATCTGTTGAGTATTTGCTCTTTGACGAGCTGATAATTTTTCAATTTAAGCCGGGTTACCAAATCTTATCAGCGTCGTGACCTCATCAACATGAAGGTGCCGAGCATATCGTCAAAGATTTCAATCTGTGTAGGGTCGAGTGCAATTAGTGCTGTTGTTGGGAAACTGTCTGCCAATATCACGTGTTGTTGGTGGTCAAGGGATGGCAGTACAGCAGTGGAATCTTGAATCCAATCCTGTGGATTTTTGTTTGTTTAGTATTTCTCTCCAAATAAGTGGGTTTTTTTTCCAGACACTCTGCTTTCCTCTTCCACGCAACCAAACTCTCATGAATGGAATTGGCCAAACAGGCCAAAGTGGCAGGACCACCCTGAAAAAAAGGATTGCGACTCAGAGAATAAATCAATTAAAAACTGCGTGTTTAAACAATATATTTTATTTGCTCTTATTCAAGTGACCATAATACAGTAATGCAAATAATACAAAGTGGCATTGTACTATACCTGTGTCGTAAACATATTGAAAATGGAACACACAAAACGCTCTACTGATGTCGCTTTTGCAAACAAGTCGCGCACAAAAGGTCAGTGCTTAAACTCTGCGTGTGTACAATGATGCCGGAAATCATTCACAATGACACATTTGCAGCCCTTCGTCAAGCCACTGATGGCTGAGGGCTCCCCCTCCCCTCCACGCCAGCGTCAGTCTTGGGGGTCATTTGACCATACTTCACCACGCTGGTTTGGAGATGGTTGACGAAGGTGGGGGGGGGGGGTGGCCCAGGACCGGGTCAGATTATGATTCACCCCCACCCCCCCCTTTCAGGATTCTACGAATTGCCACAATTCAGGGTCACGATTCAACTCACGAATCAATTCTCCTGTCCCCATGCGGTGCATATCATTATAATTACTACTGCGCTTGTTTACCGGGGTGAGCATAGAATCCGTAAGAAGTTGTACGGTTTCTGTGCACCGATCACATGAATCAATAAATTGGAAATAACCGATTGTAACACACATGATTTGATCATTGCATGGACGTTGATTTCAGAGGTTGCCGGGAAGCTCTGTGGTCAGAAACACCAAGCCAGTTCTGCGGAGATCAATGGGGTTTTTAATCTGGGTTTCAGCCATCATGACTCAAGCGAGTTCTCAAGTTTAGTGAGCTGATTGTCTCAGTGTGACGATGCACACATTTGACAATTCGCTTCATTTAGCAGCGGTTTGAACGTGTAATTTTTTTGTGTTTGGCTGACATGAGAAGTCACTTGGAAGGGATCTAAGAACGAGTTCTGTGATAGTAATAGGTTTTTACCCTTTCAACTGGTACAAAAACTGACACCTTTATACAAGGTATCATGTTTGCAATAACCAGATGACGCCAAAAGTACGCCTTTTGGCGTCATCTGGTCCAACACCAATGGAGACTAGGCTCTAAGAAAAGCTGTCTCGGGTGTGGACCAATCAACTTCAAGGACAGTGCATATCATTATCATCATCAGAGTTGTTTCTTTTTGTTTGCATTTTGACTGCTTGTGTTGTGGTTATTGCAAACATGATGCTTTGTATAAAGGTGTCAGTTTTTGTACCAGTTGAAAGGGTAAAAACCTATTACTATATTTTGCCACTGGTAAAGGAGGTCTCATAGTGTGAGTTCCGTGATATCACGTTCCACAGGTCGTGCTCTAACACGGGCCACGCACTGCTATGCAAGGGCTCTTCGTGGACATTTCTTCTTCCCCTCCCTCCCTGATACCAACAGCTCAAATTCAATAAAACTTGGAGGGAAATCAACAATTAAGAACACATTTTCATCATCTTCTTGGTTCTTTCGGTAAAGTCACGTAGAAGGGAAATAATAAAATAATAATTAAAAAAAATACATTGTATTTTACTGTTTTAAAATAATAAAAATAAAACAATAAAATACATTGTATTTTATTGTGTTTTATTTTTATTATTTTATTATTTCCCTTCTACGTGACTTTAACTAAAGAACCAAGTCACGAAAGCTTTAAATCGAAACATTTTCATCAGTATATCAATCGTGTTTTTTTTACGAGAATCATCATGCGATTTATTAACCATCGATGTTGTTTTCGTGTTCTTCAATGGCAAAGCTAGACTCTGAAAGAGTGGCACTGGGTAATTCTTTGTGTCATCCCAACCAAATGAAAGTGAGCCGTAGGATGGATGACGCTTAACAGAATTTAAGCACTGACAAACGGTTGTGCCGAGACTGCTTCCGATACGAATCCATTCCATAGGCAGTGAAGAAAGATACGAACTGCTGCATTTAAATATAGTGCAATAACAAAACCTATTACATTTCACACCAGATTCATTCTTTATATGATATCAGCCTACCCCGAACTAAGTAAAAGTCAACATTATTGACCCATAGTCTGGGAGGAACAACTTTTTTTTTTAACAATAAATGTAGCACATTTAATGCCAGCGATCATAAAAAATGTGTTTCATATGAAAATTTTAGATTCGTTTTTCGTCAAATAAAATACTCTTTTACGTGATTATCCGTTAACATTTCCTATGCACGCAGTTATGTTTAATAGAGTGTCTGCCGTTAATTCCGCTGTAATTTTTAAGTAAATAATTACACATTGCATGCATTTTCACACCTAAAAAAAAGGATTATAGCTTTTTGTTTGTGCCAGCAATAAGTCAGTGAAATTATTCCCAGCCCATGACACAACCTTTAGTGTGGAGCTGCTTCTATAATTCTACGATTAAATTTACCCACATTCTGTGCCTGCATAGAATATAACACGTAAAAATATGTTTTTGACGATCCCATGTATGCATTAAAAATTAACTAACCGCTTACCGGCGACCGTATATTTATTATCGCGAGAAAAACGTGAAGAAACACGAAATCATACTTAGAAACATTTACAGCCCTTATCAATCCACTGCTGGATGAAGGCTTCCCCATGTAGTATTAGTCATGGAGGAGGGGGAGGGGGGTGGGGGTGCATGACCATACTTCGCCAAGCTGGTAAGTGCGGGCTAGTGAATGAAAGTGGGAGATTGTCACGTGACCGCGGTTACAAATATCACCCGCCACTGATGTTAGCCGTGGCTGGGAAATCGAACTCGTAAGGTCGTCGGGCTCACAGTGCAGCGTGCTAACCACTGCACTGCTGCTCCCCCATACGTGGCATAGGCTAAGACAAGAATGTCACAATATGCAACGCTCAGTGCTTAATTTCAGCCGGTCTGGAACGCTGTTCGGGGAATTATTTTGGCTCCGTATCACCTTATTTCGTCCTCATAGGATTATAGGCTTAATAATATGGGATTGTAATGCATTGTAATGTGTACGTTGTACTCTAGTGGTCGTGTCTTACGCCGATAATTTCTTAAACGCCAAGCCAGCCCTAAGCAGCGTTCCAGAATATGTTTGCGATGCTTCGTGCAAGAGAAGGAGAAAAGAAGCACATCACTATGAAGTTCGCCAGAGAATTATAGAACAACACGAAGGCAATATTATACTGTGCAAAAAATATATATACAAATTTCTAACAAAAAAATAAATCTGAAAACACAACACTGTAGTATAAATTCATTATTGTTCATTAAAATAGAAAGTGAAAGCGTGAGACGTAAAATTATTTTCACTGTCGAGTATTTAAAAACGCAAACAATGCACCATCACTGGGTCTCCACATTCCACGTCGTTTGGAAGAGCACTATGCAATTATCTATTCCTTTAAACAATTGTGTGGGTAAATTGATAGGATGAATAATACAAAACTCTTCACATCCTTCCAACAAACCTATCCTACTCATGAACACAACAATAGACCGTGTGTATATATATATAGTCAGATACATGCATTTAGAACACAGTGACATCAGTTTTAAGTTCAAATAAGATCAGCGTGGTGGATTCCAACCAACAACAGATGGTAGTGATCAAAAACAAAGTGTAAATCAGAGCTTACGCCATGCCACTACACCCAGGAAACATGCAACGTTGGCAAAGTGGTTGGAATCACAGGACCAACGCTGGCCCAATGTTCCGTGTTTCCTTGGGAAGTGGCCGTTAAACCGTTAAGTTACAATTCGGCTTTCGATAACAGAAAGCCACTCAAGTGAATACATGCTTAATTCAAATGAGCAGAGTTATTTCACCAGATGTTTTGTTTTTACTTCATGTGAACCCAGGTAAGTATAATTAATTGTGACGGGAAATAGGCAGCGCCAGTGTTTGTTCTTGTGAAGAGGCAAGGCAAGTGTATCCAAGACACTCACTGTATTCTCCGGAATATGACGCAACTTCTCCACCTTGTATTTTAACCGTTGGCGGTGCGTCTTATAATGCGGAGAATATTTTATTTTTAAAAAGCACACGTTTCCAAAAATAATACACAGAAACATACCGATCTTGATTTGAAGCTTTCGTGACTGCAGGTATCCATACTCTTTGGTTCTTTTGGTAAAGTCACGTAGTTTCTTTTTTTCTGTGACTTTACCGAAATAACCAAAGAATATATAAACTTACCTGTTAATCCATACGGTTTACCCATATTCCATACGGCGTACAACCATTTCAATACGGGCAAAAAAAAATGTCTATCTGTTTGTTTCCGCCTTGTGATGGGACTTTGTAGGATGAACGTTGAGATTTATAATGGCACGGTGTGACCAACAAGGTCTGGAATTGGTCTATAATAAGGATAGGGCACTAATAAAGGGGTCGACAGGTATGCAGAAACGTGCAGAGTACACACTGACTGAGTGTTGTTGTTGTTGTTGTTTTTATTGTTGCACGTGTGTCCGCGATTCGTTTTGAAACCAGTAGCGCTTGTCTCAAACCCTGGGGTTGACCCACCCCCACCCCACCCCCCTGGTCTGTGACGTCACGCGACGTCTACCCCGCAAAGCACCGTGGGTATTTCCAAGATGGCCGCGAGCAGCGTGTTGCCACGAGGCGGCGTTCGTGCGGTGCCACCGCAAGGCGGGAGGGAAATGTTTCGCGCAGCCCAGGCATAAAAGGTTTAGCCCCGTACGGTTTAATGACACTCGTCTCGTCACGCAGCAGTGTGTGTGTTGAGTGGCGCAAGATGTTTAAACATGGAGGAGAAATTGTGGTTTGTTGAACGTGCTCGCTTGTAAGATGGTCGATGACAATGGCTGCGTGTATCTTGTCTCTTCCTAAAGAATTCCACGCTTCGAGTAGTTTGAGAGCATCGCGGAATTTGGGTGGGAGCCAGATGTGTACGCGTGGCAGGGAAATGTTTCCACAACGTGCTGAATAGGTTTTCATTCACTTCAGAGTCGAGCTATGAAGCTCTTTACCACAGATGTTCAGTAAAGTCACAGGTGTCCACTTCGTGAGACGTTGCAAATGTAACATTGGGCCATCCTCGTACACCCTCGCCCCGAGGCAGCAATGCACAAACAAGAATGACACCTTTTTTATTTGATCCAAAGCAGTGGCCCATGAATGGCGAAGCATATGACTCCCTGTAAAGTACAGAATCGACTTTTTTCAAGATTCTTGTCACGTTTAAGGCCTTGAATGAGTTGGCTCCTCAATACTCTCAGCATAAGTTTTAAAATTCCACTGCGAAAACTTAGATCTGCTGATTCTAATCTTCTCATTCCAAAGACCAGACTTTGTTCTGTGGGAGACTTGATATTTTTTTCAGCCAGGCTCTGCAATTGTGGAATTTTCTCCCTCCCTCAGCCCATTAGTGAATGCGGGTCTGTTACACCTTGTTTTTTTAAATTGCGTCTTGATACCCGCCTGTTTTTAAACAACACGCTTTTGCCATAACATAAAGCTGGATGTAAATTCGCTTTGAGGCCTTTGTGCGAATTTTGCTGTAATAAAAAAACCCGAGTTAATATTTCACATTAATAAGAGTAATGATCTGAAACATCGGCGTGTTATTCCGCCAGTGTTATTGACGAATGCGTGGAACCTGCGTCCAATTTAGGGTGCTGCAGTTGTGTGTATACTCTGGGTGTAACGATGCATAAATTCATTAATATTGATGCTGGAGCTCATAAATACATTGATTCCTATGAGCAGGAATATGTTGTAGTTGTGTGTGGTAATGGGCGTGTGCATGACCACCGTAGCAACTGGAAACGCTACCACTTATTGAAGAAGAAGAAAAAAATAACGAATCGTCTTCCAATTACATCGAGGTCATGGATCGCGACAATTCATTGACTTAACTGCGCCGGAGGAGCGGGTGGGGACGGAGGTGTAACCCTTTTCTCCAGACTTTAAGACGATCCGGAAAGTGAGACGCACCCCAAGTTTCGGGATCTTTCGTAAACGAAACAAAACATCCCCGGAAAATACGTCTCGGGATAGCAAAAAACGTGTTCGAATTGTTATAAAACGACAAAGCAGAAAAAGTGCATCGGTTAATACGGTACATGGTGAGAGGTAATACTGGACACACACCGGATTAAAAGACGCACCCCCAACTTTTGCTCTGCAACGCTTACAAACTGCTGCACATGAATCTGGAGAATACGGTAGTTAATACCTCCATCGCATATCCCCATGGTGGTGCCATTGTCTAATTTGGTCTGCAGAAATCCGTGAAAAATACTATTTTCACCTGGGGTTTAATTAAATTTGGCAGGGCTGATTGTAAAGAATATCAGGCAACCCGGTATTGTTTTCTCAGACTTAATCGCCACCACGCATTATTTTGTTTTTGTAAAACGAGGAAGCTATTTAGCGTCACATTTTTTGCAACAGAAATATCGACGCAAATGGAAAAGAAATACACAACAACGTCGCCGCCATATTATCCGGATTGTAAGACGCTGGAGCGAATTAGACGCGCCCGCGTTAATAAAGTGATACAAATCCGCTCCCGCACACCGGATTGTGAGACGCGTGAAATTCATGGGAGCCCTGTAGCGTGACCTTCTTTAAAATGGGGGGCGGGTGAGGGTGCTGGCCGAGGGGGGGGGGGCTATTCAAAGACTCAGGTGAGCTCGGAGGGTTGGGGTCATTACATTTTTAACTTTAAACAAAATGCTCTAGCTCTCGTCCCGCCAATGGTGTTAAATATTGCAACAAACATTTTTTTTACTTGACTCTTAAAACAATTCTAGAAGAGGGCACTGGGCCCTTTAGCAAGGGTGGGAGGAGGTAGGGGTCTCAGCCCTCTACAGCCCCCCAACCCTTGAATTGAATACTTCCATATGAAGGGCAATTAAGATGTCACATCCGTCAAGGTGTTATGATGACTATAAAGGGTACGAGGCTTGACCAAAACCAATATCCGTAACTTTGTGTCTTCAAAGCCAAGGTCGTCAAATGGCATATTTCTATAACAACTGAGGGCAAATTCAAAGTGTTACAGATCAACAGCTTTTCCTGGCTAAATGCAGTCGTTTGTTTTTGAATTCCGCCGTGTGCTCTCCTTCCAAAGACGTCTTGAAGTTGCAGTGGTTTTATTTTTTGTTCTTCCAAAGATTCGATCTCTCCGCGAAAAAATATATAAATTGTTGTTGATCACTGTCGCTTTATAAGATATACTCAAAACGCCAAGCGGGCCAGGAACCAATAATATAATAATCTGATCACATAAAACCGTACCTAGTCACTGCTGCTGCTGCTGCGCCTTCTCCATCATCCTCTCGAGCCGCCTCAGTTTGTTGTACAGAGACTGTACGTACGTGAAGACGCACTTGGAGTCCGGCTTCTTCCCCATCATTATCATGTCGTCGACGTCGAGGAGGGGGTCGCAGTGGGCCAATTGCCTGAAAGTGACACGCTCGCGTGAGATGCCATCGGGCGGTACACGAAGACTACCTTTGATGTCGGCCCAGGGACTCTGTTGACGCCAGTGAAAACAGTTTTAATATGCAGCTTTGCTACACACGTGTGGGTTTTTTTTTTACTTTGCAAAGATATATATATTTTTAAAATCAATCTTTGTTTTCATGCATTTGAAAGTCTACTACCATTTTTTCACTCGACTACTATTTTCTCAAGCCATATTTTTTTTTCCAGACAATAATCTTAGTGATTGCACTGCATAGGTAAGAGGTAAAGGTGTAGCCCTGCAATTTCCTGCCCACGCCAATTCCGGCAGAATAGCCTCCAAATAGAGGGGGCTCAAAGACAGCCCCTCTACAGAGAATACTTGGCCTACTCTTCCACACTGGCCAGATGTCTTTGAAAGAGGTGGGATTTGCCCACACTCGACTCCTCCTGGGTTACCGCAACGGAGCCTTTCGGCGGATATCTCGCTGCCGATGGCAATGCGTTATCGGAGCCCTCCCGTGCACTCCAAATTCACGCGACTGCTCGCGAGGAGGTGCGTGACCCTGCAGCACACCAAACTCTCCGTGTTTAATTTGCGCACATCCCAAGCGGCGGCGGAATTGGACGCGGTGCGCTACCACCACGCCCGGTAGACCCGCAGAGCTCTTCGTGTGCCTACAGGGAATAGTGTACGAATCTCACTCGGGGGGGGGGGGCGTGGGCGGGAACGGCATTGCGATAAGTGTCATTCTGTTTTTGTACCACTGCGTAGATTTGCTCGGTTGTGCCATGTACGCCACGGACGTGTTGTTGTTGTTGATTTGTCGGGTCGTACCACGTGGTGTTCTGCACGATGTCCGACGTTTCGCGCCGCGTGCTGGGAGTTTCTTCAAGGAACTGAATTTAGCAGCGCAACATTCTCCCTGTATTTTTTTTTTTTATAGCATTGCCACCAACACCAGCAGCAGGTAACGCCGTGTAATCGAGGGAGAAGGCGAGCGGTAAAATGTGTTGACTAATAGAAGCTTCCAGCACGTGGAGCGGAACGTCGGACATCGTGGCGAAAACCACGGCAGTACGTACAGCCCAGAAAACACACACACACACTGGAGAGTTATCCTCTTCGCTGTGCTTCTCACTCGGAATAAATGCTCTGGTACATTCGATTCCCATCAGGATTTTTATGGTTTCAAATGTTGATACGTTTTCACGGAAATATATATTTTTCAAGGAATGAGACTGCTTTCATGTGTTTGCATAGAGGATGGCAAACTTTCACGGAGGTTCAACAGCGAAGGTTCTATCATATTTAGAAATCACTGCACACTGCGGCGATGAGAATTTGCATTTTTTAAATAGATCGGTGACAATTGCCAATTTTAACGAGTGTCTCCTTTAGAAACACATTATTAGTTTTTGAAATGTCAGTTTTAATTGAATGAATTTTAATTATAAAAAAAATGTATAACGTGAGGCGTCGCCGCCAATGTCAGGCACGGTGCGATGTGCCAGGCCTCGTTCTGTATTTACAAGGTGCGGTTCGATTTAAGATTATAATTAAATGTTGGAATGGGGTTTTAATTTTTAATTTCTTGTTACTGTGTCTTACCGCACCACCAAGTCACTCTTCAACGCAAACTCTGGTCATCCTCGCAGCGGCGGCTTGTGGCTGGCAATCGAACACAGAAGGCGGTCACCGCATCGCGCGGCGCTTTCAGGTGCGCTTCTGCGGCCGTCTGGAACGCTCTTCCTTCCGATATTAGGAAGCCACTGGAGCTATGCGCCTTTAAATCATCTACATTGAAAACGCATTCCTTTAGAACTTCTTTTTGTTTACTTAGTTTCTTGTCCTTCCCCCACACCTCCAATTAGCATAGTTGGCTATGTCCGATGTGAAATAAGTTCAAGTTACATACAAAAGTAGCATTGATAAGTCCTCCCCCCAGCTCACGGTTCCCAGCAATGGCGAAGAGCGTAATGACAACGCGTGCGGAGGAAACTCGGAATGATCCACACAGTTCACGATGGCAGTCGCAAACGTTCCTGCCGTCTTCTGGTTTAGCGATTCGCTAATTCGTTTCGCAGATTGTCCTTCGAGCCAAATATCGAACGCAGGGCGCATTGAATGTGCAGGTGAAGGTGCTGCACCGCATTCTTGAAAATCGCCAATCATCAGTGGTGGAACTTTGAACGTGAAATGAATACTTTGTTAAAACAAAGACTGAATCAATGGCTTGACGCTAATTGGCTGCGTACACGAACTATATTAATTGAGCTACGTCTTTTGAGGTGACCGCGTGCTCTGATCGTCTACGCTGCCTTTACATCAGAGCCTCGAGTTCATGCCCCTGACAGTGGGCAGCGGGCCAAAGCAAAGGCGCAGCCCTGCAATTGCCTACACCACTGCTGGCGGAAGGGCCTCCCCACTAGAGGGAGCTCAAGAGAGCTTCTCTAGAGGGCATCTGACCTCCTCCTCCGCGCCGGCCATGCGTCTGGGAATAACCGGGAGTGCCCACACGCTTCATCCCGCCACACGCGACCTGCCCACTGGCTGCCCACACTCGAGCAGAGTGTAACAATCTAATTCAGCTTTTCATGGGTTTAGTTGTCCTTCACCCGCACCTCCGTTGAGCGTGGTTGACTCAGTACGGTGCAAAAGAAATTAAACATATAGATACGTACATGGTTTGTTGTCCTTCCCCTGCACCTCCGATTAGCACGGTTGGCGTTGTACGGTGTGAAAGAAGTTCTACATATATATAACATACATGGTTTGCTGTCCTTCCCCTCCCACCCCCGCTGCCGCACCTCCAATTACGTGATTGCGTGGCCTGAAAAAAATAAACGTGGCACTCTCCGGGAGGGCGGTCGGGACTGCGGGTCAAAGGTCACTCACTCGGCGCAGGTGAAGGCGAGCTGGAAGTTGTGCCGCGGGTTCTGCGGACTCAGCTTGGAGAAGTCGAACGCCTCCGGGAAGAAACTGTGCACGAGGGCGCAGAACGCCATGCCGTCACACCAGCTGGACGAGAAGTTCTTGATAGTCACGTTCTGTCGACGGTAAGGAAGTGGGTCATGCGTACTTGTTATTTTTTTTGGGGGGCGAGTTGAACATTTCTCGTAGTCACAGTTAGCAATTAGATTTGAAACTGCGTCCAGCATCCTCGGGTCGTGAAACTAGGATGTCAGAATAACCGTGTCAGCTGACTTGGCTTCTTCAACAGGTATGCATTAACCGTAAGTTAGATATTAACCATTCACAACTTCAAGAATAAAAATTTTATTCAGAATTATCTGGACCAATTAATAGCATCAGTCCTTATAGCCACTCGTTTCACATTTGATCCTGTAGAAAGATAGCATTATTTTCATGAAGCAGTAAGTTCACTTGCGGTTTTTTCCGCGGTTGTGCTGTTCAGCTCTGTACAGGCAATCCCTAGGTTATGGAAGGTTTAGGTTTCTGAGAATGATCCGTAACCCGAATTTTCCATATGTCAGAAACTGAGGCGTAAGGCAACCCGCGTTATGCCTCACTCCGCGGTATTCATCCACAACCTCACCACACTGCACTATTTGCGCTTACGTAATTAACGCATACTGAATTTTTGTTTAACATGATTCATGGGACCATTTCCGTAAAATTGGATTTCCGTAAGTCGGGTATTCCATAACCTGGGGACTGCCTGTATATAGAATTGAACATAAATGAAAAAGCCAAATTATTGTGATGTTTTCTCTACATTCATTGGTGTTCGGGCCAAACACATCCCCTCTCTACAATTGAGAACCCTGTTTAATCAAACAATCCATTGGGAAATCTCATATATCAATGGCTGCAAGATATTTTCACCGAACTTAATAATAAAATCCCTCGAGTGGCTGACACAGTGTGTGTGGAGATTCCTTCTTCCAGCAGTGGATTGACAAAGGGCTTTGAATTACTACATTTTTCTTTTTTTATTTCACGTGCTTGGGGAAATGCAGAACGTCGTTCTAATGAACCCCAGCAGTTCAAAACTAAAACTACGCTCGCAACTCCATCCGTGGATGCAAACCGATCGTGACACGGCAACGTGTTTTTCTTTACATTTGTAATTAAATGAACCGGTAAACATTGCATTATTTTCGAGGCATGTCCGCGCGATGAGCACTACAAAAATAGAAATGATTACATATTCAATGTTGTTTCATAAAACTAAGTTACGTCCATCACTGCTTTGTTGTTTATTTACACAGATGGGATATGGGGTTTTTAACGTAAATATGTGTTTGCTTGTAAAGTCTTGTGCTTGCTTTATAAAGAAAAACCACGCTCGTATAAATTAGGAGGCAAGGTGGCTTGTTGCTAATGGCTGAAAGAGAAGTATTCTGGGTGGTCTGGCAGTAACATTGTCCCATGTTGATGCCCTTGCTTTGCTATGCTGGGAAAAGATGGCTTAGAAAGGAGACCATTCTTGGAAGGCACTTTTGGCCAACTCGCTTGGCCGGATGGATTCAAATGTTTAAAAAAGTCCACAGTTTCGGAAGCTTAAGCAGCCTTGAGCCTGGTTAGTACTTGGATGGGGTGACCGACTGAAAATACCAGCCTGAGCCGTGATTTGGACCCCAGGAGGTGGGAGTTACAGCAATGGACAACTCTTGAATTAATCTGTGGAGTTTGTTGTTGTATTCGGCATAAGTTGACATCGTCAAAGTTGTGGGAGAAGAGTGGTGGGGTGGGGGGTGGCTGTCACTCATGCACACGGCTCAGGCTGTCAACGTCTCACGGAATACTTTCAGGGTAGATGGTGCGGCCTTGAGAGGCGGCGTACGAATAGTCACCGGTGCCCTCGCGAGACGCGCATCGGACGCGGCGTGCTGTGCCCGGTGTGGAAATATTCGCCGAGTCGCCGACCCGGGCAGACGGATAGACCGCGCTGAAAACGGAGCCCCCGTCACCGTGGACGATTCCTACTCGAGACTGATTTATACCGAATGCCAAACGAATCTCGGATCCGCGACCACCATGCATCACTGGCGTTATAAGCTGCGGGGGTTGCGTTAAATGCGCTGCGGAAGGACGGTGCGGCGATATTAAATTGTTATCCTGCACTTTTATGCACCCGGGGTCTATTTGCCCCGCCCTGACCGGCATGGTGAAGTATGGTCAAATAACCATCATGACCTATTCAGCATGCAAATGCCACCGTGCAAAGGGCTGTGAATGCTGTAGGTGCCGCATACTGTATGGACGGGAGCGGTGGTGCATTGGTTAGCATACCGCGCACGATGAACCCAGCAATCTGACTTCAAACTCCGGTGATGGCTAATGTCAGTAGCGAGTGATATCCAAAGCGATCTTGTGCCCCTCCTTCAACAAGCCTTGGTGAAGTATGCCCCAAAACAACCCCCATGGCCCACATGGCTTCAGTTGAGGGGGGGGAGCGTTGGGGGGGGGGGTGAGGGAGTGGCATGGGGGGGTGAGTTTTCATCCAGCATATGCGTTTGGAGCGGTGGTTCTTAACCTGGAGTGCACGCACCCCCATGGAGTGCGAGACGTGGCTAGACTTTTTTTAGAAGGTAAATAATCGAAAGATAAACTAAGCACGGGCACGTACGTACAACTACTTTGTTTAATCAAACCTGTGTATATATTAACGTAATGTGTTTTGTTACGATTGGGAACCAAAGGGGTGCAAGGCTGCAGTTAAGGTTAAGAACCACTGGTATAGAGTATTCGGCTGCTGCTGTACATTTCCTACATGATAAGCCACTTCGTTCAGCTATCAGTTGTGACCGTGTCGCTTCTGAAAAGCGCTTTCGAGCTCAGTGGGATTTGGTTTAAAAAAATTGTTTAGTTAATTGATAAAGGACTGTGATTTCGTTCTGCAACAACAACTTTGCTGCTGGCCCTTCAGCCACGGCGACCTTTCGTCAGCAGCTCAAGCAGCACTCCACTTTTTCCGAAAATCTCTCAAAAAAGCATTAGAACATTTCCCGCAACGACTGATTTCAAGAAGAAGAAAGGGGGGAAAAAAAGGGCGCAGACGGTGGGGGGCCGTCAAATTCAATTCAGAGGGAGGAAAGGAGCTGGAAGGTGGGGTTAGCCGATATATCCTTTCAGCCCCGGGGGAGGTGGGAAGGTGATGGGTGGAGGAGGGTGGGGGGGGCTTCTCCTAAATCGTCCGCCACAGATCACTGCGGCCGGCTTAACCTCTGGCACTGGGCAAACACACGTCCGCGGTTAGCGCGCAGCGGTTTGGCGTCCGCCGAATGTCGCGGCCGTGTCCTCGCCTCGTATCTGTCGGTCTTTGACCTGACCCAGTCGAGGATGGTCTGTTTGATGGTGGTGGCGTCGGGCAGGGAGGCGCTCGCCGATCGTTGCAGTGGCGCCTTGCCACCGGCCGGGACCCCGCCGCCGCTGTTGACTGCGGCATTCTTCTCCTTTAAGGCCGATTGCCTGGGGACCGAAGAAAAAACACACACGCGCACAGACACGCGCGCGCACACGCACAGACACGCGCAGACACGCGCACACACAGGCACGAGCGCGCGCGCATGCAGAGACAGGCAGGGAGGGGACGGGGGTGGTGGTAGGGACGGGGTGGTGGGGGGTGAGAAAGAAAAGGTCAAACGAATGGAATAATGCCTTGAAGCGGGCCTTCTCTGGCTTCACGCGCGAAAGCCAAGTCGTGCTTTACGGCTGTATACACAGGCGCCGTTCAGGAGACGCGGCATTCATTTGGAGGGGGTTTTTTTTGCGCCCATTTAAGGAGCAGAACCAGCTCTGGATTCCGACGCTGTGCCCCCCGCCCCCCCCCCCTGTGTATGCCAGGTTCGGGTACACGTGTAACGTTCCTCGGTTTTTTTTTTCATGCCCCATAATTATTATTTTTCTCTCTCTCTCTCTCCGTTAACTCAACCAATTAAGGCTATGGTTTCAGGGACGTGGAATCAGGTTAGCTTACGTATATTGGCAGGCTCTCGTTTTGAAAATTAAATACATGCCGGACCTCTTTACAAAGCGTCTGGCCAGCGTGAAAGAGTAGGCATAACATCCTCGAGAAGGGGCTCTCTGAAGTGAAGGCCATTTCGCAAGCAGGGGAGTGAGAAAGCCAACTCAGTGCTCTATTCGATTGTATTTCGCATTTATAAAGCGCCATTTCCAGGGCACTTTAAGATGCAATCCGACGGCGTTCAGTGAGGGAGGTGATGGAATGGACGGAGGGACAGGGGCGCAGGGGATGGAGCTGATGTTGCAGAGGTAGGTAAGGCAGAATACGGTGAGTGAGGGTGTCACCATCACATGCCCCACCTTGCCAGTGCAGCTCCTAAGCTGTGCAACGCTCTGCCTCTCCTAATGAGACGGAATCGTTCGGGCTTCATACCACTCTTTAGTTGATGGGGGGGGGGGAGGGTCCTTACAGGGGAGGTCTTTTAGCCGGCAAATATTCAGAACGATGCTCTCTCTCTCTCTCTCACCAGCTGGCGTCTTGCTCCAGTTTCTGGAAGAGCCCTTTTCGAGACTGGGTGGTGGGCGTGCGGGGCAGCGACTGGGACCTCGTGAGCTCCAAGCGGCCCCCCATCTGCCTCTCCTGGCTCCCGGGGGGGGTCTTGAAGGAGGTAGGCGGCGTCGTGTGGGAGCCGCCGCCCTCCCCGCTGGTGCCAAGGCAGAGGGGATGGAACGCGACGGCCGAATGAGCAACTCCCGCAAAAACGCACGCGCACGTGCGAAACAGAAACTGAGATCCCCCGTATAGCCCGAACAGACTGTTGGGACGAGTGATGTTAGCGAGTAGCACCTATGAAGGCCAGAACGGCACACGAGGGGCTGGGTGGCCAACATCACACCCGGCCGCCTTCGTCTCCCGAGTGGCGATGTTTACACACCGCGCCGGGTGCTCATTTGAGGCCGAGTCGACCTAAGGGAGGCCCAGGACCGGTTCAGATAATCGTCACTGGTGTCAGTGCCGAATTAAGCTAGTGCGGGGCCTGTAGCATATGTTTCAAGGGGCCCTACATTAAAAAAAATTAAAACACAAATGTTTAACTTACAGAGTAAAGTAATTGTATTCTATCATTTGCTATACAGCCAGATAATACGACAAATCGTTAACCTTAAACACCCAGTCGTTCATAGAAGTTAAAGGCAGTATAGTACTATAGTAATAGAGCAAGTGCAAAATCACTTAACCGGAATTGATAGCTTGAAAGCATTTAGCGCGGGGCCCTTGAAAGTGCGGGGCCCGTAGCTACTACACATGTAGCTACTTTTGCCACGCGGATTATCCAGCACTGGCTGGTGTTGGTGGCCGTGAGCGGCAATCGAACTCGGGTCGCCGGGTTTCGTAGCGCAGTGCGCTAACCGTTACACTACCGCTCCGCGCACGCACGCACGCGCGCGCGCAAAAGGACGGACAAGGAACGAAAAAGGCGTGAAACTGCTTTTGATGGCATTCTCTCCGTTTCTCGGCTCAAGGTGCAAAGTCTTACGCAGGCGGCATTTATTTTTGGGGTAAGGCCGCTTGCACGTTTCTGCTTGCCTTCTAAAAATGTTTGCATTTTTTTCGGTAAAAATTAAGCAAACATTGCTTGCATGCTTCCTATTGGCCTCCGTGAAGTTTGTATGCTGCGTGTTAATTGCACCGCTTTTTTTTCCTTACGAATTAATATAAGAGGAAACGTCTTTGCGAAGACAATTTAATGTCACTTGAATATACGGTATACATATTGGTTTAGTACCTCCCCGTGGGAGTAAGCCACACGCGCTTTAACATCAGAAGAGTTCACGTGCATAAGTAATCGACAACTGCCTTTACCCCACACCCGTGTATCGAAACCATGCATTGCTCATATCATAACTGTGCTTAATATATACAGGGTGCTTCAAAAAAAAGTTAACACCTATATGCGACTATCCTTTTTAATGGAAAAAGAGCGGATAATACATTGTAACATGGCAACAAATGTAACGTTAATTGCTTCAAAAAGTCAACGAGTCTTCACTTGTTCGCCATCATTGTCAACGCACACCTTGAATCTTCTCCAGAACCCGGAGGCACATTGCTTGTGGCATTGTTGCAAATTCTCAGAAGTGTGAACATCGTTTTAAAGCACCCTGTATCTACTGTATTTCAGGTGTGAACACATTCATCGGTAACGCCGCACCGAAGCGGTCAAAGAATATTCTCACGGGCGTTCGTTTCGTTGCTATGACCCATTCTCGTCGTGGTCCACAATTGCCAAATTTGAAAACGTGCCCCGAAGGTTACTCGATTGGGCCTCCACGTGGCAACATCGCCTCCTACCGCACCTCCGGTTAGCACGCTTGGCTACGTGCTTGTGCAAAAGCAGTTCAACGTCCATACGAAGATTCATAGCAGTGGGCCTTCTTCATAGCGTAGCGTCACTCTCTCTGCTGTGAACGGTGGCAATTGCCCCGAAACGTCGCCTGTTGTCTAGCTACCGTTTCCTGTTATAGGGCGGGGTGCTACAGGCGAACGCGTTGACTCTTCACGTGTTTGTTTCATGACACACACATAAAGTGCTCGCCACAAATGAATCGCAATACCTCGCTGATTTCGTCAAGAGGCATAAACCATCATCACGCGAACTCCGGTAGTCATCCTTGCAGCAGCGGTGGCTTTCGAAACAAAGACGGTCACCGCAATCGCGCGGTGTCACTTGTGCTTCTGCGGCCGTCTGGAACGCTCTTCCGTCCAATATTAGGAGGCCACTGGAGCTATGCACTTTTAAATCCCGATTGAAGAACTCATTTCTCGAGAGCTGCACTTTGTGTTGCGTTTGCTGTCGTTCCGCCGCACCTCCAATGAGCACGGTTGGCTACGTGCGGTGCGAAAGAAGTTCAACACATACGTACGTACAAGAACGCCGGTTCATCGCGGCAGTTGGCGTTGCGCGCCGTGCGCTCGCGGCATCGGCTGCAGCAAGAGTTAAAAGCGGGCTTCCCGCAGAGGCTTTTAATGTCACGGTAGCCTCTGGCGACCCCTCCAGTCGATACCGGCTCCTCACTTTTCGTGCAAGATTTACACAACCGGCAGTTAGCCACGTCCAGCCCCGCCTTATTGAGTCCGTTCTGTAATTGGCGCTGTCCACCCCCACCCTCACCGCCCCCCGCCTTAATTAGCGCCCTGAAGAGAAGACACTTTGTCTCGGCGGTCTCAGGCACGTGGTAATGAGTTTGAAGTTTGGAGGGCAATTAGCCGCAGGGGCTCACCTCGAGTGGATAAGGAGGCCCACAAGAGCTACGGATAAAAAAGCTCCTCGGATCGTGGAAGCTATGGAGGATTTTTTAAGCCCGGTTAATACTTGGATGGAGGGACTGCCTGGGAATGCCATAGGCCTCGTCACAATGTGTGCCCCATCGCGATGAAATTCTGGGTCGCGATCGATGCAATCGACGATTTCCTTTTCGCCATTTGTAGTGCACTGCAGCACCTCCAGTGGCTGCAGGGATCGTGTGAACTAATCACGTACAGCATGTGTGAATTACCCTTTGGTTCTTTCGGTAAAGTCACGTAGGTAGAAACAATAATCGATCACGACGTTACGATCGCCACACAAGCAATCGTCTCTCCCACCTGAAGACGATTGCTTGTGTGTGGCGATCGAAGCGTCGTGATCAATTATTTTTTCTACCTACGTTAATTTACCGAAGGAACCAAAGAGTATGGATTCCTGCAGTCACGAAAGCTTCAAATCAGGATTCACATGTGAATTGTAAATTAATGGGTTCTCAACATGTACGATTTGATGCACGTATCGATAATGTGAGAAGCACTGGTACAGTCCCCATTAATCTTTGCATCTTTACACCCCGGGGTGTCACGGCGTCTTTGCCTGCAAGGTTGTCATGAGATGGCAGTACAGCAACACATTCTTAAATCCATCTGTGCTGTGCTTCAAGTGTTACCCCCTGCTACGTGTAATGGGTATTCCCCAAGTCCTCCGCTCTTTCTCCATCTGAGGCCAAACTCTGGTTTATGGCGTTGGTTCAAAATCCAAATGTGGCAGGGCCGACCTTCCCGAAAAAGTCACTTGAGACTCGGCGAGTCCTTTCGCGGGGAAGGAAGTCTTTCTGCAATTGAATTCATCTCCGCACCGCATGCCCCCTGCAGGTGAATAGAAAGGCGGTAGACGCGGCGTAAACATTCGTACGCCGAGACGGGAAACTACGCGGCGCTAATGCCGTATGAAAGCCGGGCGAAAAGTCCAGATAGAACTTTCCAAGACGAATAGTTTCATGAACGTGAGATAATCCCCTATATTGCTGCCTTAACGTGTTCCACAATTCAGCATGGTGCTTGCCACCTGCCCCCCCCCGCGCCACCCCCTCCCCTCTCCCCCCCTGTGCCTACCCCGCCCACTCCCCATCCAGCAATGTTAAAGAATAATTGAAGGAAAAGACAACCGATCTGCAGGAGAATTTATTGATTGACTCCCCAACACTCAGTGACCCCTCCCCCCCGTCCTTGCTTTGTTAATGCAAAGAGAGAGGGACAAGACATTGCCGCCACGGCTGAGTGATGAGCAGCGTGGGGACCAACCGTGCCGTCAAATCGAGTGGATGCATATTCTTAGGTTTTTTCGGTAAAGTCACGTAGATAAAAAATTAAAATTCATAAAAATAAAATAAAAATAAGATAAAAATCACGACGTTTCGGAAGCAACACAAGCTTCCGTCTTCAGGTGGAACCGTCACAGCACGATTGCTGTATCAAAATTGCTGTATCAAGATACAGCAATCGTGCTGTGACGGTTCCACCTGAAGAGGGAAGCTTGTGTTGCCTCCGAAACGTCGTGATTTTTATTTTATTTTTATTTTACTATTATTAATTTAAATTTACATTTTTTACCTACGTGACTTTACCGAATATGAATCCTTGCAGTCACAAAAGCTTCAAATCTAGAGTGGATGCATGTTGAACTATGTATGTTGGACTTCTTTTGCGCCGTACGTAGCCCAGCCGTGCCGATCGTCTGCCGTGGATGTGTTACGGAAGAGTCCGTCGGTTCGGCCGTGCCATGTGCGCAGATGAATATTATATTTCAGGGAGGAAAACAAATCTGGCTGTCGTCTGATGAAGCTGGTTGTAATTACTGGCGAAACGTCGTACTCAGATTGTAAATGTCGTGGCTTGGCTCTCCAACACACCGGTGTGCTGTACCGTATACTACACTATACACTATACTACACACTACACTATACACTACACTACACACTACACTATACACTACATTATACACTATACTATACACTACACTATACACTACACTATACACTACACTGCTATACACTACACTACTATACACTACACTATACACTACACTGCTATACACTACACTACTATACACTACACTACACACTAGTGCTGTACTAGTGACGAATTGGGCACGTTCTGTTTACGTGACAACCCTTACTAGTTGGCTGTGTTGGGTGGTGGAGAATTTATCGACACATTTATACATTTTCGCGACCTAACCCGAAAAACCTCTATTACGGATGATATTGGTCGCGAAAGCTTACTACGTGTTAAACAGGAACACAAAAAATATGATTTTATAGCTGCATTAGAACCCTGTAGCTTTAACTTAACGACACATTCCCTCCCCCGGCCACGAATCTCCCGTTCGACAGTGGTGAGATGTTGACTACCTCGCCTGGTATGCAGGAGGACGTAGGTTCGATTCCGACCGTGACGCCTGAATATTTGGAGTTTCGATGCTCTCTCTCCCCGTGGTCGTGTGGATTTTTCTCCGGGTCCTCCGGTTTTTCCCTCCACATTTATAAACACGCTTTTAGAGTATTCAGCCGCGATACATTTCCGCATGCTAAGCCACTTCGTTGAGCTATCATTTGTGGCCAGGCCGCTTCTGAAAAAGAGCTACATAGCTCAGTGGGCCTTCCCTGGTTAAAATAAAACAAATAGTTGTATAGGTTACTAGCAGAAGTACCCGGCGTTGCCCGGGTGAAAAATATATTTCTTAATAACCTTACATATATACACAGATGGGCTGCTACCCCTGCCCCCCCCCCCCCAGCCACGATCTCCTCGGCCGCTGTGCAGTAATATGTACGGCCTATAGTGTGGTGGGGTGTCGAGGCCTAGTACCGTGCAGAGCCTCCGGCCTCGCCTAAATTGCCCACCCGGCTGAGGCTGGGTACTGGGGCCGTTACCCCCCCCCCCCCCGCGCTACAATAATACTGTCTAATCGCTATAATTTTATTATCTACCGACCCTATAATAGTAATTGCACACATTGGGGTGGGGGGGGAGTGAAGAGGACGTGAAACTTTGATGAATTTACCTCAGAGTCGCGTGTTAATGCGTGCGCATATTTTTAACGGGAATTAAAAATGGCGTCCACCCCGCAGCGAATGCGTCGCTACCCGTTGCCAGGGGCAACCGCCGTGGAAAACCAAACGGACCAATCGTGTCTCGCAAATCCCTCACATTTCGTCCAATGAAACTGCGTGTGGTCCGGCGACACACAGACAGACAGACACACACACAGACAGACAGACAGATTTGCGATTTTATATATATAGATAGTTAACGGGCTGTTGCTTCGCAACGGAGAGCACTGGGGGGGGGGGGCTGCTACGCTCACCTCGTCGCTGGAATGTTCAAGATGCTCGCGGTGCTGAAGGTCACCGATTTGTTGGAGGTCCTCGCAATTGTGTCTGGGGTAAGGAGAACAAAAGCACGCGTGCGCTCAAAAAGCAATGCGTCTCTAAAAAAGAATGAGCTCACTTTGGTGACGGTTCGTTTGCGTGCGTTTGCGTGCGTTAAATGCTGTACAAGCCACGGTTCGTCTATTTTCACTTACTTTCATTGATTCCCGAATAGTTGGACTCCACCGTCGAGAGTATAGACTTTTTCATTGTGTTGCCTGAACAGCAGCAACAACACGGCACAATCGTGAGCATTCAGCAACAACGTGCAGAGTCGCCGTCTCCTCCGTCACGGCCATTAGCCCGCGCCGCATGTGCGGCCATTGCAGGATGCGCAAACGGGTTGCCGTTGATCGTATTCTTCTTGGTGGGGAAAAAGTGACGCTGGAAACGGCTTCCTCGTATTCGATTTGCGGTGGTGGCCGTGCAAGGTCGCGAGAAAACCAAGCGACGGTTTGGCGGGCCCCCAAGTAGCTCAAGGGGTCTCCCTCGCCCTGCGCCCAGTTACGCTTTCCTTCCTTTTCCCTTCTTGCTCCCCGTCACTGGAACAAACTCTCACTGCACGGGAAACAATCACCTTCTCTATAATCTGCAGCTTCCATTCCTCCCTTAAAACAACCCCAATCTCTTCTCCCCTAGCGCGTCCTACTGCAACTCCCTGGCCCTGCCCCCCAGCTACGACCAGGCCTGCCCCAACCGCTAACATTACCCCTATCACTACTCCTATAACTACCCCAACACCTATCACCACCCCTATGACTACCCCAACCCCTATCACTACCCCAACCCCTATCACCACCCCTATCACGACCCATATCACGACCCCTATCACTACCCCAACCGCTATCACTACCCCTATCACTACCCCAACCCCTATCACTACCCCAACCCCTATCACAACCCCTATCACGACCCCTATCACGACCCCTATCACTACCCCAACCCCTATCACAACCCCTATCACGACCCCTATCACTACCCCTATCACTACCCCAACCCCTATAACTACCCCAACACCTATCACCACCCCTATGACTACCCCAACCCCTATCACTACCCCAACCCCTATCACCACCCCTATCACGACCCCTATCACGACCCCTATCACTACCCCAACCGCTATCACTACCCCTATCACTACCCCAACCCCTATCACTACCCCAACCCCTATCACAACCCCTATCACTACCCCAACCCGTATCACTACCCCTATCACTACCCCAACCCCTATCACTACCCCAACCTCTCCTTCACCACTCCCGTGTGTTCTCATGTCACCATAACTACACCACTTATTTTAATAGCCCCTACTCTTTATCTCAACCACGTTCATCTTGTGTACAATTTTATAATTGTTGTAAAGCGCCTCAGAAATAAAGCGCTCTAAACATCTATATAAGTTATAAGGTTTAAGCAAATAGAGCACCAAATAAAACTCGCATCTTCACGAAACATTTAATAAAATGCGCTCATCGTTCACTATTCAAAATATTACCATGGTAATTGGTTTATAGCCTTAATTATTTCACACCCCGGGTGATATCATTATTTAGGTAGCATCGTCATCATGTGATGTTCATAGCCACGTGACGGTACCAAAATGGTTTCAGCTTTGGCGCTAGAAATGTTTCAACGCGCACAAATGTGCAGCGTGCGGCGTACGTGCGTCGAAAAAAATCTCGCCCTGTGCGAAAACCACCATTGCTCGAAGCAATGCATTGTGGTTATGTTGTCTAAGGTCAACGTCCATTGCATTGAACAAGTGTGAGGTAGCATTGAGACACGGGCGGCTCTATCGACATGTCGCATCCGCTACCAAGTCTGCCTCCGCTAAACTTATCCTGGCATCGGCTTTTGGCCAGCCGTCGAACAAAGAAGGTCATTGCATCGCGCGCGCGCTTTCAGGTGCGCTTCTGTGGCTGCCTGGAACGCTCTTCCTTCCGATATTAGGAAGCCACTGGAGCTATGCACTTTTAAATCTAGATTGAAGAACTCATTTCTCGAGAGCTGCACAAATAATGTCTTTAGAACTGCGTTTTGTGTTTAGTTTGCTGTCCTTCCTCCAGCACCTCCAATTAGCACGGTTGCATGCGTACAGTGCGGCAGAACGTACATATGCAGAGACACTGCATCCCCACAATGGGGCCACCCATCAGCATTTGCCCGATGGCAACAATAATTATCATCAGTAAATGGCGAAAACAGCCAAAGCCATCGAAACAAAAACTTGTGCCCGCCGTCAATCGAAAAGTTTTCATCAACTCACAGGCACGGATGCTTCCAATATTGTCCGTCGGGCAACTGAAAACGCCGTGATTTTGTCTCTTTTTTGTTTTCAACGTCACCTGTGGAAATGGTTTTCTGAACGACCTTGACCGATCTTGTGGAATCGCCGAAGATCACTTTTTCCGTTTTGCTGAAGCCCTTGTCCCCAGCGGCCGCGAGCTGCTCCACAATGATGCCCTTCTGCTGGCCGCGGCTGCTGTCTGTGGATTTGCTCTCATGGACGCTCTCCCTCTGTTCTGTTCGTTTCAGTACGGCCGACACAATGGCACGGTGTTATTTCTTCATAACGACGGGTAATATATGGCACTTTTTAATATATATATCGCAATTACCGAGCACGGGACCAGAGGTCAAAAAACTGCAAAATGGCCATCACCAAATAGCACTTTTGAAGTTCCAATTGATAACAGATCGTACGTTTCTTGAATTGACAAAGGTTAATCGGCTATTGTATGAAGTCATACCTCCAATGCTCTGTCAGTCATGGGGATCGTTTGACTCTATTTCACCACGCAAGGTCAGCGCGGGTTGGTGAAGTGTGGAGTGGGTTTGGGGGCGGCTGGCCAAAGACCGGTTCACAAATTACTCGCCGGGGTTGATAGCGCAGTGCGCTGACCACTGCACCACCACCCCCCTCCTCTCCCACTATCGTGATAATGGGAGCTCACTACAGTACAACATCATGGTAAGTAATGATGATGGTGGGTTTATTGACCTCTGATGCCGTGTCCACGCATCATGTTTAGTTGACGCTCCTTGCATTGAACACTGCTTTGTTCGAGGAATATACACGTGTATGTAATAGGCCAACGTTCCAAGCAACGGTCCTTGTACACAATAAATTCGCTCGCGTTGGCGATTCAAGCAAAATTGTCACTCCGGGACCCTGTTATCGTCTTGGCGGTGCGCTCTTGCCAATAACATCTGATAACCCAGCAGCATTTGTTAAACAAAGCCTGACTGTTGACGAGACACAGAAGGTTCAAACCGGTCCAGAATTCGCATGTTTGAAACAAAAAATGCTGCTGGGTGATGTTGGCCTGGTAATCGAGTCGGAACGACGGAGCAAACTTTTGTTTTCATTTGAAGGGACGCAGAACGCAGCTGCGTATGCCATGACTCAACAATTCACCGCAGCAGCAACAACAACAACAGCAGCAACGCGGTTGTGTACTGTTTATATAAATAAAGGAAGCTCATCAACAGTGAGGCCGCGGTGTTTGCCTCCTGTGGATCCCGACGCCAAAGCCAAGGCGAGGCGGCAGGGGCCAACACCCGCAAAACTGATTACAAACATATTGCAGGCTTACACAGAGGCAGCGTGTATATTCCCTTTTGCAAGGCAGTGTCAGTGAGAGACGTGGTGTAAAACAACTTCCTAACACGATCCACTAAGCGTTGAACCCACACTCGTGTCGTTTAGTCAAACCCATTGGGCGTCCAGTTGCACCCTGGTTAGTAACGATCGTTGTGTCACGGCATCTGCGTTAGGGATGTTACACGACACAAACGCGTGTTAATAAGCTAACAATTTGTTCACAGTCGTGTAAAAAAACAATACTTGTTATTCTGTAGTAAGTGAGATTTAATCATTTTTTGCTGTCGTTGTTTCTTGTAGTAGCTGTTGTCGTCGTCGTTGTTGTTACGTTCGACACAACTCTATGTTAGCGCACGACTAATCCCGGTGATATTAATTGACGGAAACATCTGCAGTGACCGTCTGTTAATGCTTCAGGCACGCCAACTTCACACACTCGTGGTACCTTCGGCGACACTTTCCTCATACAGAGTGTCATCCGTCGAGACACTTCCCTGCACACCTGCATTTTAAAATGTAAATCATTACCCATCTGCAGCGGCATCTCGTTACCTTCATTCAAATTCAAGAATTGCATTTCTTTTTTTGTCGTGCGGTTAAAGGTCACGGATTCAGGGACGTGTATTTTAAAGGGCGTCCTCCTAAACGCCTCGGCAAACTTGACAGCACCCCAAACTCGCATCTCATCCTCGATCATTCCGAGGCCCCACTGCTGCAATTCCAGCCAAGGGCACCAACCCCCCCCCCCACCCAGTGACATCTGTCCCTATTCAGCACAAGGTGTCAGCAGCAGTATCGGCGCGACAATGGACATTGAATCTGCCGTTAGGGGAGGGGGGGGGGCGAAGGGCTGCGAGCGATGGGGGAAGGTCGTTGTTGTCGCTATGTAGCGGGGAGGGGGGTTTCCCCCAATTAAGCGATTTGTGAGTAATTGATTAAATGTGCCAACTTGGGACGGTGACGCCGGCACACAATGGGCTGCTGTTTGTGTTGTTGTTGTTGTTTGTTCCAATAACGTCACGGGGATCCGTCGCGTCCACGGTGAAGCGGGGACGGGGCGCGCGTGGGTTCGCTGGGTGAATAAGTCGACGCCACAGCTGGTGCCGCGTCTAAACCACCTCGCCCGGTATGCAGGAGGTCCTGGGTTTGAGCCCGGCCCACGACGCCTGCTGTGTATTTGGGAGTTTGCGTGTCTCTCTCTCTCTGTCTCTCTCTCCCGTGGTCGCGTGGGTTTGTCTCCGGGTTCTGCGGAGTTTCCGTGCACATTTAGAATCAACGTCGCGCGTTTCGAGTGTTTGGTTACTGCTATTAATTTGAACTTGATAAGCCACTTCGTTAAGCTATCGTTTGTAGCTAGGTCGCTTCTGCAAAAGAGCTATGCAGCTCAGTGATCAAATTTTAAAAATAATAGTTTTTAGTGATACAGTAGAAACTCGTCTTATCCGCTGTGATGTGTGGGATAAACATGACGGATCCTATTATCCGCGCGCGGTTATCTGCAAATTTACTCGATGTCATCGTCAGCCGTGATCAATCCACCGCTGGATGAAGCCCTCCCCCCCCCCCCAAGCCGTCGGCATCTCTCACGGTCCCGCGGTACGTAATAATCCAGACAGCGCCTGCTGCACAAGAGCCGATTCCATCGCTCCATCTCCCCGGTGGAGGTGGCCCCTCTCTCGGGTGCGTTCCATTCCTTGGCAGCCACTCCGTAATTTCCCTTGACCGTCGGCCGCCATCCCTTCTCGCGACGCGTTACTCCACCCATCCCGCGGGGGGGGGGGGGAAATAATTACGGATGACCGTGGATGATAGGAAAAGGTCCGCGGATAATCAGGACTTTTCTCGTACCCTGTGTAGCTGCCGCGGATAAGAATAATAATAATAATGAGAGCTGCGTGTTATAGGGGTCGTGGACAAGGGGAGATCTCCTAGAATTTTCCCGTACGTAGAAATGCAAATCCTCTTAAATATCCACCGCAACATTTTTTTTTAACTACCTTACCTCTGGCCTTTTTTCGAAGGTTTCTAATCGCCGTGCGAATTCCTCTCCTCTCCTCAAAGTCTGTGGCCTGTGCAAGCTTTGGCAGAACACGGGGTGTGGGGTAAGGGGGGGGGAAGTAAGTGGTTAAAAGGCTGCTCGCAAACCACCACGTCGGTGTCACGCGGTGGACGAGCTCTGCTGCCGTACCACCGCAGATTTTTTTTTTCAAATCTTAAGAACATATCAATCTGCGCGAAAGAAGTATTTTTTTTTAAATGTTCCCTCCGTTCCGATGTACAGTGGATAAGTTGGGTATTGGGTTTTTTTTTACTCTCGCTTTGAAGTTGTGTTTTTTTTTAGTGTGTGTGTGGATGCTATTATGGCCATCGCATGGCAATCAAAGTTTGCGGTCGTTTCGGAGGCATTTTATCAGACGAGCGAAGTATGCCGAATACGTGCATTACACAGAGGCTCTCTTTTTTTAAATAATGGGCCGCCAGTTGAAATGAAGAGTGATTGGTCGTATCGTTTAGCCACGAAAGGTAAAAGTGCAGACCTGCAATTATTTGCCCGTGCCACCACCGACGGAAGGGAGCTCTGTGTAGAGGCCACACTCGAGGGTCATTTGGCCTGCTCTTCCAAGCTGGCCTAGATGTCTTGGAAGCGGTGGTGAGAACCCACACTTGAACCCACCTCACGCGACCTACCAATCGACTTACTGTCGGTGCCTGTTTACAATGCTGGCTGGGTAGAAGCAGAGGCAGATGACATAAACTTTCTACATTGTTTCATCTGCCGCGCCAGCAGATCGAATCGAACCGGCGACGTTTGAATTTCATGTCCAAGCATTTATTTACGTGCCATGCGTTCTATTATTTGAAACAGAAATGTACAAAGGGATATTTGTTTTCAGCGTACGGATTGACAACACTGGACAAATGAGTCGTTCGCATGTCATCGGTCATCACCAACGACCAATCCTCTGCTGGATGAAGGCCTCAACCAAGCAGTCGTCGTCTCTCGCGATCCCGCGGAGAAACGGGGAGAGTGCTCGTACACTTTTGTACAAATGCAGTGAGTCAAGGCAGACGCCGGACGTTTACATTTTAAACCGAAAGGGTTCCGAGTCTTGCGCTTAGCCCGAGGCCTTGCGTGACCGAGCAATGACACGGACTGCATTTCAATAAATATTTACAGAATGGCAGTGTTGTTCTTTCCAAACTTTTATTTTGATTTGGGAGCCTTGTTTTTATACGATTATTTTTAAGCTTCTGTCAACCTTATGGCGTATCGTTCTTTCTCTCTCTCTCTGTTACGTTTCATAACAGAGAGCGAGAGAGAGAGACGGATTTATCGAATGCGTTGTTTGGTATGAACATTGCGACATTGAAAAATATGTGCTCCTGACGAAGGTTTTCAGCGGCCGTGCCGTAGTGGTCCGATGTGCTTTCGGGTTGCGCCCACGAATACGTTTCATGTCCGACGTTTCGCCCCACGTGACTGTGGCAGCTTTCGGCTATTTGGAGTGTCTCAAACGTGGGACTTCACGCAAAACAATAACGGCGATAACAACCCTAAAACACATCGGAGAGCTATACCAGAAAATGTTTGACGTTTTTATCTATGTATATAAGCAAAAACAGAGATTTCCACGTGTAGTCTTCACAGACTTTTGGGGAAAGCGCTGTTAGCGAGCACCTATGAAGGCCGGCACGGCACACGAGGGGGTGGGTGGCCAGCACCACGCCCGACCGCCTTTGTCTCCCGAGTGGTCATCTTTACGCACAAACACGAGGTACTCATTTAAGACCGACCTCGGAGAGGCCCATGACCGGTTCAGATAATAAATGGTGCTGGTCGTGAGCAGGAATCCAACTTGGGTCGCCAGGTTCGTAGCGCAGCGCACTTACCACTACGTACATATACACAAAGACACAAAGACAAAGATCCCCCGTATAGCCTGTAACAGACTGTTGGGGCAAGTGCAGTTAGCGAGCACCTATGAAGGCCAGAACGGCACACGAGGGGGAGGGGATGGGTGGCCAGCACCACGCCCGGCCGCCTTTGTCTCCCCAGTGGCGATGTTTACACGCCGCACCAGGTACTCATTTGAGGCTGAGTCGACCTAGGGGAGGCCCAGGACCGTTTCAGATAATCGCCACTGATTTTGGCCATGAGCGGGAATTGAAACCGGGTCGCCAGGTTCGTAGCGCAATGCGCTAACCGCTCCACCACCGCTCCCCACATATGTGCATATCAACAAAGACAAAAACAAACAAACAAAAACGAATAAGCAAACAGCCAAGAAGCTGTCCAGTACAGCAGTATGTTGGAAACGTGTTCTCACGGCGTAGCTAAGACAATAAGCTCAGTGGTATTTACCTGCTAAGATTAAAACAATTGTTTAGTTGATTCTTGACTTAAAGCTTTCGTGACTGCAGGAATTCATACGCTTTGGGTATTTCGGTAAAGTCACGTAGATAGAACAAATATATTAAAAATCACGACGTTTCGATCGCAACACAAGCAATCGTCCTCCAGCAGTCCGCCTGCTGTACTTTTTTCGCCTGACGACGATTGCTTGTGTTGCGATCGAAACGTCGTGATAATTTTTCTTCTTTTTTTCCTATCTTCGTGACTTTGCCGAAAGACCCAAAGAGTATGTTTAGTTGTATTTGTATTTGTTTACGTGATTTGTTTACCTTTCCTATACTTTGCACTGCTATCGTGTTTTTTTTGTATTGTTTATTGTTGTAACCTTCTGACCCGCCCCTACTGAACATGTGTGAAAAAGAGCTTCATAGCTCATCGGATTCCTCCAGTCAAAAATAAACAGTCTGACTATTCTGTGCAATTTTCCTTACCATCCTCTCAAGGACCTCTTCATCCACGTCGTTTGTATCGAACGGCTCGGCTTTTGGCGCGCCCGCCACCGCCGCCTCTCTGCGGGCGGTGTCCACGCTGTCTTCTTGGGGCTGATTACTGCTCTTGGTAGGCTCCGTCTCCTGACACATGAAGGAGGAGGAGGAAATTGAGCACGTGCGTGTACATTCACTTTACTTACCCGGTACATCCTCACAACGCGGTTATGCTATAGCGTGACTATGCCATTCGGGGAAACCGTTCACGCAACGTGGAAACGCGCCCCTCCGTTATAATGCGGATTGCGCCGTCCGTTATAATGGAGATCGCTCCCTCCGTTATAACGTGGATTGCGCCGTCCGTTATAATGGAGATCGCTCCCTCTGTTGTAATGCGGATTGCACCGTCCGTTATAATGGAGATCGCTCCCTCCGTTATAACGTGGATTGCGCCGTCTGTTATAATGGAGATCGCTCCCTCCGTTATAACGTGGATTGCGCCGTCCGTTATAATGGAGATCGCTCCCTCCGTTATAACGCGGATTGCGCCGTCCGTTATAATGGAGATCGCTCCCTCCGTTATAACGCGGATTGCGCCGTCCGTTATAATGGAGATCGCTCCCTCCGTTATAACGTGGATTGCGCCGTCCGTTATAATGAAGATCGCTCCCTCCGTTATAACGCGGATTGCGCCGTCTGTTATAATGGAGATCGCTGCCTCCGTTATAACGTGGATTGCGCCGTCCGTTACAATGGAGATCGCTCCCTCCGTTATAACACGAATTGCGCCGTCTGTTATAATGGAGATCGCTCCCTCCGTTATAACGCGGATTGCGCCGTCCGTTATAATGGAGATTGCTGCCTCCGTTATAACGTGGATTGCGCCGTCCATTGTAATGGAGATCGCTGCCTCCGTTATAACGCGGATTGCGCCGTCCGTTATAATGGAGATCGCTCCCTCCGTTATAACGCGAAACGTCGCTCTCTGTTTTAACGCGGAAAGCGCCCCTCCGTTATAACGTGGAATGTCCCCCTCCATTATAACGAGGAACACACCCTCCGTTATAACGCGCTTTGTGAGAAGTCGAAAACGAACTACTTTCTTGATCTGCGCGGCTGAGCGGTGCAGTGACACAGTACGCGGAATGATACTGCAACGCAGCCGCTTACCCTCAGTTCTTTGTCCCGCCATCTCACTGCGTGGTGTGCACAGTGGTCCGTCGCACCTCGCCAAACTTTGTCGTTTGCTACATTATTTGTGGGGAAATTGTTTTCGCCTAACGCGTTTTTTTCACTTCACGTAGCACTTTTCAGGAACACATCTATTGCGTTAAACGATGACTCACTGGAGTACATTCACTCGGCTCGTAGCAAATTAACACCAAACCTCGAAATGCGAAGAATTGTTACGATTTGGGGGGTCGCAATTAGATCACATATTTAAAAATTATGATATATATTTTTTATCATTTTGGTTTCTCGTCTGTCTAATTTGTACGGGTTACTTCACGCCGTTACCACAAATGTAACGTGAGCGTATCATTTATATAAATGATACATCGTCAGTTTTCAATGTGCGCTATTCAATGCGTGTGCAGTATCGTGAGCGTGGCAATCAATTTGAATCCACGTTTGCTAACATCCCCGTAATACAAGCAGTATCCATCACTTTGCATGCCCCGAAACTATCGGACGCATATTTCGAGCCGTGTTGCAGCTCAAATACGTAATCCACTCCTGCAGGTGCAAGCAAATTGATCGCAATTAAATTTCACACCCAAAGGTTGCTCCTTCATTTCGCATCTAATGTAATTGCACACCAATGTTGTTGCTTTAGTCCTGGGTATGATGTTAAATCTTCATTATGGCAATGGTTCCCTGGGAGAGAGCGAGAGAGGTGGGGACTGTGTGCGTCTCTCTCGCCACTTTCACTCCCAATAGTTGCGGTAGGGGCTGACGGAGAGAGACGCCGCTTGCTAGAGCCGCCTATGCACGGGCTCCCTCGCCACATCGCTACCATCACCGTCACCTCCACTATCGCCAAAACTATCACCACCACCACCGTCATCACCACACCGTGCACCTCCGATCATCACGGTCGGCTGCGTGTGGTGCGAAAGAAGTTCAACGCACGTGGGTATGCACGTCACCTAAATAGCAGTTGCTGGGGAAAAAAGCAAATGGGGAGGCCACCTCAACCGCCCTGCCCAAGTCACCGTCTAAGGAGCCCCTCGCGCGGAGGGTGCCGCTGAGCGGTGGAGAGAGGGGAGTAGGGTAGCGATGGACGGAGGAAACTTGAGCCACGAAGTTGCCCTCGGGAATAAGAAGTCGACAAAGATCGAGAGCCAGAACCCTTATATAGAGCTGAGACCCCATAGATTTACGCCATGTAGACCAGTGGTTCTTCACCGTTACTGCAGTCTGCACAACTTTGGTTGTCAATCGTTAAACATTTTGTGTTAATAAATACATGGGGGCCGTCCATAAATGACGTCACGCGATTTTGGACGATTTTTGACCCCCCCGCCCTCCCCCATCGTCACACGGCGTCACAAAAAGTCAGACCCCCCTCAAATATGACGTCACAAAGCTTTGCCCCCCCCCCCAAAAAAATATAAAACATGCTTCAAATCGCTTTAAACTAGTGTCATTGCAGTGCGTATTTAATGTGGCGCTGCACTCTGATGTTGTAGGAGAAAACATTTATTAAAAGGTCTGTTTAATGAAGTAGAACGTGTTGTCTATTTTATTTAAAGTTGCGCATTTTGATGTGACGTCACATTTCTCACCCTCCCCCCCCCTTGTCACACATCGTCACACATTTCTGACCCCCCCCCCTTAGGTGCGTGACGTCATTTATGGACGGCCCCATAGGGTTCGATGAAACAAAATAGTAGGAACTCACGTGCCCTTGCTTAATCAGTGTTTTCGATTATTTACCTTCTAAAAAAATCCGTCAACGTCCCGCACCCCCCAGAAAGGGCATCTCACACTCCCAGGGGGTGCGTATAGCCCAGGTTAAGAACCACTGATATAGATAGACCCATAGACGTATGCAGGCTAGATACCCTTGGCCTTCCGTAACAGATCCATAGACATGCACAAGATTACACAGGGGCCGTCATCGTGCGTGTGGCATTACATTCGCCTACGGCAGGGGTGTCCAAACTTTTAGCAAAGAGGGCCACATTTGATAAAGCGAAGATGCCCGGGGGCCAATAGTTCCTTTTGACATTGTTTTAACCACAAAAGTTACGTGGAAATACACACCGTTGTAAAACAATTTTCATTGTCACAATTACCTTTATTTTTCAAATGACAATGTAACCAAATATAAGCCACTCAGGCAGACGGAAACAACTCTAAAAACGCAATTCTGCCTTTCATTCGGTCAGATAACATTGAACAAACTGTATAGAATACCTTATATTTCCATGAGTTTTATGATGTATTTATTCTGACAGAGCTAGCGAGCCATAAAAATAACACGTTATAAGACCGAAGCTGCGGGCCGTATGAAATCTGCCCGCGGGCCGTGATTGGCCCACGGGCCGGACTATGGACATGCCTGGCCTACGGCTATGACGTCGCATAAACAACACCGCCGAGGACGCCAGGACAAGGTGGAAGCCTCCTAAACCCTCTTGCCCTAGGCCTGGCTCAAGAACCCTCGTGCGGGCTGCAGTGTTGAGGTGTGAAGAGAAGGGTGGGTGGGGGGGGGGGGTGCGCGCGGGTCAGAATGGATGGAGGGAGCTTGATCCCTCGACCTGTCCTTGGCCCAGGGAACTTGAGAGGACTGTTACTTGAGCCCTAGGCAGGTCTTGTGGGAAATTAGGATGCTTAATTTGGTAGGTACCGCATCTTGACGGTGCGAGTTGAACCGCGCTTATGTAAGTGCACGATGGGGGGCAGCGAGGCGCGCGCGGAAACCTCGGCGATGCCGAAGTGATGTTTTCGTCATCGGTCGGCAACGCGGTTAGTCCATCCACTGCTGGATAAAGTGCCGCTTTCATCCAGATCGCTCTTTCGCATACGCCGATTACCATGTCCGCGGCAGTCGTACGTGAGCGTCGTCAAAGATTGTCAATAATAATAATAATACGATCTTGATTTCAAGCTTTCATTGACTGCAGGGATTCATATTGTTGGTTCTTTCGGTAAAGTCACGTAGAAGAGAAATAATAAAATAATATTGATTTAAAACAATATTATATAAAAAAAATGTATATTAATATTCTTTTATTATTTCCCTTCTACGTGATTTTACCGACAGAACTAATAATACGATCGTTTAGTTTATTCTGCGTCATTGTTCATGCAAACTGCATCTCACAATCACTGAAGAACCACAGATACGAGCTTGGAAGGCAACAGCCAGGCGGTGAGATGGTGCCTACAGTTGCCCAAGCTCTGCGGTCCTCTAAACATTCAGATATTTTCGGCCAATTAATTAGCGTTTGCACGCGGGAGGCAGCCGGAGCACCCAGAGAAAACCCACGCGTGCGAGGGTGCAACGCTCTATCCCCTTACAGAAGGGGACGGCTGATGTTGGCCTGCGCTTTGCTGCGCGGCATCTGTGCGGTGATCCACCGACCCTCGCCGCTGCCTCCACGCTGCTGGATTACAGGCGGCCACGTGCAGCAGTGTATAGCCACCACGGCCAAGTGACATTTTTTCAGATGCACTTCTGCGGCCGTCTGGAACGCCCCTTTCCTTCCGATATCACGAAGCTACCGGAGCTGTGTACTTTTCAAACCAAGTTTAAAAGGAATTTCTTTCGAACAGCTTGTTTGTGTTTTGTGTATTGTCCTTTTCCCCCGCACCTCCGAATAGAACGGTTGGCTACGTACGGCGCGAAAGACGTTCTTATCTCGTCTTAATACAGCGCTTTTATCCAAGGCGCTTTACAAGGCACAATTAGGGTAACTGAAAGTGACACGGTGACTAGGGATGGGGTGTGGGGAGGGCAGTACGTGGGAACCGGAATGACGGGGGTGCCTAGGGATGGAGGGATGGTTAGGGCCAGGAAGAATGGGTGGGGGTCTTGAGGGAGGAGTGGAAACGAGACATGGAGGGTGCCTGCTTGATGCTCAACACACGTGCATATACGTACAACCATTTCACAACGCCGCTCTGAAGCTTTTGTTGACTCTTTACGCCCGTCAGGAGAAGTGAAATTGCCCGTCACGTCTTGAAGACAAATGGATGTGCAATGCTCCTTCACGCGTCGAAGGGACGTAACCCCCCCCCGCCCCCCCCCCCCAGCGAAGAATTCCTAGACATCAAATTGCTTTATGTGACGTGGGGGGGGGGTGTTTTACGAATATTATTTTAACAACCAAAAAAATGTACCTCCGTCCTCTCTGACGGAAACCCGTTTTCATTGCACAAGTTGTAGTAATATCTTCACGTGTAAAACACGGCTGCTACCTTTGACCCCCCCCCCACCACACACACATCGAGAAACGAAAGCGTGTGTGCCCCCCCCCCCCAGGGCACCAGCGATGGCTCGCGACTTTTTCGCCCTCTGCCAATTTTGGCACCGCTGACAAACAACGACAACAACAACGACAACAACAACGACAACAACAATGACAACGATGGCAAAACATTAAAGCGCGGAATCGTTACGCCGACAAAAATGTACGGCGATGGACCTTTGAACACGTGTCTTCGTTTAAATCTCAGCTACGCAATGCGCTGGGGGAAAAGGAGACGTTTCTGAAGCTATGTACAGTGCGTTCCTTTTGCATAAGTCAGTGCTGCTGAGGTTGCTTTATGAACTTGCTTTTAATTAGGATTTTCTTAACGTGTTATTTATATTACGCCGTGATTTTATTTTGCCTGCGATTTCACTTTTATTGTTCGTGCCTGTAAATCCACTATGTATTGCATTTTTTTTTTGAACGAATGGTGTTATAGAAATTAAGTTTGATTGAGTTTGATATCCACGCTGACTTTCGTCTCTCTGAATTAAAATGCTCTTGTTGTAACTACAATGTGTGAACCGTTACGTAAGAGTAATAATAATCGATCTACGTCACTTCGTAAATCCGCGGCTGGGTGGCGACGGGCGGGCGGGTTTAAGGCCTCTCCACTCGCCGTGTCGGGCGTGGGAGTTTGGATGGCCATACTTCACCGCGCTGGTCGGCGATGGGGTGGGAAAGTGACCCAGGGACTGGTTCAGCACAGGGCAGTAGCCACCACTGACCACACGAACCACCACGCCGCCATTCCAACCGCGAAGGCTTGATGCAGTAGTCGTAGTGGTAAGGTGAAGGTGCATCCATGCAAGTGCCACTGCTGGTTGTTAAGGGTCTTCCATTGGATCTAGCTGGAGAGAGCCACCGTGTAAGATGTTGTTACCCTACTCCTCGACCCAAGGCCGTAGCCATGGAGTCAACATTGGGGGGGACCAAATCTTCCAGGGGGTCTGGGGTCCCCCCCCCCCCAAAAAAAAAATCTAAATTTAAAAACGAATTTCCTGCCTCAAATATTAAAAAAAATGCACTAACACATGGGATGGACCTTTTACTTATTTTTTTACAATAATATCTAATAGTGTATTGTATTACATTGCTCTGTTTTTTTTTTGACCTTTTCTTGTTTCATTGTACGTAATGGCAGAGATTAGGGATTAATAAAGTACAACCATAACCACAATAATATGAACAGAAATCTATGCATTGTAATATGAAGACAAGTCCAGATATTGTGGTCAAGGTTTAGCAAATTGTTGTTTTTATTCACATGACATAGCAATTATGATTATTATTTTTTCATATTTTTATTGCAATATATTGGGGGGGGCATTTTAAGTTTAGTTGAATATTGGGCGGGATGTGTCCCCCCCAATAAATATTGTAATTACGGCCTTGCCTCGACCACACACGACCGCCGATAGACTAACTGTGGCGTTCTAGATCTGAAGTTTTCGTGACTGCAATGATCCATACCCTTTGGTTCTTTCCGTAAAGTCACGTAGGTATAAAATACATTTTAATTTATTTTCTATTTTATTTTTTATTTTATTTTATACCTACGTGACTTTACCGAAAGAACTAACTGTGGCGTTACCCGTTCGCACTGCTGCGCGGATCGGAGCTGCCGTGGTCATTCGAGCAACTTGCAGCGTCCCGTTATTGTTAATGATAATAATAACAATAATACTTAAAACACGGAGTTCCATTGGCTGAGAACAAAAACGTGCCAGCGAGTATTTCATTTTTCAGCTGCTCTTAACCCCGAAGCGTATAGCCAGCTGGGGAGTTGTACGGCTTAATTTAAATCAACGTTTGCTATTACTCTACCGTTTACATACGGCGGAGGGAAAAAAAATATTTAAGAAGTTTTTTAATTGTTTTTAAAGGTCGGATGCCGAACCGATAACGGTGACAAACAACGGTACGAGATGTTCTGGACATTCGGTTCCCACTCTCGATGTCTCTTTATTTACGGCTGAAGTAAGGCGATCACTTCCAATCTCGGTCTCGCACTGATTGCAATGCTGGAGCGGCGCCAATTATGCCGTAGCGTAAGTGCTTCCAGCGCTCCCCCTTTAGCCATGTTATAACGAAAACATTTTTTATTCTGAGAAAATGTAAACATCGCTGTGATCCCTTCCGTGTCCCAACCCCCGAAGCACCTACAAGCGACGACGAAATCTTGCCGACCGGCACGCTGACGCCTGTCCAGTTGCGAACGTACGCAAGCAACGGGCAAGTAAAACGTGCATTGGATGTTCTTAAACGTTTGGATTACTTGGCATATTGATATGAGCAGATCTGCACCCGATCGAGCCTGGAACGCCATCCCCTGTGCTGTAGCCTCCCTGCCCCATTCCCTGTTTAAATCCAGGTTCAAGACGTTACCACTTCACCTCCCCTGCTTTTTGCCGGATTACCGACTTCATCATTCTCGCTGCAGTGTATTTAAAAAAAAATGCCCGGTGTTTCCATACAGTGGCCTGAGAGATGCGGTCACGTTTGTGACGCTCGCATAAATCTCGCGGTCGCCGTGTGTAGCGGGAGGCCCGTTACCGCGTCGCTCGGCATGCGCCTGGTCACGTCAACGTCTCGCAAGCTAAAAGCGGGACCCTTTTTGTGGCCGGAGTGGCGCCTGTAAGCGTTGCGCATCAGTACGTTGAACTTCTTTCGCGCCGTACGTTGCCAACCGTGTTCATCGGAGGCGGTGGTGGGGGGGGGGAAAGGGCAACAAACAAAATGGGTTACCGGGGTTGTAGTGGGCTCCTGGGGAGCCTCACAGTGGGGCGGCCATAAATGACGTCACGCGATTTTGGATGATATTTGACCCCCCCCCCCCCATCGTCACACGGCGTCACAAAAGTCAGACCCCCCACTCAAATATGACGTCACAAAGCTCTGCCCCCCCCCCCCCCCACAAAAAATAAAACGTGCTTCAAATCGCTTTAAACTATTGTCATTGTAGTGCGTATTTAATGTGGCGCTGCGCTCTGATGTTGTAAGAGAAAACATTGATTAAAAAGTCTATTTAATTAAGTAGAACGTGTTGCCTATATTTATTTAACATCTTGATGTGACGTCACATTTCTCAACCCCCCGCCCCCTCGTCACACATCGTCACAAATGTCTACACCCCCCCCCCCTTAGGTGCGTGACGTCATTTATGGACGGCCCCCAAGGGGGCAGTGCGGCAAAACACACCCGCCCGTGGCACTGCAATTCCATGCTCCCCGTGTTCACCGAGTCTCACTCAGCGTGGCGTGCAGGGGGCCCTCATCCAGCAGTGGATTGGCACACGAGCCGCTGCGTCTTAGAGACACGAAACGTCGCCGCTTCCACACGTTGCCGCGCGCGTGCATTCGCGCCGCAGGTGAAGAAAAGAAAGCGTTTCACGGGGGGGGGGAGGGGGGGGGCTCGTGTAGGGAATGTCCGTTTGGCACAGGGCTTAATGCTAATAGACTTGAATTGAGAGGTGACCTCATGTCTTGGCCATGCGGGCCGTATGTAAAATTGTAAACAGAGTTCTGGTGGGGGGGGGAAGGGGGTAGGAGTTGGTGCACTTGGCTGGATGGTAAGGAGTGGGGCGAGTGGGTGGATGTGTGTGGAGGGGGGTGTTGCATGCGTGTGCTGCAGGATGAGGGGAGGCAGGCAGGGAGGGGAAGGAGGAGCCTACGCTCGTGAAGTGAATCCAGCTGTCTCGCCTCGCGTGCCCGTACTAAGCCAGCGAGAGGGGCAGTCGTGGGGGAGAGAGGCAGTCGCGATCGGACCGAGGTGTCGGCGCAGCCTTACAGAAGCAACCCGCAACTGCCTTGCGAGCGGCTGTGCAATGAGGATGCGTCAAAGGGCGGTCGTGCTCGCTCCCTGCGTTGTTGCCACGAGTTGGCAGCCCGCGACATCCCACTGCGGAGCAACAGCCTCTCACGTTTTCTTCCTGTCCCTATCCTTGTCGAGTGGCCTCCGACCCCTTTGATTTCGTCTCCCCGTCGACATTCGTCTGCTGCGGTGTTTCTCTGCATCGTTTGCCTTCTCTCGGTATCCACTCCCCAGGTCATTTGTCCAGATCGCTAACCCATTTGAACTGATATCCACGGAGGCTAGGATATTGAAACTTCGTCGCCTGGTGTACTGGAGTTCATGGGTTCGATCCTGACCCTGATGCCTGCTGCTGTATATTTGGAGTTTGCATGTTCTCCCCGTGGTCGCGTGGATTTTTCGTCCAGTTTTTTTCTCCACGTTTAAAATCAACATGCGTTTATAGTATTTGGTTGCTTTGAATGTCCACACGATAAGCCGCTTCGTTGAGCTATCATTCGTGGCCTCGTTGCTTCTGAAAAAGAGCTATAGAGCTCAGTGGGCCTTACCTGGTAAAAATTTGTAATATTTTAGTTTGAGTTAGTTTTGAATTTAGAGCTGTCTTGGTTGTCTGCTTTGTGCTCCGAGCGAGCACCAGTAAGAACCTGGGCTAGACTCTGGGTTTCAGCCGCTCATGTTTGAACCAGGTTTTTCAGGTGTAGAGAGTTGATGGTCACCAAAAAAATTGCCTGCATTAAAATCCACGGTATTTCGTTTCGTTTCGCATTTAATGTGGCCATATTCCTGCTCTGGGAACTAAAACTATCAGTGTGCCCGTCATTTTTAACAAGCATTCTCAACGTAGAGAGTGTGGGAAAGTGTAACCCCGACTGTGTAAAGGCCAAAAACGCCACCGCGTTTATTTGGTTTGTGTACACGGAAGTTGATATAGTTCGTGTTTAGTTTATTGTCCTTCCCTCCGCACCTCCCATTAGCACGGTTGGCTACGCACGGGTGCGAAAGAAGTTCAACATACATGTGCATGACACATTGATCCCGTTTAAACCAGTTGCCCGGCAAGTCTACACGGGAGATACGTGGTGCCGTGTGAACCCAGCAGCAGCAGCATCAACAACAACAACAAAAACATCAACAGCGCAGAGAACGAGTACAGTCAGGATCCTCGGGGGAATATCGCAACGGCTGACAGACGAGCTATTTAACGGTCGTAAACAAACACGCGAACATGTTGGGCGATGGTGCGATCGGAATACATCGGTGGGTGGGAAAGTAAAAAAAAAGAAAGAGACCAGAGAAATGACGGCATGATTCCGTCTCCTTTCATGGTCACCAACCGTCGCGGAGCTCTGCGTGAACTCTCCCTTTGCGGTTTTTTTTTACTAAATTTTTTTTAGTTTTTTTTTTCACTAAAAAAAATCGGCACGACCGTGTTGGGAACGCGAGCCGATTACTTTGCTCGCACACAGACGATGTAAACAGAGGGGCAAATCTCCCCCCCCCCCGCCAGCAATTACGATCGTCAAATTGAGTTGCGCAGGGGAAGGAGGACAGGGGGGAGGGAAGATTAAGGTGGACCAACAAACTCATTGCCAGTTGCTGTCCTCCGCAGTGCCCCGATACGACGTGCGCTTGGGCACGCCGCCCGCGTCACGTGGGTCAAGTAGCGGCTTGAGGCCTTTTGCCATCGTAAACCACCTGCTACGCATTTCACAAGTAGTACTAATCGCATATCTGCATTTCCAATAAATATGCTAAATTCCTCTTGATATACAAATTATTTTGTCAAGGCGCTCTCCTTCCCCCTCCAACCCAGCTTAAATAGACGCTCCAAGCCTGGGGTGTGTCATTCAGACTCTGTCTTCTCGACAGACCTGTTCTTCGCCTGAGGACGGCTGCTTGCGTTGTGGCCGAAACGTCGTGAGAAATATTTTATAATGTTTTATTTTTATTATTTTATTATTTCCATTCTACGTGATGACTTTACCGAAAGAACCAAGAAGATGGATCCCTGCAGTCACGAAAGAAGCTTTACATCGAAATTTAAGAGCTCCGAAGCTCATCGGATTTCTCCAGGATAAAATAAAGATCCCCCCCCCCCAATTATAACAAACGGTAACGTAATTCACACAACGAGGAGGAACGAGACGCGATAAAGGTACTAGCGGTGACTCGTACGGCCAGGAAAGCGATGGACTGAATTGACGTTGTGTAATAGCCAAGGCAGTCTTAAAAACCACGAAAATAGTTTTACAATGATCTTGTGGCTGCTGCAGCAACGCACCGACTTCTCTTCAAAGTTACAATTCACGGCCAACTTTTGTCAATCCACTGCTGGATGAAGGCCTTCGCCCACACGCTGTGTTGGTCATTGAGGTTTGTCGGATTGTTCTTTAGCACGGTAGTCAGGGCGGGTTGGTCGAAGGTGAGAATCTAACTGGGGACCGGTTCAGGTACCACACGCGGCAGTCATGTGAGCCATGGGCCGCGATTCGGGTCAGGTCACCACCGAGTTCAGAGCGTAGTACACTAACCAACGTCCCACCGCTCTATCTCTAAAATTCAAGATGTTTAACAAGATGTATAACTGCAATCAATACGTATCCAGCGTGTAAATAGGCTGATTCGCGTTGTTTATTTATTTTACCCAACTATATTTTGAAACAGTATTTTACGTCACGGAAAAATATTTGCGCATGTTGAACTTTTTTCGCACCGTACGTAGTTAACCGTGCTAATCGGAGGTGCGGAAATATCTATAAAGCTAAAACAAAAATGTGATGCCTGTGATGTAAACCACATAATCCCGATGTTGGCCAATGGCCAGAAATCGAACTTGGGTTACGGAGCAAAATGGGTACAAATTTCAATAAATGACACTTTAATCATTCCACATACGACTAATTTATATGAGACTACAGTACATAATTGTCAGGTTCATAGCACAACGTGCTAAGCACTCTTCCACCACTCCCCCCTCGGTATCAGCCGTAGACTTTATTCTCTCCAGTCGAGAACCTGCAAATACTTTAAGAGTATCTGTGGCAGCGGTGACTTGTGTTCAAACAACTGGCAGTGGTACGGTGCAATAGAGAATCAGTGTCCACAGCAGCGAAGGCGTTCTGTTACAAAAACACAATCTTTTTTAGGGCATCTTAAAAAAAGATATCAAAAACAACCGAAAGCATATCGCGACGAGGTGCTGAAAAATGCCCACAATATGCTATCATCATGAGACGGGGATGCAGATGCAATCAGACGAGGCCAAAACATGAATGAATTGCACTCAGAATTTCAAAAGACCCACGTTCGAGAGAACGGATAGTAACTACAAGAAGGGAGAGTCCAGGTTGTTCCGGGTTGAAAGAGGAGCGTTACCAGATTTAGAAGTTAACTCGAGGTGACTTGATAGAGAAATCTAGCGGGTTGCCTTAGATTCGTTATCATCATCGTCGTCGTCGTCGTCATCGGCTATGATCCATACACTGCTGGGTGGAGGCCACCCCAAGCCGTCTCCATCTCCCGCAGCCTTGCGATGTAACGAGCCATCTACCACGTGCACGTGGGCCAATTGCATTCCTTGATCTCCTTGGTGGACGTCCTGTCACCTTGTTGAAGCGAGAAAAGCGCAGACTCAAAAATACCAAGATTTTTTGGTCCGGGATTTTGTAGATGTCTCCTTCTTGGTCGAATCTAAACACCATCATGGTCGCCGGACACCCAAGGCACCCACCGTGGCTGCGCCGCTGCTGCACACGACTGCCTAACATTTTTGACTAGTTTTCTTTTTTTAAGGGATACTCAATTGGCAGTGGTGCACAATCACACAAAAATATAACAAAAACCCCCCCCAACACATCCACCAATAACACCAACCCAAGAAATAAAAACGACTGGTCACGTTTTGGGGAAATGCTCCTCCACAGCTGAGAGACAGAAGGGGGCCAGAGAGACTGGGGGGTTTATAGTTGGAGACTGCAGCTCCACGGGGCCCTGATAGAAACAAAATTGTGAGATGGATCGTGGAGTCGGATGCTCGGTTGGCGGTTCTCGTTTTCGAAGGGGCGATCGCTTCATGCGCTTCAGCTCTCACACTCCGTGAACGGCGCTCTGTGCAAAGTCTTCAGTCCACACCTTCGCGTAAACCGTTCCTCGCCACCGCCACCCCCATTGCCAATGGGGACATTGTGAGTGCGGATAGGCGCACAGACAAGCCGGCATGAACGCCTGTTTCACATTGGCCTTCTTAGAGAAGTTGCGCACGAGCAAAGAGTCACCTGGGTGAGTAAATTATCTTAAGCTCGGGGTGTCGTCACGATCTGGTTGGGCGATGCGGTGGTTAGAGTGCGTGGCTCGCCATCACAATCTTGTGAGTTCAATCCTGCTTAAGTGCCAACTCGGACCTTTACATATCCGGGGGTCAATCGATTCAGTTATACATTGCAGAGAGGGATTGTGATTTGGATGTCATCGTCCCTGTCACGAGAATGTGGAGTTTCAGTCGCTTGGCTAAGTGCCGTAAACACTAAACGATCAATGCCCCCCTGATTTGTTTTGAGTAGGAAACCACGTGTAATTGTTGACATCATTCCATTACAAATGAAGACAACAACCCAAGTTCAGTTCCTGGCCACGGTTAACACCAGCGATGAGCGAAACCTGAACCGGCCCTGGGCCAATCTTCTCTGTGCGTATGATAATCTCTGGGTCTCTATGTAAGTGTATGCAAGTCTCTGTTGGTCTTTGGGTCTTAATGTAAGTCTGTGTGTATATGTAAATCTTAGTTAGTCTATGGGTCTCTATGCAAGTCTATGTGAGTGTGGGTCTCTATGTAAGTTCATGTCTCTCTGTGTAAGTCGGTTTAAGTCTATGGGTCTCTATGCAAGTCTATGTGAATGTGGGTATCTATGTAAGTTAATGTCTCTCTGTGTAAGTCAGTGTAAGTCTATGGGTCTCTATGCAAGTCTATGTGAGTGTGAGTCTCTATGTAAGTTCATGTCTCTCTGTGTAAGTCGGTTTAAGTCTATGGGTCTCTATGCAAGTCTATGTGAGTGTGAGTCTCTATGTAAGTTCATGTCTCTCTGTGTAAGTCGTGTAAGTCTATGGGTCTCTATGCAAGTCTATGTGAGTGTGGGACTCTATGTAACGCATGTCTCTCTGTGTAAGTCAGTGTAAGTCTATGGGTCTCTATGCAAGTCTATGTGAATGTGGGTCTCTATGTAAGTTCATGTCTCTCTGTGTAAGTCGGTTTAAGTCTATGGGTCTCTATGCAAGTCTATGTGAATGTGGGTCTCTATGTAAGTTAATGTCTCTCTGTGTAAGTCGGTGTCAGTCTATGGGTCTCTATGCAAGTCTATGTGAGTGTGGGACTCTATGTAACGCATGTCTCTCTGTGTAAGTCAGTGTAAGTCTATGGGTCTCTATGCAAGTCTATGTGAGTGTGAATCTCTATGTAAGTTCATGTCTCTCTGTGTAAGTCGGTTTAAGTCTATGGGTCTCTATGCAAGTCTATGTGAATGTGGGTCTCTATGTAAGTTAATGTCTCTCTGTGTAAGTCGGTGTAAGTCTATGGGTCTCTATGCAAGTCTATGTGAGTGTGAGTCTCTATGTAAGTTCATGTCTCTCTGTGTAAGTCGGTTTAAGTCTATGGGTCTCTATGCAAGTCTATGTGAATGTGGGTCTCTATGTAAGTTAATGTCTCTCTGTGTAAGTCGGTGTAAGTCTATGGGTCTCTATGCAAGTCTATGTGAGTGTGGGACTCTATGTAACGCATGTCTCTCTGTGTAAGTCAGTGTAAGTCTATGGGTCTCTATGCAAGTCTATGTGAGTGTGAATCTCTATGTAAGTTCATGTCTCTCTGTGTAAGTCGGTTTAAGTCTATGGGTCTCTATGCAAGTCTAAGTGAGTGTGGGTCTCTATGTAAGTGTATGTCTCTCTGTGTAAGTCTATGGGTCTCTATGCAAGTCTATGTGAGTGTGGGTCTCTATGCAAGTCACCTATTTCTGGAATTGTCCCCACTCAGGTGAGCTCTGCGTTCCTGGTCCCCTTTCTGTCCAGGGTCATTATCACCACACCAAAGTCTGACTCACCACTTCCAACCACCTCTTATTTCTTAATCTCGCCCTATCTCTCTCTGCCCCCATATCAAAACATATCCTGTCGCTACAAGCGAACGTGACAGCACACGCACACACACCCAACGTCGCCGTGGCAACCTGAGGCTGCATAAATGCAGGGCCCTTCGGGGCTGCAGCCCAGACCGTCGAATTTTGCAGGGCCTCCAGAAATGTTGCGTACAACTTTACGGCGGTTGAAACGCAACTGCTGGGGCACTGTGATAGACCGTGTAGGTAATTTGATCGTTGCAACCGTAGCATCGCCGTGTGTATTGCTACCACTTGAGTGCCAGACTTCAATGAGTTTCACTCGTCTCGACTCTGATTTAGCGTCACAGTTGCGTAACACCGCATTGCAAAAAAAACACAGAACTGAAATAACCATGGGAAGCATTAAGCATCGTGCAATGGGTGACGGTCGTGGTGGTGGTGGTGGTTGTGGGAACGCAACAGCGTGAAGGAAGTGAATATCCAAGAGATAAGCCCCCTCCCCCAACAAACTTCTAACAGTCTCGGAGCCCCCATCAACCTTAACGTGACCCCTGCACAGCCCCGGGCGCTACTCACGAGCTTGATCTTCAGCGTGGTGTTGAACGCCGACTTCTGCGAACCGGCGCCGTCGAGGGCTACGGCCGCCGACGTCGGGCGCTCGTAGGCGGTGGCCGTGACCCCGGAGGGAGCCGCCGGGGCAACCGTGGCGAGCGGTGCGACGGAGCGATCCTCGACCCCGAGCAGCTTGGTGAGCACCTCGACGCGTCCGGCGAGCCGAGTCTGCTCGGCCCTCAGCCTCATGTTCTCGTCCCGGAGGTCGTTGATCATCTTGATGAGCGGACCCATCTGACGGGCCATCTCCTCCACCTTCTTGTCCACCGCCTTCTTGAAGCCGTGCAGGTCGATGCTGATCTCCTGCACGGCGCTGTGCAGCGGCCCCTCGCTGTAGGCCCCCAGCACGTGGGTCTGGATGCGAGGGTTGTTGTTCCCAAGCGCGGCGATGTCCGCAGCCGGCATCTTGAAGCTCACTTCCATGGTGGGAATATTCCGCTTTCTCAAATCTTCTCTCTCTATCTCTCTGTCTGTGTCTGCCTCTGCCCGAGCTCGGCGCGCGAGCGTCTGAGGTCCTCGCTGCGTCACGGTCGCGCTCAAGTAATGGAGCCTCTCGCCCCCCCGGGGCCGAGCGAATTTCCAGAAGTGGCCCTCCCCCCCCCCCCCCTGTTTATTTACGAAGCTGTCATGATGATTTAAGAAGTTACGCGCGCACGTTCTGAACGGTATCCATGTCGCACGCGCGTCTCTCCACCAACATCTCTGGCCAGTGGCTCGCTCGAACCTCCTCCACGTCCTCCTTCCTCCTCCTCCGATGACGCCTGGTCTTGCGTTACGTCAATGAATTGACTTCTTCTACTTCGCCGTCGTTGTCAAACGCTCTGGAGCCCGTGTCCCCCAACCCCCCACTCTCTCTCCTCTGGCTCGTGCCGTGCCAACACGCAGCCCCCTTCGGCCGCAGCCACGCGCGGCCGGCGTCCTGCACCACCACGACCACCAGCTTTGCCGGCAAGGAATTTGCTGCTGCTGCTGCTGCTCTTGCTGCTGCATGAGAAACAGCTCCGGCTAATGGGAAGCATTGATTTTGAGTGCCAAGCGCGTGGGTCGCTGGTGGAGACTGGAGGTTGGAGGGAGAAAGTTGGGGGGAGAGGAGGGAGGGGTGGGGGGAGGTTTGCTGTTTTGGGATTTCATTTGGAGGTATGGGATTGGAGACGAGGGGGTGGTTGGTGCTGGTGGGGGGGGGGGCGAGTGTTGGTGGGGGGGGGAGGCGGGACCGGTGTAGGATGGGGGGGGGTAAGGTGAGGGGGGGGCTATCGAAACTAACTTGGAAGTCACTGGGGATGGCAGTGCAGATTACGCAGTTTGGGAAAGAAACCAGATACAGCTGGAGCCAATCCAAATCAATGCATCTCCCATTGGGCTGTGGGCAGGACAGCTGGGGAAAACATAAAACTAATAGGCGAGGCTGTACGGGGCGGGCGGGCGGGTAGGCGCACCGCTGCAAGGCAGCGATGCTTGTTGACTTGCCCGGTCGCCGTTGATGCTTCGAAGGGCAGAGGCCGCTGAGCGACTTGGTCGTAATCAACAACGGCGAAGCGTCCGCAAGACGACGTTGATTGCTTTAATAGGCACGATTGTGCAGGAGGAGGGGGATGAGGTGGTGGGGGTTGCGTGGGGGTGTGTTAGGATATTTTTTTGAATTCCTCTTCTTCTAAGCAGCCCGACCAAATACATTTCCTGTTCTCGAACACTGTACGAATGTATTCAACGTTCCCGTAATCGTTGTATCTTGTATCGTGTGTGTGTGTGTTTGTATACTGCGGATTTTAAACAAAATACATAATTGTAGCCCTCGTGCGTTTTCTGACAAGGTGGACACACACACACACACCGTTACAAGATGTGATGTTACATCGCAAGAGGGTATGCAGATACATTAATTGAATTACAAATGAAGCCAATTGTTCAACGAAAATCCACGGTGTGGGGATGGGGGTGGAGGGGCGCTGAATATTTCATGGCGGTGCTGGGGAGGCTGGTGGTTTCGCATTTGGGAAATGGCCGGATCGTGGAATATTTTAGCGATGTCGTGTGATGGCTGAGCCATTCAACCCACCGCGTTCGGACACGAGCTTCACGTGTGCAACACATGTATGCAACACATGTGTGCAACACATGTGCCAATTGTCCGGGGGATCGAAGTCACGTGTACACCGCAAAAACGCGTCTTGAACTCCGAAGGGGGGGGGGGTGGTGATTTTTCTTTGTGTTCTGGCCTCAAAACTCTTAACGCTGCGCCCACGTTACACGAACGGCAAACTTTTCACCAAGTTCCACATTTTTATTAAAATCAAATGGGGGTAGGAACGTTTGTAAACAAAAGTACAATTAGGTCTATGTTAGCCGTGCGTTTTAATCATTGCGGTTTGCCGGTCGTCTCATTCGAGCTGTGATGGAATCTGAACTTGCCCGAGTCGTTCTGCCCTTACCGTGTGTCTGTCAGTCTGTCTGTGTGTGTGTGTATGTCTGTGTGTCTGTGTGTGTGTGTGTCTGTGTGTGTGTGTGTCTGTGTGTGGGTGGGTGGGAAGCAGTAGAGTAGCGGTTAGCGCGCTGCGCTACGAACCCGTCGAGCCGAGTTCGATTCCCGCTCACGACCAACACCGGTGACGATTCTCTGAACCGGTCATGGGCCTCCTCGAGGTCGACTGAGCCTCAAATGAATGCCTGGAGCGGTGTGCAAACATCACCACTGGGGAGACAAAGGTGATCGAGCCTGGTGGTGACCACACACACCCTCGTGTATCGTGCCGGCCTTCATAGACGCTCGCCAACGGCACTTGTCCCAAAAGTCTGTTAAGGCTACGGGGGGGAGGAGGGGACAACTTTATCTTTGTGGGCGCGTGATGTTTTTGTAATGTTTCGTCAGCATCCATAGGTGCTCACTGACTGTCCCAACAGACAGCATAGGCTATGGGCAGGGGGAAGGAAGACCCTTGGTCTGTTTGTGTTTTCTGCGCGTGGAGCAGTCCAATGGAAGTTTGAGATTGCAGCATATGGACGACTTAATTCGCAATGAGGTCTGTTCATGGATTTTTTTTGTATCCTTTTCTTATCACAGCCGGAACACCACGTCCAGTATACCCCCTCGCTCGCTTATTTTCGCGGTGGTTACGAGTTCACATGTCGCCTGTTTCCAATCTGTGTAGAGTGAAAGCCAGAAAATATTACGGTTCAAAACAAATTAAGCCTCCCCCCCCACCCCCCGGGCATGTGTCTCCTAAGCGTAGAGTTTTTTTGTAACTTAATGTCCGAGCCGTGGATTTTAGTGCCATTATATTGGTGTGAACCGCACATGTGGAGCCATTAAACGTGATAATGTTTATACGCAAGTGCTGGTGGGAACAGTGGTGTTTGAGCTTTCGGAGCTGACCTCACCACCACTCATTTTGACCGTGCCGGTCATTTGCAAGGGGCTCATTAACTGCAATTACCTTTAGCTGTCCGACCCGGGGCATTAAGAAAAATACCAAAAAAAAGTTCCGAGCAGCTTTGTGAATTTTTTTTTGTTTAATCTAAACTGCCGTGCCAACGATTTTGGCAAGTTTAGAGCCAGCGATGAAAATGTGATTCACGTGGTCCAAAGAGAAGCGGTAAAAAAATATATACACGTACAAAATAATGCAACTTTAGCTGTCTAACATGACGCTGTAATGTTATGAAGTCACTGTGCGTTCCTTTAACGACAGAAAAAAAAGACCAAACCGCACGAATCGAATGAATGATTCGTGCTCGCTATCGGTTGGCGAGCGCCCGTTGATTCCTTTGGCATTGTTCGAAAGAAATTGTCTTTTTTGGGAAGCCATGAAAAAAAAGCCCTTCCAGATTATTTCTTTTTATCTCTCGCGCAACTTTTGTATTAATAACAAAGCTAACTGATATCCCATAGCCCATTTTTTGGAGGCTGTTTGTCAGTTAATGGAAATGCGCTTGAAATGCAGTGGTTTATGTATTCTTGAATAATAATAAAAAATAAGATCACAATGATCAAATACAGAATACCGTCTCGCCCTTCGTCAATCCGCTGCTGGGCGAAGGTCGTCGTACAGCGTGTCAGACTTGTGTGTTGTTTGACCATACTTCACCGCTCAGGTCCGTGCGTGTTGTCACTCGCCGCTGATGTTGGCCGTGGCTGGCAATCGCACCGAGCACGACGGAGCATGCCAACCACCGTCCACCACTCCACCACCAATTTTATAGAAAATATATAATCACGCAATGAAAACCAATTGCATTTTTATAGTAATTAAAAATACGCAATCAACGTCCCAACTGCACCATGCTATTGCAGACACTTCTGACTTTTAAACAACTTTTATTGCCGCCAGCAGCAACAGCACTGGAGGCGATTCCGATACGAATAACAAAGTCACCAGCAACACAAATAAACAAACGCCATAAATCCACGCGCTGTGGCGCTAAATGCACCGCGCACAACACGAAAGAAAAGTCACGTGGTGGTGGTGGTGTTCATCGTGCACGCCACGGTGACGAGCGAGCGCTTCAGAAGGTGAACACCACGAGGTTGCCGTTCACACTGGTACAGAGGGCTTTTCCGGCTCCCCAGCGTTCGAAGAAGACGTGCACATCAGCGACATGTGTGTGGTACATGGCGTGCTCCAGCCGAAGCCGCGCCTTAAGCGGGCCCCTGAACACTGGAAGCAGCACAGAGCAGCCGTCAATGTCACCTTCCAGCATATTTTTCCTCGTTCTGTACACCGCCATCTTCGCCTGAGCACAGGCAAAGTTGACGAGGTCATGGCGCTTGTTAGCCAGGTAAGGCACCCCCTATATACGAAGCAGAGAAACACCTCATTCAAGACCCCAAACATTATCGCACCTCCTGGCCTTGACACTCCTCCTCCTCGAAGACACTGGTGGTGGAAACATCATCCGCATCAGAACATCACCGGCCCGATGCGTACATCCCCTTAGCAAACATTAAAAAATTAAGACACACGCCACAGGGCAACCCAAACTATGGCCCGTATAACAGCCCAATATAGATGCATGGCGACTCATAGAGATACACACGGACGCAAAGGGTACACTGAGACCCATACAGTTCCAGAGAGACTCATAGAGACCGATAGACACATAGAGCTACATAGGCCTATAGAGAGTTGCGGTACATTAAAGACAAGCCACAGTGCGATTGTGGGGCCACGCAACAATTCCCACAATGCATTGTGGTCTGCGTTCCTTCACCCGAAGAGGAACACGACACGAAATCTCTCTTCCCATGAAGCCCTCTCTTCGTGGCCAGCAGACCTCGACACTGGGCAGTTAGCTGCTCAACCACGCTGCAATCACACGCACGAACGGGATAGAATTGGCAAAGGCCGGTTGTGTCCCAGCTTGAAAGAAAACTCGCGCATTGTAAACCTCTCGTCAACGGCAATTGGCTGAGACCTCCCCCCCACCACCATGACTATATTTAGTGAAAAAAGCGGGAGAATAAATCTAGGGCACACGGAGCGAAAACACAAAACGTGTGTTTACGGCTGACGCACTGCCGCAGAATTTCGGCGTATCCAGTTTAAAACAAAGTCATCGGAAAGTTTGTCCGACACGTCAAGTCACTGCAGTAATAACAAACACGAAGCCCGCTATACCGCCGCCAGCACCACCCCCAGCACCAAAAGACAAAGGTCTCCCGTACAGCCTCTACAGACTGATGGGGCAAGTGCTGCTGTCAGCGAGTATCGCCTATGACGAAGGCCAGCCCGCTACACGATGGAGCGGTGTGGTCAGTACCACGCCCAGCCGCCTTTGTCTGCCCAGTGGCGATGCTTTACACATTGCACCGGGTACTCATTTGAGGCTGAGTCGACCTAGGCAAGGACCAGGACCGGTTCAGATGATTCGTCACTGCTGTTGGTTGCCCTGAGCGGGAATCTAACTCTGGCCGGCGGTTTTCATAGAGGCAGCGCCACCCCTACAAAGACAAAGATCCCCCGTACAGCCTGAACAGACCGTTGGGGGCAAGTGCTGTTAGCGAGCACCTATGAAGGCCGGCGCGGCACACGAGGAGGGGGGAGGTTGGTGGGCAACACCACGCACGGCCGCCTTTGTCTCCCCAGTGGCGGTTGTTTGCACACCGCACCAGGTACTCATTTTGGACTCCACCAAACCACCGACATTGTGAGTTTTCACTGCCGTGTGTCCCTGAAGGCCCGTCAACTGCACGGGGGCACCATTCCATGTCAGCCGAAATGTCCAAATTTGGCCATGGGTCCGCGCCGGCGCGCGCGCGCGCGCTCGCACGGCAAAAGTTCTCATCACCGCTTAGAGCTTTCGCGTTTTCGCCCCAGACACGCAAGTTCCCAAGGTAACCGACCACCTGACTTGGTCGCAATAGAATCAGATAGTCGAGCACCAGCACGGTTTTAATCGTGAAATCGCCCGGCCGGCGCGCCTCTGCTGCGTGGGGATATGTAACGTTACTCCTCTGTGCATGGGAGCAATTGTGTGGGTGTGAGTATGCGTGTGTGTGTGTGTATGTTGTGTGTGTGTCAGTGGTAAGTGGAGCGGTAGTGTAGCGATTAGCGCGCTGCGCTATGAACCCGGCGATCCTGGTTCGATTCCCGCTCACGGCCAACACCAAGTGACGATTATCTGAACCGGTGCTGGGCCTCCCCTAGGTCGACTTAGCCTGAAATGAATACCTGGTGCGGTGTATAAACATCGCCACTGGGGAGACAAAGGCGGTCACGCGTGGGACTAACCACCCATCCCCACGTCTATCTTTATACGTGCTTGCCAACAGCACTTTCTCTTTTGTGCATTAGTGGTGTGTGTGTGTACACTTGGGGGTGTGCATGCGCGTATGTGCATGTCTGTGTGTATGTGCTTGCCAGCGGTGTCAAGATCGACCCCCCTAGCAACAACGAAGGGTAGAGGAGCGACGCTCACAACAACAAACGGAGCGCCATGAGGCTAAAGTGCAGCGAGGTGGGTCTGTCCCGTGACCTCTTTACAGCAGAGAGAGCCTTCGACACTTCACGTGGCCTCGCATGTGCGTGAGTGTGTGCGTGTGTACATGAGTTGAGTGGGGAGCGGTAGTGTAGCGGTTAGCGCGCTGCGTTACAAACCTGGCGACCCGGGTTCGATTCCCGCTCACGGCCAACATCAGTGACGATTCTCTGAACCGGTCCTGAGCCTCCCCTAGGTCGACTCAGCCTCAAGTGAGTATCTCGTGCGATGTGTAAACATCGCCACTAAGGAGACAAAGGCGGCCGGGCGTGGTGTTTGGCCACCCAACCCCTCGTGTGCCGTGCCGGCCTTTATAGGTGCTCGCTAACAGCACTTGCCCCTACAGTCTGTTAAGGCTATACGGGGGATCTTTGCCTGTGCCTTTTGTGTGTACATGCGGGGGTTGCTGTGGCCACGATCAGTGAAAGGTGACATCAGAACTCTTGCCGGCCTCTCTTCGGTCAACTCGGGCAAAATATGTACTCCGTGTGTCGTGTAAACATCAGCTGGCCACACCACACCCTTGCGTGTCGTGCCTACCTTAATAGGTGCTCACTAACAGCACGTTCCCTAACACTCCGTTGAAGGCTATACAAGGAATATTTGTCTCCGTGAATAAGTACTGTATACGTGTGATTTTGTTTTTCTTTAACCAAGCATTTTCACAATTAACGGTGTCTGGTGACGGCATATTCATTACACCCGTAAAACAAATAGCTCAGCTTTGGTTTGCAAATTGCAGTTAGTTGAACGTTTACATATAGGTGTAACGGTGGTAACGGTACAGCCCTGCAATGTCTCACTGCTGGAGGAACGGCGTCAACTCGACGGAGCCCAAGAGAACCCCCTCCAGAGGGTGTCATTGGCCTACTCTTCCACGCTGGCCGAACATATTGCAACAAGCGGAGAGTGCCCACACTTTGCCCCACCACACGCGACTTGCCCATCGACCGACACGGCACGGGGCACTAACGTCTCTGGCTGCACGGTGGCTAGGAGATGTTAACTACCTCGCCAGGTATACAGGAGGTCTTGGGTTCGATCCCCACCTTGACTCCTGCTGCTGTATATTTGGAGTCTGTGTGTGTGTCTCTCTCATCATCATCACGGTGGCTAGGAGATGTTAACTACCTCGCCAGGTATACAGGAGGTCTTGGGTTCGATCCCCACCTTGACTCCTGCTGCTGTATATTTGGAGTCTGTGTGTGTGTCTCTCTCTCATCATCACGGTGGCTAGGAGATGTTAACTATCTCGCCTGGTATACAGGAGTTCGTGGGTTCGATCCCGACCTTGACGCCTGCTGCTGTATATTTGGAGTCTGTGTGTGTCTCTCTCTCTCATCATCATCACGGTGGCTAGGAGATGTTAACTACCTCGCCTGGTATACAGAAGGTTGTGGGTTCGATCCCGACCCTGACGCCTGCTGCTGTATATTTGGAGTCTGTGTGTGTGTCTCTCTCTCATCATCATCACGGTGGCTAGGAGATGTTAACTACCTCGCTTGATATACAGGAGGTCGTGGGTTCGATCCCGATCCTGACGCCTGCTTCTGTATATTTGAAGTCTGCGTGTCACTCTCCCCGTGGTCGCGTGGATTTTTGTCCGGGTCCTCCGGCTTTTCCCTCCCCATTTAGAATAATTTCCACACGATAAGCCACTTCGTTGAGCTATCATTTGTGACCAGATGTCTTATGAAAAAAGCTAGATAGCTCAGTGAGCCTTACCTGGTAAAATAAACTAGCTCGTACACATAGTAGTCGTTGTAGCACTGCAGGGTGGAGAGAGGTGGGGGTGGGCAATGTAAATCTAGATTGAAAACTCATTCACTTCGAACTGCGTTTATCTGTTTAGTTTGTTGTCCATCCCCTGGCACCTCCAATTAGCGTGGTTGGTAACGTACGGTGAGAAATAAGTTCAACATATGAACCTTACGGGGTACCATTGTACCCCGGCTCTCGCATATTGTCCGTGCTACAGTCATTTTTAGTCTGTTGATGGTTGGCGACGCGGCAATCGTCTCATCTCGACGAGCTGTACACGATGCACCACCACGGTGCCACGTGCGAGCGTTCATGGTTCCGGCGCAATCGTCCTCGCTGCGTTTCGACATCGCGGAGTGGCACCGATTGCGGATTGATTGGTACCCCAGTCGCGGAGTTAAGTACACCCCTGAAAAAAATTGTGTCCCAGAAATAACATATTTCATTGCCTCGGCCATTTAGTATTATTTGGTACCCCGGAGTACCGCCATAAGAATCATTTATACATTTAAGAAACTTGCTCCCTCTGTTTCAACTGTGGGCGATGGAATCGCTCCAGCAACCTTCGGGATTGCAAGTCAAGCGCCCTAAACCATTCCTCCCCGGCGTCGCGTGTACGACATCTTACAACACTCTCTGCGCGGTTTTTTACATTGAAGTGCGCACAACTGTAAATGCCCCGTTTCATAGAGACATTAGCAAGAGCGAGGATGACGCCCGGCAATTTGAATGATGGCTAGATTTGAAGCTTTCGTGACTGCAAGGATTCATACGTAGGTAAAAAATTAAATAAAAATTAATGAAAAGAAAATAATAAAATATTTAATGAATAAAAAATCAAGTGAAATGTTTTATTATTATTTTATTTTTATTAATTTTAATTTCATTTTTTACCTACGTGACTTTACCGAAAAAACTAAGAGTATGAATTTGAATGAGGCTGTAAAGTAAAATAAAAACCTCGCCGGCCAGCTCGCGTGCAATGCGAGTTTCCACGGCCGCAGGTTTGCTGGACGGTGCGGAGGCGTGGACCATCGTAGGCATTCTCTCTTGTTCTTTCGGTAAAAATAGAAAAAATAATAAAATAAAATAAAACACGACGTTTCGGTCGCAACACAAGCGTCCGTCTTCAGGTGAGAAAAAAATATGATCCTACAACCAAACTCCCCCCCCCTACCGTGCCTATATAAAGCAACACGTGAAGACGGACGCTTGTGTTGCGACCGAAACGTCGTGTTTTATTTGATTTTATTATTTTTATACCTACGTGACATTACCGATAGAACCAGAGAGTATAGATTCCTGCAGTCACGAAAGCTTCAAATCAAGATTGTAGACATTGCTGCTGGCTGATTTGGATCGGCCGCAGTCCTCCTTATTCCACGCGCGATGACAAAGACGCCTTCTTGGCAACCGATGTGGTTCGACTTCGTCACAAAACGTGTCGCCGTTGCGTCCGCGCGAGAGCGGTCCTCCTGGGGCCTGAGTGGCCGAGTGCGAGGGAGGAGAACGGCTGCGGCGGCAGATCCGTGGCGACACCGTCGACCCAGCCTCGACCTCGATTCGCAAACTCCTGCGGACAATCCCGAGGTTCAGATGGCGGTCGACGGTCGAAGTGAGGACTGCGACCCAGCCCCCGTAATCCGTGTATCAACAAAATCACTCGAGACGCACGTGTCCGGCAGCCAAGAGGAGGTTGTGGGAACGCCGTCGCGAGAGAGGTCGCACGTTCGGCGCGACGGCTCCTTCGCTGACCATGCGCGCGATGAGCGAACGAGCAGCCACGGGGGAACCCGCCTGCCCACCTGCCCGCCTGCCCTCCTGCCCGCCTGCCCGCCTGCCCGCCTGCCCACCTGCCCGCCTGCCCACCTGCCCGCCTGCCCACCTGCCCACCTGCCCTCCTGCCCACCTGCCCGCCTGCCCTCCTGCCCACCTGCCCACCTGCCCTCCTGCCCACCTGCCCACCTGCACTCCTGCCCACCTGCCCACCTGCCCTCCTGCCCACCTGCCCGCCTGCCCGCCTGCCCACCTGCCCACCTGCACTCCTGCCCTCCTGCCCTCCTGCCCTCCTGCCCACCTGCCCTCCTGCCCACCTGCCCGCCTGCCCACCTGTCCACCTGCCCACCTGCCCGCCTGCCCGCCTGCCCACCTGCCCTCCTGCCCTCCTGCCCTCCTGCCCACCTGCCCACCTGCCCGCCTGCCCACCTGCCCACCTACCCACCTGCACTCCTGCCCTCCTGCCCTCCTGCCCACCTGCCCATCTGCCGGCTGCGAAAGCGCACTCGGGGATGTGACGCGGGGAGTTATCTTCGCACGCACATCCACATGACGAGCGTGGCTTTATCAGGAACACGGTGAAGACACTTTCGTTTCGAGCGATTTAGTTTAAAGAGGGGGGGGGAAGCTGGTATGGGGGAGCGCGGGCATATACGGGGGGGTCATACACATTTTAATCAGGGTGGTGGGGGGAGGCACGACACTTCAACTGTTGAACAGACTTCACGCAAACGTTAACAAACGGCACGGTATGATTGTGTCTATCGCGCATTCTGCGCCAGATCAGAATCAGAATATGCATTTATACTGCAAGGAGGAATCCGATGAGCTATCAAGCTCTTTTTTACCGGCAGGGGGCGAGTAAAGACGTCACGACGACAAACGCGATCACCAGCCCCTCCCCTCCCGCTGAAGAAAGGTCTCTGCCGACTCTTCAGTCGACTAAAACTATCGCAGTTTTACTAATAGGGGTTTCCCCCTTTTTTCTGCCAACAAAACTGACACCTTTTGCAAGGAATCATGCTTACATTAACCACAATACTTGCAGTCAAATGCAAACAAAAAACAATACTCTGATGGGGGAAAAACCCTATTAGTATATTTTGGTACTGGCAAAGGAGGTCCCATGATATCGCAGTTTTGTCATCATAATCTTGGTCCGTGGCACCAACGCCCTTGGCCATAATGACAGATCTTTTTTTTAAAGGGACAGGGGAGGGGTGGGCGGGGGGGGACTAACCCCTCCCCCGCCCCCCCCCCCCTGCCCCCCAGTAGACGCTGCGTAGCCACCGGTCGTAAGGGCCCTGCATCACATGACTGCGACCAAATTCGGAATGTTGGCACCGGCTCCTGGAACTCGTCCTTGGCAGCCTCCCGGCACTGTTGTTGGGGGAGGGAGGAAGGCGGTGGTGGGGGGGGGTGCGGGGGATCGATTGGCCGTGTGTTGTGTCACGTGCGTCGGAATAGTCGACATTCCGGGTTTCTCCAGGGCTTTTTTTGTAGCGCGGTTTGGCTACGTACGGTGCGAAAGAAGGTCAACATGCATACGTACGTGCAAACGCACTGCAAGTCTCCCTCGCTTCGTGCGGCGGTGGTAGTAGATGCGTTCCAAAAAAAGGGCGCACAAAGCGAAACCGCACAAGGGGGTACAGCTGCCTGCCAAGTAGTGCACACAGTACACACACACACAGTGCACACAGCACACACACACAATACACACACAGTACACACAGCACTCACAGCACACACACACAGTACACACACAGTGTTGTCCCACGTCCGACCGCATAGCCGCGTGTGGAGCGAAATTAAACAGCGTATAGCGAATTGTGGGTAGAAATAGGTTAGCCGCGTGCGCAGCGCCAAATCGCACGAACCAAACCCGCGTAGAGTGAGGAACATTTCGAGAGGTGGGGGGGAGGGCGCGGGGGGCAGCTTTGCGGTCAGATGTTCGTGCCGCGTTTTTTTGTGTATGTGCGTTGAAACTTCTAGCCAACGGTGCTGATCGAATGGTGCGGGGGAATGATGGAATCGTCTGGGTCACCCCTTGTTGAGCCCAGATTGCTTGTCACATCGCCAGGCGGCGAGAGAGAGAGATAGAGGGCGAAGGCTCGTACAGAGCAGTAGATCGATCATACTTGTTGACAGTGACTGCGGTGACGATGAACCATCGTGATGGTGCGGTGTCAACCGACGCGCTTGCGAAGATCGGTCTCATCGAGATGCGGTGGCAGATTGAGATGAACCCTCTTCGGCCTTGGCTCTCTTCCAGGTGTCCTCGCTACGCTCGCTTGCAGAGCCATTCATCCAGCAGCGGATAGATAACGGTTGATGATGATTATGATGAAAATGCTTGCGGCGATCAACGTCGGGCAGATGTCGTTGTAGATGTAGCTTAATGTGGTCCTGCCTCTTGCAGTTGCTGACTCCGCTCGCCGTCCACGTGTTTCGAGTTAGGCTCGCAACCACAAGAATTGCACAAACACACGAGTATTGACTCTATGGAAATGACATATTCCAGACTTCCACTGTTGCATCACGTTTAACTGAATTGGTGCATATTGCTACGTTCGCGGACGACGGCATTCAAGCACTACAAGCCACAAAAATGCGCCTCGAGTTTTTGCTTCCCTATTGAAAATGTAGCCATAATTCGCGACAAAGATTTGTAGCCAATTTTCCATATCGGGTAAGCTTATTAGGAATGTGATTTTTGTGTTGTTGGTTCGCATACAGTAGACCTGCGTGGACGGGTCACCGCATCGCGCGCTTTCAGATGCGCTTCTGCGGCCGTCTGGAACGCCTCTTCCGATATTAGGAAGCCGCTGGAGCAATGCACTTTTAAATCACCTCCATTGAAAGCTCTGTCCTTCCCCCGCACCTCCGATTAGCACGGTTGGCTACGTACGGTGCGAAAGAAGTTCAACATCCTGCCAAGCCCTGGTGGCGGTGGTCACCCATCCAAGTACTGGCCAGGCTCAACGGCTGCTTAGCTTCTGAGATGCAACGGAATTCGGGTGCTTTTATCCTGTTGATATTTCTCTTCGGCAATTTCTCCGCAATTTGATGACCAAAAGCAGGATTTTATTTTGTGACTTTGCTAATTGACACAAGTTTGCGTGGCAGTTGACTACTTAAATTACTGACACTGTGCTGATTATTGCTGGATTCGGTGCATTTTTGACCTGCTTATAAATCCGCTCAATCGGCACCTTTGGTGTAAACTCTCGCGGCTCTACAGCCAGCCATGTCAAGGACGCATTTTATTATTATTTTATTTTTTACCTACGTGACTTTACCGAAAAAACCTAAGAGTAAGGACGCATTTGTTTAATATTCAAGAACTCTGTTGATTGCTATTAGTTATTACACATATTAAATGTTTTGCAGCCTGAAAAAAAAACCTGCTTGACTGTAAACACAAACTCTTGTTTGATCCCCCGTAGTAATAATTAAAAAACACACAGAAATCCATATTAAAGTTTGGAAAACCATTGGAACCGGCAACTTTTTACCTGCGGCACGCCACAGGAAGGGGAGTAGAGTCACGGATATAATTTATGGATGAGGATAAAGGGATGGGAGAGGGAATAGAGAACACACTATTATGGGAAATAAGAGGAAAAGGATGGAAAATGAATGGCAAAACGAGAGCAAATGGCCAGGGAGGATGATGATTGGGAGACGGATGTGGCTACATGAGGGACTCGATGCAATTTTCACAGGAGGCGGGGGGAGGGCAGGGATTTAGAGTGGGAGGTCTGTAGCACAAAAGTCACGTGATTTACCAGAGGCATTTGCTGATTTAGTCAAAGACAGACAGATATGAATAGGTACGATGAGAGGGGAGGGATTCAGATTGGGGGGGGGGGGTGTCTGCACATGAGTCACGTGATTTACCGGTGGCTCGAGCTGATGTAGATGTAAGTAGATATGAGTTTTGTGTGCAAGAAACGTGTGATGCGTTTTCCTTAAAAAAATGCAAATATGATAATTGTTTTTTTACCCTTTTATCTGGCAACAAAACTGACACCTTTCTTTTTACAAGGAGTCATGTTTGCATTGACCACAATACCTGCGGTCGGAATGCAAACAAAAAACACAACTCTGATCATGTATGCACTGTCCTTTTGGCGTCATCTGGTCCAATACCATGTGAGACTAGGCTCTAAGAAAAGCTGTCTCGGGTGAGGACCAATCAATTTCAAGGACAGAGCATACATTATCAGAGTTGTGTTTTTTGTTTGCATTCCGACCGCAGGTATTGTGGTCAATGCAAACATGACTCCTTGTAAAAAAAAAGTGCCAGTTTTGTTGCCAGATAAAAGGGTAAAAAAACAATTGTCATATTTTGCTACTGGCAAAGGAGATTCCAATGGTGAAAAATGCTAAGTGCAGAATTTACTGAGCTATGCTCGTTAAACCGACAGAGGCTTTGCTGGAGTTAAGTGTCTGTATTTGCACGAGTGCTTGAGTTTTATCCACACACACTCTCTCTTGGTGAAATCGCTCCACGTTTGCACTCTGCTGTCACCGACGTTACTCTGCCACCCTTTGGCACAGCAAACCATCGGCGGTCCGTGCCGCCGCCAATTAAAATAGCAAGTTCATAAATGGCAACGTAATTGGGATTGTAACATTGCGGCAAAATATATATATATACGGGCAATTTAAAACGACAAGCGACTGCCTGGGCCGTGGATCGTTGTTGTTGTGTATGTCAGGATCATTTTTTTTATGTAATTTATTGAACGTGCTTAAATATAGACAACTTTCCACTCTTAACTGTCACCTCCAACCGTACATCATTTACTCCTCCAGCCCACCCCACCCACTCAACAACAACAACAAAACGTGAAGGAAAGTTTTTTGTTTTTAAATGTCCGTTTTATTTCAAGTAAATTTTTTTGTAAGTTTACGCAAAGTCTAAAAGTCTTCCTCGCAAATGTTTCCATGGCGAACTCTGAGCCACCGCAGGGCACCGTGGCGACGAGATGTTATCTCCCTAGCCCGGTATGCAAGAGGTCGTGGGTTCGATCTCGACCCTGATGCCTGCTGCTGTATATTTGGACTTTGCGTGTTCTCCCCGTGGTCCATTTTCTTCCCTCCACATTTAGAATCAACGCGCGTTTAGAGCATTTGGCCGCTGCAAATTTCCTCACGATAAGCCACTTCGGTGAGCTATCATTTTGTGGCCAAGTCGATTCTGAAAAAGAGCTGCATAGCTCAGTAGGGCCTTACATGGCCAAATAAAAACATATATAGTTTGGTTAGGTGGGCATGGACACTGCCTTGGTGTCAAAGGTCAGTGCGCTGAACGCCCTCTAGTCAGTTCGGTCTCCCGCCGCGACGGTTGCAACGGCGATGATAGTTTCTTAACCCCCCCGGCCTCTGTCCACCGTTGCTCGCAACAACGGGCACGGCGATGGTTATATGAGAGTGGCAGCAGTTAAGCAACAAAACAATCCAGGAAAAAACTGAAATATCCAAGAAAAACGAAGTGTAGTGACTGGGAATGACCCTGTGTGGTGCCGGGCTTGCGAGGCCACGGCGGGATGTCTGCTGTTGTGGGTACACCCGGGGTATAGTACCAGCCCTAGTGGGGGCTCGGGTGAGCGCGCTGGTTAAGGGGTCGTCCATAAATGACGTCACGCACCTAGGGGGGGGGTTACACATTTGTGACGATGTGTGACGATGGGGGGGGGGGGGGGTTTGAGAAATGTGACGTCACATCAAAATGCGCAACTTTAAATAAATATAGACAACACGTTCTGCTTAATTAAATAGACTTTTTAAGAAATATTTTCTGCTACAACATCAGAGTGCAGCGCCACATTAAATACGCACTACAATGACAATAGTTTAAAGCGATTTGAAGCATGTTTCATTTTGGGGTGGTCCAGACCGGGATATCGGAACTGTGTCTAGTTCCGCCGTAGCGTGGTTAGTTGGGTGGTCACCACCCAAGAGTATGTTGTGTTAATAGCCTGGAGTATGTTGCGCTGAGAGTGTAATAAAACGTGTTGCTCCCAAGACAACGCCTCCGACTCAGTTGGACTCGCTACCAATGCACAAACACGATGGCAGTGTTAAAGTGCAGGAAAGGGGCAAACGAAAACACAATATTCTGATTTGAAGCTTTCGTGACTGCAGGAATCCATACTCGGAGGTAGAAAATAAAATAAATCACGACGTTTCGGGCGCTTGAGTTGCGCCCGAAACGTCGTGATTTATTTCAGACCTACGTGACTTTACCGAAAGATCCAAAGAGTATGAAAACAACACACACACACACGCACAAATTCAACTGAACCATCTCCATCCTACCAGGCAAAGCCACCGCTGGGTTCAGCAGAGGCGGCCCGGCCGCGTTTCACTTTTGGGAGTTCGGGACCGTTCCCGCTCCGAGCCGCCGCGGATCGAGTGGGGATTTCACTCGCGACGCCCTTGTCAGCTGACGGTGCTAAAAGCTTGCCGCGCAGGGCACAAACACAGTGTCTCGTGTTTCTTTAAGCTGACAAACCGAAGAGAAAGCTGATCTCCCCCCCCCCGCCCTAATGAGAAGACAGATCATACAGCTGTTGTGCTGTGTCACTCAGCTCCCTCCCTGACGACCAAACAAACACATACTGGCAAGGGAAATGACTGTTTAAAGTGATAGTCCTTGTATACCGTGTCCAAGCCGTGCGTTTGTCAGATACGATCCTATCTGCATCTTTTTGTTAATCCGTGGAAAAAAAATGTTTTGCTTTTCTGCGGTCGGTCGTATGAGATAGAGGTCATATCTGCTCAATGTCCCACGTGTCTTTGAGCCTGTTGGGTATTTATTCGCCATCCTAAGTGCCACACACGACGAACTCTGAGAGGTTGAAACAATGTCACTCTTTTTTTTTTAGAGGGGTGGGGGGGAGAATTTGAGGAGCTGGCATCGTAAGCAGCGATTTGAGACTGTGGGCCCGTTGTGGGCCAAAGGTCACGGAGTTAAGTCATACTACAAAATCCCCGGCAAGCCTGTGTGAGTCCCAATGAATAGCAATGTTAATAATCTTATTGGTTCTTTCGGTAAAGTCACGTAGAAGGGAAATGATAAAATAATAAAAATGCAACGTTATAAAATACAATTCTCACAATTCTTTATTATGTTTAATTTTTATTATTTTATTATTTCTCTTCTACGTGACTTTACCGAAATAACCAAGAAGATGAATCCCTGCAGTCACGAAAGCTTTAAATCGAAATTTAATGTTAATAATGTTCATGAGTGCGATGCTATCCATTGATTAAACGGAATGCGGTGAGTGGCGATATCAATGATCACCTCCCAGACATCGTCACTGCCCATGGTGTAGATGCCTCCCCAAGCTGTCAACATTTCTCACGGTTCTACCACGTAACGATCCACCATAGCACCTGCACAACCAGCTAATGCTATTGCTCCATCTCCTCGACGGACGTCGTTTCTCTCGAATGTGTTCCATTCCTCGGCTGCATCTCCGTCACTATTTCCCACCAACCGTCGTGCCATCAACCCTATCTAGCGACGCGCGTCCTGCCCAAGCCCATTAATTTTTTTTTTTATGCCTCTAACTTCTCAATGTATGATTTTCAAGAGCGTCTGTTACAGCACTATCGAATGTGCCCGTGCAACCCAAACTTTGCACCGTTGTGGTCGACCGACGTAGGCCTGCGCTCGTGCAAAGGAGGAGGAACGGAGCGGCACCACGCAGACTCTCTCTCTCTCCCGATTCCTTCACGCCGTGGTCAGCAGGCCTCGACATCGGTGGTATTTCGCTCCTGAACATGTTGCTTACCATCCAGTGGCGTAGTCACGACATGAACAGCTCAGGGGGCGCGGCAATCGGTACGGTGAGGCCCCCCAATATTGTGTTTGTCTCGCACGGTCGCACCTAGGCGATTGCATATCGCCTGCTCCTCTTGCCGAACCGCATGATTCGTTACGCTCACGGTCTCGAACATTTAACGCTGTAGGGGTGCTCTCGTTGTTGTTCTTTGACACTGTTGTTGAAAACAAATCTCACGGTGGTTTGCGGGGGGGGTGGGGCAAGGCACCCCCCTGCCTCCACGCTTGTGACGCTACTGCTGCCAGCGTGCAATGTGACCACTCAGAATTTGACCAAAGCCCCAAACGCTTCGTTGAATCCTCCACGAAGAACGCCGCACCGCGCGCGGGGAACTCGCTCACTGGGGCCTCTTTCCCGCCGGCACGCTTCACCCGGCACGCTTCTTCGCCGCGTTGCCAAGCCCCGTGTTTACGTCTCCCTGGTGACTTCGGGCTTCCTCTATGGGGGTTGCCAGCGCCACGCCCGGCCGCCTTTGTCTCACCGAGTGCATGACGTTTTAACACAACCGCACCAATGTACTCATTTAAGGTTCGAGTCGACGCAAGCGATGCCCGGGACCGTTTCGGATGATTCGTCGCTGTTGTTGGTGGCTGTGAGCGGGAATCAAACTCTGCTCACCGAGCTCATAGCAGCAACGTCACCCTTACAAAGACAAAGATCCCCTGTGTAGGTGCAAAAGAAGTTCAACTTACAAACATGCATCGCCTTAACAGACTCTAGGGGCAAGTTCTGTTAGTGAGCACCTATGATGGCCGGCACTTCACACGAGGGGGTGGGTGGCCAACACCACGCTCGGCCGCCTTTGTCTCCCCACCCAGGGGGAGGCCCAAAACCGGCTCAGATAATCGTCACTGGGTGTTGGGCGCGAGCGGGAATCGAACTCGAGCCCGCGGCGACATACGGACGAGACCAGGGTAACGAAAGGCCTTCCTACGGTTTTGCCCCTTCCCCCAACATTTATCGGTGCTATTTCTCCTTTTTTACTTGGGGGGGGATGGGGACGGCGGGTGGGGGGGTAACCAACAAAAAGTCTCCCCGGACTGATCTGGCCTTGTTTAGAGGTAGTTGTGTGTTTTTTATTGCTTGGCAAAGGTGGACCTCCTTGCATACGCGCTCAGGAATTCGCTATTTGTTGGATACGTCTCATGGTGATTGTATCGCGCACGGGTTTGTGAGCCGCTTGCCGCGAGCACGTAGCCGCCGGGGGGAGGGGGGGCGGGGTTGTTATGCTGTTGACACACGTCGTGTACATTTATTGTAGTGATTGTTCATGGCTGTGCGGATATCGAATATAGAAAATGTGTATTTAAATATATTGTCGAAAATAATGAAAGTGACATGGGGTGTGTTTTTTTGTTTGCTTACCCCCCCAGTTGGTATGTGGACACCCATTAAGCGTCGAACAAACCCACTGAGTTCATTTTTTTTGCCCACGTTCACAATTATGCGTGTAACTATGCAACTAATGATATTTTTCGAGCCAGCAGTAGTACACTCATCATGTAAAAACAAGTGTAAACAAACAAAAAAAGCATCTGCGGTGGGGTTTTTCGTGGTGCTCTTTTGACTGGATAATATACACGTGGCATTTAATTGTGACGTCAGCCGGTCGCTCGCGGCCGTTCCATTTGTAGGGATGTTACGGGAGGAAAACGGACGGTGTCCACATCCACGTCCGCAAACGGTTACCACCCTGGGGGGCTGTGGGGGGATGCTGTGATCCCACACAGCCCCGCCCCTCGGTGGCAAGTTGGTATAAAAGGCGGAGAGCCAGAGAGCTCGAGGCAGACGTTGGGAACGGGTCAAGGTGAAGAGCCAGTGAAGATCGAAGGCCAGCCAGCTAGTCCCTGGAACTCCTCTGGTCGCTGTCCTTCTAAGGGCCGGCCAGAGCAAGCCAGCGGTGTGACTAGCCAGAGCCGCCAAGGTCGACGTCCTTCTGAGGGCCGACTTCGTGTGGCTGGTAGTCGGGATCTGTGCCTAGCCAGGGCCAGATCAGGTAGTCTCCCTGAGAGGACGGGTGGCAGCTAGCCTGGGAGTGCTTACTGTTAATAAACGGGTGAAGAGGCCGCTACCTCTTCAGTTATACGCTGTATCTACGTAAGTTGCCTCAAGCTCAACCGTCCCTGTCGTCATTACACATTCATGACAATGCAAAGAGAGAACAACAAATGTATTCTCAAAACACGATGACCCTGACGAGTGGCAATTCGTGGGCTCGCAAACCCACCCCTTTTGTTGAGGCGAGAGAAGAGAAATGCCAATAAGATAAAGAGATGGCAGAGATTTCGATTTAAAGCTTTCGTGACTGCAGGGATTCATCTTCTTGGTTCTTTCGGTAAAGTCACGTAGAAGGGAAGTAATAAAATAATAAAAATAAAACATAATAAAATAATTCTCACGACGTTTCGGCCACAACGCAAGCAGCCGTCCTCAGGTGAAAACCAGGTCCGTCGAGCCGACAGACTCTGTCGTGAGAATTATTTTATTATGTTTTATTTTTATTATTTTATTACTTCCCTTCTACGTAACTTTACCGAAAGAACCAAGAAGATGGCAGAGAGGTGAATTGGTTTCCTTCGTATTAATTCGATTGTCGTATTTATGACGATTTGAGCTGATGTTAGATGGTTACCCACGTGGATAATCTCGCCTCTCTCATCTCCTTCCTTGTCCCTCCCTTCTCCTCTTCGTTCCCAATCTCCTATGTCTCTCTCTCTCTGTTCCTCCATCGCTACAAATCCACGCGCTATGGCGCTAAAAGCACCGCGAAAGAAAAGTCACGTGGTTGTGGTGGTCATCGCGCATGCCACGGTGACGAGCGAGCGCTTCAGAAGGTGAATTCATTTGTTTGCTGGTGACTTTGTGTATTTCATATCGATATCGCCTCCAGTGTTTTTCTGCTGGCGACAATAAAAGGTGTTTAAAATTCAAAGTCTGTTCTTCCATCTCCCTGTACCCAATCCCGTGTTCGGCCCTTCTACCTCCTTGCACCCCTCCACTGGAATAAACTTCTCCTGTACATTAAGCAGCACTGCCCATAGACTAACACAGACCATAGACTCAGCACTGCCCATAGACTCAACACTGCCGATAGACTCAACAGTGCCCATAGACTCAACACTACCCATAGACGAACACTACTCATAGACTCAGCACTGCCCATAGACTCAACACTGCCCATAGACTCAGCACTGCCCATAGACTCAACACTGCCCATAGACTCAGCACTGCCCATAGACGAACACTGCACCTCTCCATTAAGCAGGCCCCCTCCTCAACCTCCTTCCATTCCTCTTTTAAAGCCTCACCTCTCCTCCATCGCCCATTCTCTTCCCCTTCCATCCCCCACCGCCACCCCTCCACTCTTTTCTGTCCCTCCCCAACCCTTTTGTGATCCTTAAGTAACCCCTCTATCGCTGCCACTCATTCCTCAATCCTTCAACGCTCCTGCCATCTAAATAATGATATTCGCTCACCGTGTTGTCAACGATGTCAAATGCCTTTAGTGAAGGCGCTCTACAAACGTACAAGTAGATGAGATTGCCGTGAAGGGGCACCCTTGAGCTTCTTGGGGCCCGAACCTTTTTCCCTTTGTTTTGTCCATGCCTGGTGCCACCACTGCGCACGAGAATTTGCTAAACTTCTTCTTGGTTCTTTCGGCAAAGTCACGTAGAAGGGAAGTAATAAAATAATACAAATAAAACATAATAATTTTAATAAAAATAAAACAATAATTTATTATGTTTTATTTTTATTATTTTATTACTTCCCTTCTACGTGACTTTGCCGAAAGAACCAAGAAGATGAATCCCTGCAGCTTTAAATCGAAATTGGCTAAACTGTTCAATTAAACTGTTTTCTTTTACCAGGTAAGGCCCCACTGAGCTATGTAGCTCTTCTTCAGAAGCGACCGGGCTATCACAAACGACAGCCCGATCCAGTGGCGTATCGTCGTGTGCGAATGCATAGCAGCCAAATGCTCCAAACAGCGCGTTGTTTCTCAATGTGCAGCGGACAAAACCAGGAGGGACGCGGAGACAAATCCACGCGACCACGGGGAGAAAAGCGAGAAAGACACGCAAACTCCAAATACACAGCAGGCGTCAGGCTGGGCATCGAACCCCGCGCCCTCCCTGTTACAAGCGTCGCGGCTGCGTTCCGTTCAAGGTGGCCGATCGTCTTTCCATTGGCAGAATTTCCTTAGATGGCGAGAGAGCAAAAACGAGTGTGCTCGCTCCGCGTTACCCAAACACAGGCCAAGTTTTACGCTCCGTGTCCTCTCTTCACCAAACAGTTATTCGTCAGCGTCACTCTGTTATGGAAAACGAGCGTGTGCTCGTTGTTCTATATGGGGCTGTTGTTCGCTCGGCAGCATCTTTCGGGGTGGGGGGCTTGACTCAACATTTTTTACGCGTTTCACCAAAAGCACTTTATAGTAAATTGTGTTTGGCCTTTTGTTCAAAGCGGACGGATCGATGTTACCGCGGTGCAATCAGAGGTCGCAATCGGGTGCCTGATACCCGTACCCAACCCGATACCCGTTACCCTACCCGATACCCGGCTACCCGTACCCGGCCGGGTACGGGTACGGGTAAGGAATAAAAACCCGTTTGCGACCTCTGGGTGCAATACTCTACCGGTTCGATTCCATCTCCCCGCGCGGACGTACGGAACTTTTCCTTATACTGGATGAATCCGTGGAGCTATAAAGCTCTTTTTTTCACAGATGTCCAGTAAGGGGCACGTGGTCAGACCGTTACAAGAACAAACGATACAAAGACACCATAAGAGTGCAAATAATCAATTTAGTCAGTGAGCCAGATCTGAATATTGGCACCGCCTAAGGTATACCCATCGATCCATTTGGCGAACGTGGCGTGAATGACGTGATATTTCCCACTCATTTCACCCCGCTAGCACGTGCTTCACCGCTGTCGTGCCACTCAATGGAATCGGGAACCCCCGCTAAATCGGCGCCACCTCGCCGTGACGCCGGCGAGCGAGAGATCTGGTCTGGGGCCTCGCCGACCTAATGGGGAAAGTTTCTTGAATCGTCTCCGCACCGTAGCGGTGACGTGAACTCTCGTCGCTTCCTTTGTCCTCGCCACGCGTCATCGCTGTCGCCGTCGTCGTCGTTGTTGTTTGCGGCGCGTAAATGATGAAGCGCGCTAACGTTCGTAAACGTTTACGAACAGCGCTGTGCATCGTTTCCCCATCGTGCAGTGACTTCAGTTATTTACTGCAGATGGTTGGCCTTGCATGTGTAAACAGACCAGGCGGGAGTGTTTGTGTGTGTTTGTCTGTGCGTCTTCATGCCATGGGGAGCGGTAGTGCAACGGTTAGCGCACTCCGCTACGAACCCGGCGACCCGAGTTCGATTGCCGCTCACGGCTAACACCCAGCGACGATTATCTGAACCGGTTCTGGGCCTCCCCTAGGCCGATTCAGCCTTAAATGAGTACCTGGTGCAGTGTGTAAACATTAGCACTAGGAAGACAAAGGCGGCCAGGCGTGGTGCTGGTCACCCATCCCCTTTGTGTGACGTGCCGGCCTGCATAGGTGCTCGCTAACAGCACTTGCCCCAAACAGTCTGTTAGGCTATACGGGGGATCTTTGTCTTCATCCCTAGACTGTAATCACTTTCCAGGTTCAAAAATGTTGGAGACACTCCACAAACTTGTTTCAAAATGTAATTTGGTCCGGAGCAATATTTGGAGGATATGCTTCACGCAGCGTTATAAATATTCAACACATCATGGGGGAGCCAGTCGTCACTGTCAAGGCTGAACGATCTTGGAAGGAACTTCCCCCCCTCCCCCCCGCGGTCAACTTTCCTGCGTGGAACGCGCTCCACGAGTTTACAAACTTCCAATGAACGTCACGCCGCGTGCCCCGTGACTTGTGCACACGCGGCGACCTTCTCCTGACGTATGCGTTGGGGGTGGCCGGGGTCACGCTGGAGGTCACAGCGGCCGAGCTCTCCGGCACTTTGAACTGGTCGTAAATACAGATTGTAGAGCTGTCTTGGTGGCCAGCTGGCTCGGAGCGCAGTTGCATCGGACCAGCATCGCCAAGATATCCCGTGGTTCGAATCTGGCCGGTTAAACCGGATTAACGTTACACGTCGTGTAAGGTTTTTTTTGCAGCCAATGTCATGAATCGTATAATTGATATTTGCGTAAGGCCACTATGTAATGCGTTCAGGCTATTCCGATTATTTTGCCGCTATAAATGTCCAAATGATAAGCCACTTTGTTCAGCTATCATTTGTGGCCAGGTCGCTTTTAAACAATAAGTTAATACCTCCGTGGTCTTTGTCTGGTAAAATGGGGATGGTTTAGTGTTATATTTGTATGTGTTTGGGTGATTGTTTGCCCTTCATAATAGAGCTTGTTTGGGTTAGATCGCGTAAATATATAAATGTGTAGTTAAAACCCGCCACCACCCGACACAGCCAACTAGTAAGGGTTGTCACGTAAACAGAACGTGCCAATTCGTCACTAGTACAGCACTAGTGTGTAGTGTAGTGTATAGTGTAGTGTATAGCAGTGTAGTGTACAGTGGAGTGTATAGTGTAGTGTATAGTGGAGTGTATAGTGTAGTATACTAGTACAGCACACCGGTGTGTTGGAGAGCCAAGCCACAACATTTACAATCTGAGTACGACGCTTCGCCAGTGGCGGGTTTTAACGACACATTTTTATATTTACGCGATCGAACCCAAAAACCTATATTATGGATATTGGTCGCGAAAGCCTACTGCGTGTTAAACGTGTTTACCCTTCTTGTTCTTTACACTCCTATCGTGTTTATGTTTCGTGTTTGTTGCTGTAACGTCCTTACCCGCCCCGACTGGACATCCGTGATAAAGAGCTTCATAGCTGATCGGCTTCCTCCAGTATAAATAGAAAGTCTGCTTCGGAGCTGACGGCCAAACTGTGTCGTCAAAACCCTCCGCCACCTAACGGGCCAAGCAAACTGAATTATCACGCGGGCGTACGGGCGTTTTATACAGGTAGGAACAATGTTCCACACTGCCCACCAGGGATTTTTTGTCTGTCTGTCTGTCTGACTGTCTGTCTGTCTGTCGTGCATAAATAAATATATAACATAAACAGCTCTTTGATTGGTGGAGACCTACTGCCGGGTACGGAGAGGGGAGGTGCCTAAGGGAGGAGGGTCAGGGGAGGGGCCTAAGGGAGGGGGGGGCGATAGTTAAGGGGGCTGTCTGCCTGGCTACCTAAAGTCAAGTTATCTTTTATACATACAGGTAGGAACAACAGGTTCCACACTGCCCACCAGGGATTATTTGTCTGTCTGTCGTGCACGAATGCGCTGTCCAACCAAGTTCCTACCTGCCCACTCCGAGGGAACGTGTTTTGTGTCAGCTCACCGGCATGCTAAAGAAGAATTTTCGTGACCAGATTCAGCGATTTTTCGTTTGAAACTGCCTAAAAGGAATTTCATGCTCACTGATAGGTGGCCAATGCACACACACACACAAACACATCAAATTACAATCTTGATTTGAAGCTTTCGTGACTGCAGGAATCCATACTCTTTTTGGTTCTTTCGGTAAAGTCACGTAGGTAGAAAAAATAAAAGATCACGACGTTTCGATCGCCACACAAGCGATCGTCTTCAGGTGGGAAGACTTCAGGTGGGAGAGACGATTGCTTGTGTGGCGATCGAAACGTCGTGATCTGTTATTTTTTCTACCTATGTGACTTTACCGAAAAAACTGAGTACATCAAATTACATTTGATTATTCAACAAACATTGATTTGGCTCAATTCCAGCTCTTGAGAATGTTTCTGCCACGTAACGAGCGACGTTCTATCAGTGTGTGGTAGCGTGTGCCCCTTGTGGTGTAAGTGATACAAAGGTGACTTGAAGGATTTTTGTTGGGGAGAAGCTCTGTAATTTATCTCTCTTTCACAGCTGTTCTCTAACACATGAGACGCACTGCAGTGCGCGATTTCCGAAAGGATTCTTGAATTCGTAAACCACACAAATCTCTCCTTCTAAATCAGCTCTCGATTCCTGCAACTCACGTGACTTCCGTGTGACCACTCCATAGATACAACAAGCGTCAGAGTCCACGACCTCCTTAATACCAGGCGAGGTAGTTAACATGTCACTGCTGCCCTGTTGAACTGCTGACTCTACCCCCCATCCAGTGGTGTGTCACGGGTAAAAAAAAAGTAGTACGTATTCTAAGAAAACAATTACAAAACAATCATAATATTGAAACGATAACATAATAGCCCGCTATTATATTCACTCTGCAAAAGTTTGGAGTGCTAATTTGGCATACAGTGTTTTGGTCGGATTTATGATTCAAACGTTCATAACAGTTTCGAAAAACACAAGCCACAGAGAGAAATAAAATGAGGATGAATGGGTAATCTTCTTTTACGTGTATACATATTTGTGATATGGCAAATGAGACATCGCGAAAAAACCAAAAACACACCGACTGTATAATAATTGCAACCGCGACATTTATTACAAAAAAAGTTTAGTGAAGAAATATTACCATATAAAGTTTTTGCAAATCACAAACAGAAAACATTGCTTTGTAATTTTTATCATTATTTTATACATATATTATGTATTCACGTTCATTTCATATAGCCTATATAATACACAAACATACACCACTTATATACGTTTAGGAAATGGGATAATTTGACAGTCGTTAACGAGTGGGCCAGCTCCACTGTGTTTTCGGGTTGTAGCGCTTGCTGTTTGCTTGGCACGATGTCCGACGTTTTGCTCCACATGCCGGGAGAACTGAATAGTCCATATACCAGGTTTCTCCTGATTTTTATTTTTTGGTGGGGGGGTGTGTGGGTGAATTATTTCCGTTTTAGCCACCTCCCAATTGAAAAGTCTGTAGAATAGCAGGACACTTACGCTTAGATACGGTGGGGTGGGGGGGTGTTGATAGTGCCACACCTGGCCCATGCGCGATGAGTCGTATTGCCCGTAAAACAAAAAATCAACACACCAACGTCACCGCCCTCCTGTCGTGTTTTCGGGGGCTCGCACCGCGTGTTGCACGGCATGATGTCCGACGTTTCGCCGAACTGAAGGAGCTCCTTCCAGCACGTGGAGCGGAGCGTCGGGACGTCACACCGAGCAGCAGCAACAACCACAACGACAACAACAACAACAACCAAAACAACAAGACGCTCTGCTGTGACCCGAATAACACACCGGAGAGAGCTACACGGCCACAACCGCAAAAGTCACCACAACCCCGCACCCGCATCACCGTTACCGGAGCAACGCAACATCGTTCGTCGGCAAGCCGCGCTTTGCCGTAAAGATTCCCAATTACGTCGCCGCTTGACGGCGCGGGTCGTCGAAGCCCCTAATTCCCCTGATTGACGGACCTCGTTAGTAGCTCCAGCCTGCGGAGGCGGTTGAAGAGGGATTGCACGTACGTGAAGACGCACTTGGAGTCGGGCCGATTGCCCATAATGATCATGTCTTCCACGTCCAGTAGAGGGTCACAGTGGGCCAAACGCCTGCAAGGACAATCAGGAGGAGGAGAAGGGAGGGAGGGGGGGAGTGTGACGCGTGAGCGATGACCGGTACCGTTAATTTAGTCGGGGATTTCAGACGGCACTAACCCGCGGTGGCTAGGAGATGTTAACTCCCTCGCCTGGTATACAGGAGGTCGTGGGTTTGATCCCGACCCTGATGCCTGTTGTATATTTGGAGTTTGCATGTCTTTCTCTCTCTCTCTCTGCCTGTGGTCGCGTGGATGTTTCTCCGGGTCCTCCTGTTTTTCCCTCCATGTTTAGAATCAACATCCCGCGTTTAGGGCGTTTGGCTGCTATACATTTCCACGTGATAAGCCACTTCGTTGCGCTATCATTTGTGGCCAGGTCGCTTCTGAAAAAGAGCTACATAGCTCAGTGGACCTTACCTGGTAAAATACATTCGTTTAGTTTAGTTTTAGATTGCTTGGGAAGTCTCTGTGTGGAGGTTTCATGTGGCCTTTTGGGTCTGTGTTTAGCAAATATGTGTTTAAAATATATATCGATATAACTACCGTAATAACGATGCCATTTGAGGCAAAATTTGTCGAAAGTTGTTGTTATTATTTGACCCTTCCCGCTGAAATCAATAAACCCTAAATCATCCTTAGCCAAGGCGTAAGTTTCTGGATTATAGAGCGCCTTGAGTGAAGGCGCCTCTATAAATATAAATGAGATTAGAATTAGATTAGAATTAGATTAGAATTAGATCCCATTTACTTTGTCCCTGCGTCTGCTTGGCGAAAGCAGTCAAACATTTAGGGCACCCTTCGTTATTACACGCTGGGGCGAGTGGGCCAATCGGCGAACTCGAGTAATCATTTATACAGCACTGGCTATGCGTACAGTACACACATACTGGGACCTGGTTAACACGTAGGCTTTCGCGACCAATATTATTCATAATAAACGTTTTTGGGTTAGATCGCGTTATTTATAAATGTGTCGTAACCCTCCACCACCCGACACGGCCAATCAGCAAAAAAGTGTCACGTTGACAAAGGACAAATAGTTCACTACTTTAGCCCACCGGTGTGTTGAAGAGTGAAACCACAACATAATTGGACCTACCTTGCCAGTATCAAAATATAAGAATGGGTGTTACCCTTTCTGGAAATTAAACAGTTGTGTTGAGATGTTAAACTACCAAACAGAAACATTTTTCAAGGAAGCATGTCTGCATAGACCACGTATCCTTGTGGTGAACGTGCTCTGGTAGTATATGATGATGCATTGTCTTTGAAACTGATTGGTCCACACCAGAGACAGCTTTCTTTTTAGCCTCGTCTCAAACGGTGTTAGACCAGAGGACGCCAAAAGGCAAACAGCACAAAGACAACGCCACCATCAGGATATCGAGAGTACACACACACACACATGTGTATAGGCAGTTGCCATGTTTGGCGCTGAAGTCTCTCACAACACGACTAAATGATCTCAGTCTACGTCTTGCTGTTGTCATGGCCATGCTTCTGTCTGTGGTAGGGGTAGTCGTCTCGTCTCCGTCGTTTTTTTAGGTTACTTTGGTCGAACCCCAGGAACGTGATTTAGTCATGTGGCAGAGGTCGCAACCGGGTACCCGATACCCGTACCCTACCCGATACCCGGCTACCCGTACCCGGCCGGGTACGGGTACCCGTCTACGACCCTGGTGCGGCCGGGTACTGGTACCGGTAGGCCGTGAGTCACTGGTGAGTAACCGTTTGTCACTCATTTCGGGTAGGGTATGGGTACGGGTAGCATACGGGTACCCGTACCCGGCCGGTACGGGTACCCGTTTGTGACCCTGGTGCGGCCGGGTATGGGTACGGGTAAGGAATCAAAACCCATTTGCAACCTCTGCCATGTGGGAGCGAGCGAGCGAGAGTCATCAAAATCGGGCCCCTAAGAACACAACAACGTGTGTTTCTGCTGCTTCGGTATTCCCTGTCCGTGGCCTTTGAAAACCCGACAAAGCGAAGGGGAATGTGACCGCTGGTTAAAAACAAAATTACAGCGGTGCAAATATCGGACGCCCGACGCTGAAGGGTGGGCCGTGCTGCCGGGGGTGCCGCTGATGTGTGTGCCGTAACGGACCGGCCACCCACGGTTGAGTGTGTTAGCCCCCCTCACACGAGCCGTGGGTTTCTCTGGGGGGGTGACTCGACTTCTTCCCCACGCGTAGCTAAGCCATCTCGGTTCATGGTATTGCCCAAACGTCAAAAAATGCAGGAAACCTCCCGGAAATAAAGTGTCGCGACTGGCTCAGGCGTTGTTTGATAATTGGCCTGAGTATAATTGTTGTTATCATTGCTACTACAGTTCTGTATCTATGGGAAGCTGCCACAGCCGTGTCGTGGTTAGTACCCTGGACTTTCAATCGAGAGGCTGACGGTTCGATCTCTCAGCGTGGCAGTTGAAACGATGGCTGTTTCTTAATCCCTCCCCCCCCCCCCCCGCTACTGTCGATCCAGCAGACCAGCAATGTCATAAGGAGTGGGAGACAAAGGCGGCCGGGCGTGGTGCTGGCCACCCACCCCCTCGTGTGCCGTGCCCGCCTTCATAGGTGCTAACTAACAGCACTTGCCCCAACAGCCTGCTAATGCTATACGGGGGATCTTTGTATTTGTTTGGTAAGGAGTGGGTAGTGTGGAAGAGTAGGCCAAAATGTCCCTCCCCCCACCACCCAGAGGGGCATCTCTAGGGCTCCCAAGCTCGCTCTCGTGGAGGCCCTTCCGGCAGCAGTGGCGTCAGCAAGAAATTGCAGGGCTGCGCCTTCATCTTTTACTGTGGTCGTGGGGGAAGTTTGTTGAAAAACAACAGCACGTTGTAGTTTGAGATCATAATGGATGGTTGTGCGATGCTCATTCGTCTAAGGCTCTAGGTTGTGCTTGACCCCCCCCCCCCCCGCGATCAATACAGAATTAAGAATGCTGAACATTTATAGATTATTGAATGCAGAGGTTGTGACACCAAACAAATGACTTAATTGGACAGGGCTCCACAACAGGGGTAATCAGAGGTCTAAAGCCAAGGCCGGTACATTAAATTATCCTTAATTATAACGGGTTTTTTTAAAGATTCACTTTGTAAAATAATAATTTAGTAAATCAATGTAATGTCTTTTTTTTAATGCCATCCGACTGAAGTTTAAAGTGTTTATGCATAGCTGTCTGTCTGTAATGGGGCAAGGGATGCATGATAACTCTGGTAAAAAAAAAGAATGAAGTATGACCTCAAATTAGTACAATGTTGTGTTGCTATAGTCCAGTAAATCTTTTTTGGGCACATCTGCTACCCAACGCTCCATACCATCATTAAACATAAAAACAAAAACTTCGATACAGTTGACAATATATATATCATTCAAATCAAGTTGTGGCCGTAAGTTAATTGTTGTTTTTGGAAGTTGCCCTATTGAAAAGAAGCCAACTTGATTAATGGGAAACACAAACCGGCACTAGTTAGACACCCCCTCGGTGTGCTGGCTCTACCGGCTGAGGTGCACCCTCCTTGGCAAGGCCGATATCCGAGGCCCATGGTCTCATCGTGACCTACACTCGGTTTGTGTCACGTCGATGATGATTTCGATGGTGATGTGGTGAATGTCATATTTCTACAGACGAACGCATGTAACCCATACGCGTGTGTGTGTGCATGCTTTTTCTTCCTTGTTCAATTACGTTGCAAGAATTAATATAAATCTTGACATAAAGCTTCCGTGACTGCAGGAATTCATCTTCTTTGGGTCTGTCGGTAAAGCCACGTAGATAGAACAAATAATAAAAAAGAATTAAAATAATAACAAATAGTGTGATATTGTTATTATTTTTATTATTATAAAATAATAACAAATAGTGTGATATTTGTTATTATTTTTATTATTTGTTTTATCTACGTGGCTTTACCGAAAGACCCGAAGAATAAAAAAATAATATAGTTTGGCAATTATAGTTCTTTTTTAATTAAGCATTTCTTTCCCCCTGTTTAATCTTTCACGGTTAATTTACACGTTTTTTTCTTCCAATTTACTCCGAATGTCAGTGCGTTGCCACCTGTTGCTGTAATTTTTACAATACCCCCAGGTAGAGTTTGTAAAAAATATATTTTAATTTTCACTTTGGCCGCTGGTGCCCAGAAATCCTCCTAACCACAATAAAATGCAACTTTCAACAGTTTGGAACAGCTGACAAACTACCATTCAAGAATATTAATTCCTGATTTGAAGCTTTCGTGACTGCAAGGATTCATACTCTTAGTTTTTTCGGTAAAGTCACGTAGATAAAAAAAATGAAATTAAAATTAATGAAAATAAAATAATAAAAAACCACCACGTTTCGGAGGCAACACAAGTCTCCGTCATCAGGTGGGACCGTCACAGCCAGATTTGCTGTATCAAGTGAGGCAGGGATTCCAAGATTCAAGTTCTTAAATACAAGTTAAGGGGGAGGAGAGGGGGGGAGCTTATCAGAATGTGGTAGCCAATGAATGGAACGTATCGAGAGGGGGGGGGCTAAAAGAATAGTAACAAAAAGAACGCTGTCTGAATACTTTACAGACGTCTGTGACTTACTGAATGAACGGGTGAGTCGTGTGAATTGTCGTAAGTTGGCCTAAACGATTCACTCCCCCTTGCTATTCGATGAATTGTCACAATGTGGAGTTGGAATTGCATTCAACAATGTTGTTCATGCGATGCATTGTATCACCCCGCAATGGCTGCAGGGGTTCAATTAACTCTTCTCGAATATAATTTCTTCTCACGTAAACGATTAGGTGTATGTGTAATGACCGAAAATATCCCCAAGACAACGTGCAGCCTAACGGTTATTCAAAGATAGACGAAGGTCTCCGATTGGCTGAAAGAGGCCTCCGCAGGGATTGGTCGGCAGGCAGGCTTTTGAAGTGATTGGAGGAAAAGGTTTCGAATGAGAATAGGCGGGAAACAGAGTGGAGCCCAGAGGTGACGGTTGGGATCCGTTCGAGGGGAAGGACAGGGATTGGCTAAGGGAAATACAGTGAGGGAACATTCGAGAAAGGGGGACTGGAAAGTTAGAAAAGGGCAGAGCACAATGGGAGGGGACGTTCGAGGGAAAGTACAGCTTCAAGAACCCCACGACCTCCTGTATACCGGGCGAGGTAGTTAACCGTCTCGCCACCGCGGCGCAGTTACATCCTTGTTCGCGAGTCAATTGCTAGGAGGAGCGCGGCACTCACTCGGCGCAGGTGAAGGCGAGCTGGAAGTTGTGCCGCGGGTTCTGCGGACTCAGCTTGGAGAAGTCGAACGCCTCCGGGAAGTAGCTGTGCACGAGGGCGCAGAACGCCATGCCGTCACACCAGCTGGACGAGAAGTTCCTGACGCTCACGTTCTGTGGACGACGGCGACAGTTTGCAGTGGCACCATTGGAACCTCATTTGCCAGTAAAAGATATGATAATTGTTTTTTTACCCTTCTATCTGGCACCAAAACTGACACCTTTTTTTACAAGGAGTCATGTTTGCATAGACCACAATACCTGCAGCCATAATGCAAACAAAAAACATAACTCTGATAATATATGCACTGTCCTTGAAGTTGATTGGTCCACTCTGATGGGGCATTGTCTTTGAGTTGTGCGCCTTTTGGCGTCATCTGGTCCAACCCATGTGAGACTAGGCTCTAAGGAAAGCTGTCTCAGGTGTGGACCAATCAACTTCAAGGACAGTGCATATATTATCAGAGTTATGTTTTTTGTTTGCATTATGGCTGCAGGTATTGTGGTCTATGCAAACATGACTCCTTGTAAAAAAGGTGTCAGTTTTGTTGCCAGATAGAAGGGTAAAAAAACAATTATCAGTTTGCAGTGGCTTTTCGACGCGATAACAACCGAGGCTGAACGCGGGGCAACCAGTGGCGTAATAACTGCATCGTAAGCTCAGGGGGTGCGGCAATTGGTCAGGTGGGGCCCCAATATTTGATTTGTCTCACACGGTCGCACTTAGGCTATAACATGTCACGGCCTCCTCTTAATCACATCGTGACACTCAGGGTCGCGAACATTTAATGCCGTTAGGATTTTCCGTCTTCGCAAAATTCAGCCACTACAGCTCCGTATTACCTCTTTGCAATGTTACGTGACTGCTCTTATTAAGTTAAAATTCAACGTGGAACTAAATGAAAGCATTTTGGTGAAATCTACATTTAAACCACGGTTTCAATAAGTTTTAGTTCGTTTACACTGTTGTTACAAACATATCTCGTGGTGGTTATATTCTTGGATCTTTCAGTAAAGTCACGTAGAAGGGAAATAATAAAATAATAAAAACAAAACATTATGAAATTCTCACAACGTTTCGGCCAAAACACAAGCAGCCGTCCTCAGGTGAAGAACAGAGCTGTCGGAAAGACAGCGTCCTATTGTTCTTCACCTGACGGCTGCTTGTGTTGTGGCCGAAACGTCGTGAGAATTGTATTATGTTTTGTTTTTATTATTTCCCTTCTACGTGACTTTACCGAAAGATCCAAGAATATGAATCCCTGCAGTCACGAAAGATTTAAATCGAAATTTAAATCTCGTGGTGGTTGTCAAGGAGATCCCAACTCATAGCTTTGGCCATGAGGGGGGTTTGCAAAGGCACCCCCCGGTCCCCACACTCGTGACGCTACTGGCCGGGTAACGCATCGAGGCTGGCGCAGAGAGAGAGAGAGAGACGGACACCAGCGTGGAACAGAGCTATGGGCTACCCACCGCATAGTTCTCCGTGCGCGTCTTGCACCACTCGAGCGTCAGCTGCATCACGTTGCCGGGAGACATCACGCTGGCCGAGCGCTGGAGCGGTGTTCCCTGGCCGCCGGGCCCGAGTCTGCGGCGAAGTGCGTCGACGTCACAACGACGTCACAACGACGTCACAACGTCGTCACAACGTCGTCACAGCGACGATGACGGTGGCACGAGTTACCGAGCGAGGTACGGTGCCGTTTAAGTAACAAAGACACGCAACAGGTGTGTTCACAATCTGCTCCTTCCCTTGCCACCGCTCGACTGTAGAATTCCACCTCCCAACGTTTCTTTTTCCCCCGGGCTCTTAACCCTTTCCTGTTCCGATGACGTACACGTATACATACACACGTATACGTGTACGTCATCAGTTTTTCTTCCGAGTGCGGAAGGAAAACTCAAATAAAATAACTTTATCAAATAAAATAACTTTATCAGTACCAAGGCTCCCACAAGGCCATGCGGGAGGGTGTGTGGCACAGTTTGATGCCAGCTATCGTAGAGTATGGTCGTGTCTCTACAATTCTCTGCGGTGAGCACATTATTTTTTAAAAACAACAGCGCTATGCCCTTCTAAATAAAGTAAACACTGAGCTGCTTGTGCATTCCGAGATTCGGCGGTGAATGGGACCCACCCTGCAACTTGCAGTCATCTCGAAACGGGAAAGGCTTAACATAACAAATAACCTCGCTCAATTCAAGAAACGTGTCAACTCTTTATCTATTGCATGTTTTTATCGTGCTCTATGTTACTGGCCGTGTGACGTTTTTGGCCTGTGCTCAGCGAATATAAACAAAAACACGACAAATCCACGATCCCCCATAATGTCTTGCGTCTGTGTCACGTGACCACAATGCACGTGCAATGCTCTCTAAATAATAACACAGCCACACCTTCGGCTCATCGGAGCTGGTGGTCTAAACAAGGCTGAAAGCAATGCATGTGGCAATGTGGTGGTCACATGACACGCACGCGAGACATACGGATGCGAGTAGTTGCACCTCTGCGTGAATTAGGGGCCGTCCGTAAATGACGTCACGCAATTTTGGACGATTTTTGACCCCCCCCCCCCCTCGTCACACATCGTCACAAAAATCTGACCACCCCCCCCCCCCCTAGGTGCGTGATGTCATTTATGGACGGCCCCTTATTTCTATTTGTGTCCAGAGTTGCACGCATGCTTCAGCTGTGACGGGTTTTCTCAACGTGTGCAGAAAGTGTTTAATTTGAATTATCCAGGGCCGTTTCCAAAAAAAGGCAAATCACTCTTATTTCGTAAGCCCTGTTGAATAGCTGAGGTGGTGGCAACTAATGAGCCCGCTTGCAATGACGGCATGGGACACTTGAGTGGTGGTGGTGGTGGTGGAGAGGTCAGTACCAAATTTGGCCTCTAACGTCCCACCAGGCCCGGTACTGACTCCCAGTGCCAGGTAATTTTTGCGAAGTCCAATCAATCCTTGTGAATTTCACACCAAGTATAGGCACTAAAATATACACGGATATAAATGAAATCCAAACCTTTGGAAGCATCCCAGGGCTTAGATTCTCATTGAATATATATATTTGTTTCTGGGGGGGGTCGCTGGTAGACTGCAGTATGTGGCACGTGACTCGTAGGCACAGCCATAGCCATAGCAAGAGATAATACTGGACGTGGTGTGCCGGGCACATACATATTTTCGGAGTTGCTGATAAATTCGAGTAGATGCAACGTGACTTAGCCAACAGCCATAGCCAAGACAGAGATAATACTGGACAATGGTGGTCGCTGACATGGATGGATCTGATTGACATTAAACCCTGGTTACATGCCCCTATCCACAGGGCTTCGTTTTATTCTTGCATTATCGCACAGGGGCCACGGAACGTGTGAAAAGATGCAATTGAAAGGAAGGAAAACTCCTGTGAACAGAGGCATTGACCTGAACAAAACCAATTTTTACCAAGGCACAAAACAAAATTTCAATTTTCAGAGCCTGAATTTAGTCAAATGACATGCAGCATGTTAATTTGTTTAAGTTTCGTTTTAAACAGGCCCAATGCTGCCGATGAGACCCAAACAAGTGGGAACCCTTAGCAAGGGCAGCCATCGCAACCGCACCTGCCATCCTTCCTTCCAGGAGGGCCCTGCGCCCGGCAGCCGAGAGGACTCGCGTTCGTGCCGCCGCAGGACGATTGCTCCGGCTTCGTCGTTTGGTCGCCACGCTGATGACGCCATGAGTCCCAACCGCGCGAAGCACTTTGGGAAAAACAAAAGTCCGCGAGAATATTGACTCAGCGTGAAAACAAACGTGAGCGGCGCGGCGACTCACGAACAAATGTACGCGGTGCGTTCCTCAGCATCGCCGGGTTCTTACCCGTCAACAGTCGCAGACTGCTTCGTGTGGCTTCCACTTGGCGACTCGCCTGGAAAAATGAACAAAGGTCACGGCAGCGTTAAACATGTTTTCCTGTCGCCTTCCAGCTTTACAGCCCCGAGCGGGTCAGCGCTGGAGCCGAGCGGCTCGCAATTCGAAACGTTGCGGGTTCACATCCGGGTCGGGAAGAGTCGGCTCACACACTCGGCATCGATAAAACGAGCGCCTCCTTTGTGCAAAAGTCAATGGCGGTTGTCCCATAGGGTTATACTTGCACCCATCATAGCAATGAGGAATGTCCTGCTCTGGCTCAGGGCTTTTAATTGCAGATGAGCGCAGCCTCAGTGCTCATTTGAGCTGAAAATCGCTTTGCCTTGTTTGCTATTGGATGGTGTTTATAGGCTATTTGAAATGACTATTTTAATTGGTTTTTGTGAGTTATCATGAATTTATAATGATTCTGCTCGATCAGTGTCATGGCATGAGATGAAGTATCCATGTGGAAGACTCGCAGAGCAGTGCGTCATCTTGTGCTAGAGAAAGGCGCGATGAAGGAGACATCACAGAACTACATCTCAAAAACCTTCCGATGTCCCTTTTCTATTGACACGCTAGGTAGCCCACTTTCCCGCGCACACTGTCGCAGACAGAAATGTTTTGTCACGTGACACTCAAATCTAATTCATGTCTTTCTACTTAAATGTAGCCACATTGAGCGATGAACCAATTTACCACGACGCTTTGTAAAGTCATTGATGAGCAAGCCAACAACATCAACTGGCTACGCTTGAGAAGCCGGTTTAATCACAGGCGCCTGAGATCCGCCCAAACTGAACATCGGTGAAAAAGAGCTTCATAGTGCATTGGTTTCTGCCAATTTGAAAAATGATGCTGAATTCCATAAAATCAGCTCTAAACTTTTTATTTTACCAGGTAAGGCCCACTGAGCTATGTAGCTCTTTTTCAGAAGCGACCTGCCCACAAACGATAGCTCACACGAAGTGGCTTATCATGTGGAAATCTATAGCAGCCAAATTATAGGAAAACACCGGAGAACCCGGAGAAAATTCACGCGACCACGGGAAGAGAGAGACATGCAAAATCTAAATATGCAGGCGTCATGGTTGGGATCGAACCCACGACCTCCTGCATACCAGCTGAGGTAGTTAACATCTCGCCACAATTCAAACCGAGCATCTCAGCGGTTCTGGCACCTGGCCACCTTTTGTTTGAAGACCCTCTTAAGAGCTCTACTCAAACCGATGAGACTGAAGTTAATCAGTTCGGTTATTGACATCTTGTCAGTCTCGGCGTGAAAACCACGTTACAAACACACGGCGCCAGCGAAGGCACGCCTCTGTGGTGCGCCGTGTAGGCCAAGTCCCGAGGGGTGCGCATTTAGCAATATCTTTGTTGCCCTTTTATATCTCCAAACGAAAGGAGCATAGTTTATGTTTGCCGAGCGACAGCCACGGTTTCAGCGATGCCGGGTCCTTCCCGTAGAGGTGATTGTCCAGTGGGTTTGTGCTCATTCAAAATGTATTCTGCACGGTACCCACGCCACAGCCTGCGCCCGCCTGGAAGACCCCGAGGGTTGAGAACCACCTGTTTAGATTTCCTTGATGGAGGTGACCATGTCGTTCCCCAATATGCCGTGCGCGGTCACCCCAACACTGCTGCTACCTCTTAGGCTTCTTGTCCGGGCCTGCCCAAGGCTTCGGGGCGTTTCGTGCACGGCGCTAAGGCAGGGACGGCGATGGAGGGGGCCGATGTCGGCCATCGGACTCCCCAGGTGAGTGCCGACACCGCCGCGCCAGGCCAGTGCGCTGGCCGACCGCGCCAGTCCAGAGAGAGGGGTGCCCAAGGAGCTTGCCAAGTGGGCGAGCGAGAGCTTGTCTCCTCGGTCGCGTCGCTCTTCCGTTGCTCGCTTGTCGGTCGCTGGGGACCGCGTGGCTGATGGGACAACACGACGACGTCTTAACATTTCTTGGCACCCGGTTGTTTGATTTCGTGAGGGAAACCAGTGACGAGTTTTCTTGTATTTGAATCAACGATTGTGAGTGGATGAAATTATTTAACACGATGACTGCCCACAAACGACGACAACGTGACCGACAATGACGATACGCTATGAATAAGTGTGACTAAAGATGCAAACTAAGATAATTTACTTAATTTATGAGAGACAGCAGTGCACTGAGGAAGATGTAAAAAAAAAAATGTTGTTGTTCAGCTATATTTGGGCGACGTGAAAAATAAAGGGCGCGCAGAATTTCACGCCCCTCACGCCAACATTTAATAACGAATACCGGACTGAATGTTTGACTGCCGTCGTCGGCTGAGATAACGACCGAATGGATCCAAGGCCTGAGTCTCGTTTACATTTTCAAATTCTAGATTTGAAGCTTTCGTGACTGCAATGATTCATATTGTCAGGTTTTTTCGGTAAAGTCACGTAGGTAAAAACATTAAAATTAATGAAAGTAAAATAAAATAAAAAACAAAACAAAAATAATAAAAATAATAATAAAAATAAAAATAATAATAAAAATAAAATTCACTATTTTTTTTTATTTTTGTTTTGTTTTATTTTACTTTCATTAATTTAAATGTTTTTACCTACGTGACTTTACCGAAAAAAACCTGAGAATATACATTTTCAAAGGTTTTCCTTAATTAGACGAAGGCGATGACTAAAAAAAAGTCCATTAACAGCGGTCCATGCGGCAATAATAAGCCTGAAATTAAGCGTGGTTTGTCGCCTCAAAATGGCGCGAGTTGCGTGGCATTTTCATGAAATGTCATCAGCGTCAAAAGTGAAGATTTTATTTTATTATTATTATTCACATCGCTGAGCACAGGCCCCATGTACGGTAGCAAAACGGCAAGAAGCCAGCGGCAATCAGCACTATCAACGCAGTCGCTGATCGGAGTTAACGCGTCCCTTGAATTGAGCAAGGTTGTAAGAAATATTGACTGTGTAATAGATAAAGAGTTGGTAGGCTTCACTGATTGAACCGGGGATAAAAATAATAGTCTGCAGCGGAAATGTAATAATGGGGAGCTTTGTTATTTCTCCTCCCAATTTAAACGCTTTAATTTCGGAATTGGATTTGTCAGCGCAAGGTCCTGAATAATTGTACGGAACAATGAATAAAACATTAATCAACAGTCACGAAAGCCTTTTTGCAGACCTTGTTTTCAGATTCACTTTTAAATTATTCACAGCCCTGCTTGGGAACATTTTTTTTATGTTACCAGGTAAGGACCACTGAACTACGTAGCTCTTTTTCAGAAATGACCTTGCCACAAATGATAGCTCAACGAAGTGGCTTATGTCGAAATTTACATCAGCAAAATACTCCCAACGCACGGTGATTGTAAATGTGGAGGGGAAAAAACGGACGACCCGGAGAAAAAATCCACGCAACCACGGGGAGAGAGAAGGAGAGAGATGTGCAGCACCCAAATCTACAGGCGTAAGGGTCGGGATGGAACCCACAACCTCTTTCATACCAGGCAAGGTAAATAACCTCTCACCACCATAGCTTTACCAACAAAATAAGCACGCACACTCTTCCGTGACCCTCCTCAGCGTGGCCCTGGCGTTCGGTAAACTCACCTCGCGATTCCCGGCCCACGTCCCGCATGGCGGCACGGATCCTCCTGCGCTCGTTCACGTCGCCGGTTCGATGGAGCTGCGTCGGGGCGGTGGCGGGGGCGGTAGAGCACGGAGAGAATAAACGTCGCGAGTGGCGAAGCAGCGTGACTCGTACTGTATCATTAGCGGCGAACAAATCGATGTACGTTGGATCAGGGGTCGGTAGCCTGCGTCTCCGCAACTTTCTTTGGCTAAATCCGAGCTCTGAGAATTGCAATATTGGGTGAGGCGGCAATGCGACGGACACTACTCTCATAATGCAGAGCGGGTGGGAAAGTGCAACCCTCTACTGTGTAGATCCAGAGGTCAACCTGAAGGGACCTCAGAGGTAGCTCTGTGATATCCACTTCCACGGACCATTGTCTAACACGAAGGGTCGCGCTGCTCTGCAAGAGACCAAAATCGACCCTTCGTGACAAGATGCCGATAGCACATTCGGAGATAAAATTGTGGACAATTTACAAAAATAGACCTTTTTTAATTTTTTAAAGAGCCACAGTATGTTAAATCTCTGTTCCAGTGAACGGCAAACACACACGCACGGATCACGTGAGAACATTCCTCTGCCGGCTTTGCTACCCACCAGGTCCCAGAGCGCCTCCTTGTCTCTGCGCTTGTCTCCGCCATCTCCCTGGGGCTCTGCGTCATTCCCCCACACGTCCAGTCGAGCCGATCGTTCAGCCTCGACGGTTATGCTCCTGCTGCTGTGGCTGCTGCTGCTGCTTTCATGATGTGACTCCACCACGGTCCAATGTCCACCAGTCAACGCGTCCTTCTCCGTCCTTTTCTCTCGCTCCTCAGAGCTGTGTCCACCCTTGAACCAATCCTCCTGTGCAACGCGAAATTGGAGCTTTTCCTCCGACTCCTCAGCCTCGTGTTCAACTCTCCCCCATTGCTTCTCTGTGAAGGGAATTTTTATCCTTTCCTTCGTCTCCTCGGCATTACGTCCACCTTTCAACCGTTCCTTCTCCGCAAAGGCAACCCTGAGCCGTTCTGCCAGCTCCCCCGCCCCGCGTCCACCACTCAACCGGTCCTTCTCCGCAGGCAGACTTTCGAGACCTTCCTCGACTGTCTCACGAGACGGCCGCCCGCCAGCCGGAGGGGTCGCGCTCGCGAGCACCTCGTCGCGACCCCTCGTCGCCGTAGATGGCGCCGTCAGCTCGGATTGCCGTCGACCCGGGGATGCTTCCTCGTCGTCCCTCTCCTCGCCCCGGTACTGCGGGCCGCACAAGGGTGGCTCGCCAACGTCCACGGAGCTTGCCTGAGCGAGCTCCGTTCTGTCCGCGCGTTGCCGTTTCGCTTCTGGGGCGGTGGGATCTGGCAACGGGGAGAGGAGATGCTCCGCCGGCGGTGACCTTTCGTGACCTTTTGTAAGAGGGAATTCATTAGGCGTAGCCGTGTCTGTCAGCGTGCATTTGCCCCCTTGGCTTTCTCCGACGGTGATTGTACGCTCGCCAGAAGGCGTACGCGTGCGCGCCTCCTCACCCTCCGAGGGCTCGGCATCATTCGCCGGCTCCGCCGGCTTTGAATGTTGGAAATCGTCGCGGTGCGTCGGCGACGGCGGACCCGCGTCGTGGCCGTCGCTCGGCGCCCGTCGCTCTTCGCCGTTCGCCGCGACTTCGTGACAGCGACTTTCGCTGCTGGCCAAAGGCCACGTGCTGGCACCGTGGGCCAGCCCAGCGTCATTGGGAATGCGCGCAGATGGCGAATCGGGAGGAAGCATTCCACCGATTGCATATTTTCCGTCCGGGGAAAGCGCAGCAGGCCGCGTCTCGGAGGAGTTTTGCACCGCGGTGAGAGCGGGTCTGCCGGCGCTCTCGGTTGACCGCTCCTCTGCCGTTGGCTGCCCCTCAAGACTCCTGCAGAGACGCTCAAATTGGGCAACGAAATCTCGGCAGTCTCGTTCCTGGGGGGTCTGGAAATTGTGCGCGCAGGTGCTGACGGTTTGCGCTCCGAACATCGTGGTAACGGCGCTAGTGGCATGACAGGAACTTAGTGTTATCCTGGCAGCGGATCTGGAATGATTAAGGCTTGGAACGTGGTCCGTTTTGTTGTCCCTTGATAGAACCGTCCCCGAAAAAGGCATTGGAGGATGATATTGGTGCCCGATGTGAGATATTTCTGATGAAAAATAGATGCTGCTGCTGCTACCGCTGCTGTTGTTGTTGTTGCGGTTGTCGTTAAACGTGTCCGATTTCGCGAAAACAGTGGCTTCTCTTGCAGCTTCCGCACAACAGGCGGCGCTTTTTGCCACGTCGCGCTCTGGCACACCGGCGGCGTCGCTCTCGTCGCCAGTCCCGACTGTTGCCCTCGCGCACGCGGCAACACCGTCACCCGGTGTACCCGCGGTGTCGCCCGCGTGGCCCGGCAGCGAGCCGGCGGCTGCCTCTGCGCCATCGGCCGACCGCCCGTCACCCTCCCACACGCGCGCCGGGGCGGTCTCCGCGTGGCCCACGCGATCTCCCTGCCCGACCGCGACTCCTCCTGCCCGCACGCGACCGCCGCCGTCTCTTGCGGCGGCGTTGCACCGCGCCGCAGCTGCCACCGTCGTGCGTCCATCCTCTTCCCGTCGCCCGGCGGCGTCGTCGTCGTCGTCGCCACCACTACCGCCGTCATCCTTCTTGCCCGCGACGCCGCCGTGCCGCTCACCGTCTCTCCGGCCTCCGCTCCAGCTGCGCGACGCGGCGCTGGCGGGGAGCGGCTCCACGTCGTGACGCTCTGCCTGAGGCGTCCCGGTGACGACGGCGGCGACGGCAGCGGCTCCGGCGACGCTCGCGCCGGCGCCGCTGCCGCTGCGCAGGAAGAGCGTCACGGACTCGGAGCTGCAGCGCGCGCCGGGCTGGACCCGCGGCGCGCCGTGCGCGGAACGCAGAGTGATCTTCTTCTGCACCGTGTAGCTGGTGCCGGGAGATGGAGGCGATGGAGCTTGGAGGTCGGAGCTCGCGGCCGCCGGTGCCGCTGGTGCCGCCGCTGTCGACGGTGCTGCCACTGATGCTGATGCCACTGCCGCCACCGGCTTTGCCTGTGTCTCGTTGTGTCCATCTGTTGCAGAGAGAGGGGTCATAGGTGACGGAGTTTGGAGAGGAACACATTTATAAAAATTGTACGTCATCCATTGGAAAGGCCAAAAGGCTGAAAGACTAAAAATATTTTTTTAATTATTACGTGGAGGCACACATATGCTATTACCCATATTGCTCCACGGTAACGCATAATGGACATCTGTGAAAAAAAGCTTTGTAGCTCATCGGATTCCTCCAGTCTAAATAACGATTCCAACAACGGGTCCATGCACAGTCAGCAAAGTAGTGCGGAAGGATGTCCCGCCCGCCGGAGTTACGTGCGAGGCGCAGCTAACACAGTGGCGACGGCCGACGCAATCGCTCAGTGGCGAGCTCGCAAGTATTCGAACCTTCCAGTGGGAGGTGGTGACAGACGACTTCTGATGAGTCCCCCCGAGGGCCCGGCTTGGGCGATATAAATATTTTTTCTCGGAAAAACAGCCTCTCCCCCAGTAAGTAAAACCTCACGGCGACAGGCAACGCAACGCGGAGTCTCACGTGGCGTGATGGGGGAGGAAAGTCTGCGAGCAATCTGCGGAGCCCTGAAAGGGCCCCCCCTGCTAAGCTTGCCGCGCATTGCTTAGCCGCCCTCGTTCGCCAATCAAAGCCGCGCGAGATCGACGGTTCGAGGGGGTGGATAAGCGCGGCCCTGCAATCGCTGGTCCGCGCGACTGCCGGCAAGGGCGGGTGGGGGGCCTCCTCGGATGTTTGGCCTACTCTTCCCCCTCCCCCCCACCCCCGGTGGGCAGATATTTCGGAAGAGGTGGGAGAGTGCCCACAATTTAACCCCACCAAACATCAGATGTGACCTGGGTGGACAGAACTGAGGTTGAAGGGGAAGGTGGGGGGAGTTATAGAAACTTGCGCCAGCGTTTCACCGGCCGCGCCAGGCAAACGACCAGAACCGCCATCTAGATCGCAAGTCCAGTGTACTGACGACGACACACACGGCAGCATCCCGCATTCAAAGTACCATAAAATACATGAAGAGGTTTGTTGGGTTAGATCACGTAAATATATATAAATGCGTCATTAAACCCGCCACCACCCGAAACAGCCAACTAGTAATCTGACTGTCGCCTGATGAAGCTGGTTGTCATTACTGGCAAAGCGTCGTACTCAGATTGTAAATGTCGTGGCTTGGCTTTCCAACACACCGGTGTGCTGTACTAGTACACTACACTATACACTACACTATACACTACACACTAGTGCTGTACTAGTGACGAATTAGCATGTTCTGTTTACGTGACAACCCTTACTAGTTGGCTGTCGGGTGGTGGCGGGTTTTACGACACATTTATAGATGTACGCGATCTAACCCATCAAAACCTCCATTTTGGATGATATTGGTCGCGAAAGCCTACGTGTTAATACTATAAATATACATTGTTTGCATTCCAGTTTGATTTTCATGACAGGAGTGTCAATGCAGTATACCCATGGGGATTGTCTCTTTAGCTGTGATCGGTTCATTGACGTTTGTTTACTCGCAAAGTGCCATGAATGCATCCGAACTCGTCGGATCTCGGAAGCTGAGCAGGCTTGAGGCTGGTTATTACTTGGATGGGCAAACACCAGGGCTTTCCAGGTGTTGTGAGGCTTTGACTGTCGAGGTAAACAGCAGATGGCAGTGTTGAGCATCATCCCCTTGGGTATTCGTATATGTATTGCATGTTGAACTTATTTCGCCCCGTATGTCGCCGACCGTGCTAATCGGAGGTGCGGGACAAACTAATCAGACAAAAAATAAACACCCGTTAGTAGAATTGGCCAAACATCCCAATGTAGCAGGGCCCTCCTGAACAAATAAAAAAAGTCTCAATGAAACTTTCCTCTGCAAATTAATTGGCATTACTATTACTGTACGAGTATTGTCAATGCCCTGGGTAAATATAGCTTATAGCAAGCCACAAGTTATTGTGGTGAAACATCAGTGTTTCACAGAGCGATGGGGAAAAAGCATAGATGCGGGAAAGGTTGTTATTAAATCGCGAGACATCGCCAACTGGTAATTGGCAGAGAGGTAAAAAGATATATATACGCGCATCCAACATTATTTTGTGTTCGTTACGCGTGTCGGTGGCAATTTGAGTCGCGCTGAAGGGAAAAAAAAGCCGGTGAAACTCGCCAATGATTTAATTTGCCAATTACATTTAAACATTTTCTCGCGCTGTCAGCACACGCGGGCGGGGAGGGGGTGGAGATGCAGCCCGGCTCACCGCGGCATTGCTTGCTTTGCTGTACTGCCGGCCGACTCGCCTCCACTACAGGGGGAGCTCTGGTGGGTACTTTGGCCTACTCTTCCAACGCATGCCAGATGGGTCTGGCGGGATGTACGTGTGTACGTTGAACTTCTTTCGGCACCGCACGCAGCCAACCATGCTAATCAGAGGTGCGGGGGAAGGACAAGAAACTGAAGACAAACAGTAGTTCTAAGGGAATGAAATATAGGATGGGAGTACCCACACTTTACCCCACCACTAACGACCCCCACCACTCACGACTTGCGGAAGGGGGGTGGGGTGGGGGTGGCATTGAATAAACTAGCCATTTACACTATGAGATCTCTTTTACCAGTGGCAAAATATAATAGTAGGTTTTTACCCTTTTAACTGGTGTCAGTTTTGTACCAGTTAAAAGGGTAAAAACCTACTATTAAACTAGCCATTTGTTTCAACTGCCATTTAATTCAATTGCAAGATCAGTGTGTATGTTGTATGTTGAACTTCTTTCGCACCGTATGTCGCCAACCATGCTAATTGGAGGTGTGGGGGAAGGACAAAAAATGAAACACAAAAACCAGTTCTGAATAAATGAGTTTAAAATCTAGATTTAAAGTGCATAGCTCCAGCGGCTTCCTAAGATCGGACAGAAGAGCATTCCAGACGGCCACAGAAGCGCATCTTAAAGCACGGGCAATGCGGTTAACCATCTTTGTTCGATGGCCAGCAGCCAAAAGCCGCTGCTGCGAGGAGGAGCGGAGTTCTCGTGATGGTTTAGGCTCCTTGGCGAGATCAGCGAGGTGTTGTGGTTCATTTGTGGCAATCACTTGGCGTGTGTAATGAGTGCGACCTTCTCACGACGTATTCGTTCGTAAAAACCGGAAAGCCACTGCAGCTGGGCGTGCAACTCTATGGACACGGCGGGATCGCGCGATGCACGGAACGTCACGTGCCGGAGCTGCTGACCATTCCACGCGGCGGCAATACCTGCGTCGTTCCCCGGCACATTCTCAACGCGTTCTTGTTCGTCGAGCCTTGGGGAGGACGCCTCGCCATCACACGTTCCCGACTGCTGCTGCTGCTGCTGCCGCTGCTGAAAAACGGCAAGCAACGCAGAGTTGGGGGGGGTAAAAATAGAAAATAATATCAATCTTGATTTGAAGCTTTCGTGACTGCAGGAATCCATACTCTTGTTCTTTCGGGAAAGTAACGTAGGTAGAAGAAAAGATAATAAAAGAACACGACGTTTCGGTCGCAACATGAGCGTCCGTCATCAGGTGAGAAAGAATAATCTGCTGTTGTGGCTTTATATAGGCACGGGACGGGGGGGGGGAGGTTTGTAGAGTCGTGGCTGCAGGAGTTCACGGGGGGGGGGGAGAGGGGGCAGGGTTTGTGGGGTGCAGGGACGGGTGGGGGCTGGAGAAATCAGCATGTCCATGAGCTTTAATTAGTCAACGAAAACAGCACGGGTGGGTGGGTGAGTGAAAATCACAGCAGTCAAAACTTGACGTGGTTTATCACGTCCTTGCGATGATTGCTCAATCTGAATCCATCTTCTCGATTAAAGTTTTGTCTGTGTTGCTATATCTGTAACATCTGTAAATCTGCCTCTGCCTCGTGAGTAGCGGCACAGCGCCACGCGCCGTGCTTCTATGTGACTTTACCGAAAGAACCAAGAAGCATGGGGCCCCCCCAAGTAGCTCGAGAGGAAGGAAAAGATTCCTGACAAACAGTCAACAACACGCGCAAGTTATCAGGTCAAAATCGAACACTAATAAATATTTTACGTATATATTGTAATCTCTCTCGTCCCTATCTTGTCTGCATCCTCTCTTCTATCATCTTACGCATCTATATTTTTGTCTGCATCTCCTTTATCCCACCACGTCCGCGGCTCTCGCCGATATCTCTTCTCTCATCTCACTAAACATCTCTCTATCTCGCGTCTACATCTCTTCTTTAAACTCACGAGTACTTTTTTTCAAACCGAAATGTGGGCCCCCCCCCCCAAAAACGAATTTCAAATTTGTTGTTGTTCCACAGTTGCCGAGCACCGGTTCAACAGGGGCCCCAAAAGCACGGTTGACTACGTATGGCGCGAAAGAAGCTATTCGTACAGACGTAAATGGCCAAGCGGCCAGTAACAACCAGCACTGTTGCGGTTGCTTCCGCGACCGTCTGGAACGTTCTTCATTCCGATATTAGGAAGCCACTGGAGCTATGCGCTTTTAAATCGTCTAGATTTTAAACTCATTTCTCTTTAAATGCTTTTTTTCTTTCGTTTGTTGTCCTACCCCGCACCTCCGATTAGCATGGTCGGCTACGTACGGTGCGAAATAAGTTCAACATCCACATTGGACTTGCACTCCAGAGGTCGCCAATTCGATTCCATCTCCCGGCGCGGAGGTAAAAAACAAATGGAACTTTTTTTTCAATCCTTCCTCACCACCCACACCTGATCTGTCCACGGAGCAGTTTAGATGGCTACATCACGGTCAAGTTAATTGGCAGGATCGTGAGTGGTGGGGTAAAGTGTGGGTGCTTCCACCTCTATTTAATTGTTTTCAAGAACCGATTTTCGTGTTTAGTTTTCTCTCCTTCCTCCGCACCTCCAAATAGCGCGGTTGGCCAAGCACGGCTCCCAAAGAGGTTCTACGCACGTTCAAAAACCTGCCAAAGCGGCCAGTAACAATCAGCACCGTCGCGTTTGCAAATCGTTCCTGGTACCGGCGCTGGATAGGCACACCTGGGTGTCGGCGCCATTGTTGTCGCAGGTGGCGCCCAATGTCCCCTTGTTGTTGTTGTTGTCGTCGTCGTCGTTGTTGTTGGCGTCGCTGCGGTCGCCTGCCTGCCAGGAGGACCCTGCCTGCTTGGGAGAGGGCATCAGGCTGATGCCGCTGATGGCCCTTCGCTCGAGGTACTGCGACGACGGGCTGACGATGACCAGCGAGCTCACCACCGATGCCATTCCCTGTGCGCGAGAGAACGACGGACGGGGACGTTTTTTTACGGGGTGGGGTTTTTTTTCTCCCTTTGCCGATGCGCGGCGTTGTCTACGAATCGGTGCGGAAGGGATTCATAATAGAGCTCGTTTAAAAAAAAAACAATGTGACTTGTACAGAAAGGTTATTTGGACAAGCGGTTAAAAGGTCATTATGATGATAACGACGTAACAATTCACATTTTGCGAGGCGCATTTCATCCGTAGATCACAATGCGTGCGTATGGAAAGCAGGAAATAATAAACAGAACCAGGGTAAACGCCTACCCCCCCCCCCGCCATTGAAATAGGTAGTTGAGCCCCCCCCCCCCCCCCCGTTATCCCCGTGCGGCACAAGAAGACGACCGAGCACGTGGGGTCTGCAAGCGGGCATTCGTCTGCCTGTTGAGGGTGGGGCGATGATTTCCGGTACAGTTATGCGGAATCCCTAATGAATAATTTGCTGTAATGTGTTACGATGAGAATGCTTCCGTGAAAAGCAACGCATACATCAGAACAGACGATTGCCTGTAAGTGGCTGCTACAGAGACGGAATTCCACCGTGGGAAATGATAAGTTGCTCAACTTGTTTAAATAATAACATTAAAAACAGGGGAAGTTTTGATGAGAATAATCTCGAAGTTATTTCTCCCACTTCCTAATGGAAACGCACGCAATGGACTTCCTTCACCGGCCAAACTCCCTTCGCCATCGACACGAGCGCCGCGTGACGTTCACGTTTCCTCGTGCGGTGACTACGAGACGCAATGAAGTGTCGTGGCATCGCTCGACTTTGCTGTTTTAAGTGACAAAAAATTAACCCGTAAAAACAAAGTTTTTCACTATAAGTCCTTTATAGGCGTGGCGGCTAGAGTCCTCTCGTCCTCTGGCTTGAGATGGCTGCCACCTATGGGTCAGATGATTGCCTGCCACCATTGAGCAATTGGTAATTAAATGTAATAAAAACAAATTCCTTAAAAGTGTAAAATTTTGGGGAAAAAATTTCACTTAAATTAATTGTCACGCACAACGAGTCTGTGTGGAAAATGTCGGCTCGATTGGATCACGGGAAGTGGGTTCAAAAACGATCGAAAGATTTGCACAGTCGTAATCGCGCAAGCAAGCAAGTTAACTTAATATAAATGATTTAAAAACGCAACAACGAGAATGTCAAAGTGTCTCCCTGTTCACACGACCGCTTGGGTGGCACCCACCGTGGCTGGGTGGCCTTAACGCCGCTCGTCTACTAACATTGCGCATGCCACCTTTGCATTATTTACACCGTGCCTCCACGTGCACAGTGGCATCCCGAGGCGCCGAAACCACGTGGGTGTTTGAGAATGTCAGAAGATCGCTCGTAAAGGAAGTGATGGCAGGCTATGGTATGGCTCGAGGGCCCCCCAACAGAGATGACCGTGCCAAACCCGCCCGGTGCTCATCTGAGCAGGGAGATGATTTGACTTCCCACAAAGTGGTATTTATTTTACCAGCCCACCTAGGAGTTGATCGATGGGTTGAGCCGAACCCCCAACCAGGATCTGAACTTACGACCTTTCTGGATGTGAGGCTCCCACTCTCAACAACATGTGCCAGCTGTGCGCGTTGTTTTGTTTGTTTCGGTTCGTTGAGGTGACCAAAATAAAAACGCTCTTCTTTTGAACGGCTGAAAAACGATGGTTGCAACCGTGTGTTTGTTTTCGCGGTCGGTTGGGCCGAACGTCGCTGGGTGCCGCGTCCAACGTCTTACTCCGCGTGCTGGGAGCTTCCTCAGAGACCATTCTGCTCTTGAGGAAGCTCCCCAGCACCTGGAGTGAAAACCACACCGTCAATGAGAGAGATGTTCCACGTGCGCGTGTGTGTGTAGCGTTGAATTCTCTCGCGCCGTACGTAGCCAACCGTGCTAATCGGAGGTGCGATTAGCATGTTTAGACTGTTGGTGCGGTGGGTCAGCGCAACAGTGCTATGAACTCTGCAAGATAAGTTTTATTCATGGCCACCAGGCTAGCATCAGTGGCGAGCGATGTCTGAACTGGGTCTGAGCCTCCCAATCTACTTCACCAACCTGCGCTGATCAGCGTGGTGGAAGCACGGTCAAACGATCCACGTGACCAACAGCGTTGGGAAGCCTTCAATCCAGCACCCGATTGATAAAGCTATTAAAAACGATGACATTTTGTATTATTTTCACTGTTACTATTATTTGTATAGTTTAAGCAGGTTGTGTTGCAGTCGCGTAATGGGTAAAGGACACTTGACCTGCAATCCAGAGGTTTGCCGGTTCAACCTCGCGCCTCTGACCACCCGGTCGTACAAACGGGTGCTCCAAAGTAGTCGACCAGTCGGCAAGCGTTCGTCGTCGTGTGGTGGGGTAAAGTGTGGGTACTCCCAGCTCTATGCAAGACGTCCAGCCGACGTGGAAGAGTAGGCCAAAAAAACACGATACCGCCCGCTCCTTCAAATGCCCTTCTTGGCAGGAGTGGTAACGAGAAAAAAAATGGTCCTTCCTGCAGTCAAAATCAAACCCCGGGAGTAGTGGTTGTCAATGGGAACACGCCACATAACACGTGGCGTTAGGCAACGTCTCAGCGAAGGGTAAAGACAGCTGTTGGGAGGGCGAAGCTTCGCGGGTTTGCGGCTCTTCTCACTCCGCGGGGATTACACGGGAGTAATCTAACACGGCTTTATTGGAACACGAACATCACCATTAACTCTTGCAGTCTGACACATTACCGTATCGTTTTTGAAGGGAAGAACAAACAAATAAAGCATCCCCCCCACACACACCTTCAGAGGAATTCGCCACCAACGCGTCCTTTGTGACGCAAACAAGGCGGCCGTAAATGGTGTAAAATAGCCATCAGAGGGTCTTCACGGTGACATGTGATATATTGGCGCTGGATAGACGTTGGTGCACGTTTCTTCCCGGCGGTCGCGAAGTGGCAACGCTCCAAAGGAAACCGGGCAATTTATGTGCAGCAGCAGCAGCAGCAGCAAAAAAGAATGAGGAGTCAAGAGTCATCATACTCGAGGTGTTTTGTGCTCGGAGATTGTGCGCTATACCCCACCTGCTGTATTTGTAGGACATTGCACATTTTTTGGGGACAAATTAAAGCAGATCTGTGGTGGTGGTGGTGGTGGTTGGCCCCATTGGGGAGCCTAACTAGAAGTTGTTTGTGCGCCACGGTGGCTGGGAGATGTTAACTACCTCGCCTGGTACACAGGAGGTCGTGGGTTCGATCCCAACCATGACGCCTGCATATTTAGATTTTGCATGTCTCTCTCTTCCCGTGGTCACGTGAATTTCCTCCGGGTTTTCCCTCGGCATTTAGAATCAACGTCACGAGCTTAGACGATTTGGCTGCAATATATTTCCACGTGATAAGCCACTTTCGTTGGGCTATCATTTGTGGCCAGGTCGCTTCTGAAAAAAGAGCTGTATAGCTCAGTGGGCCTTAACTGGTAAAATAAAATTAAATAGTTTAAGGTTTGGTGTTCATGGCAAGCATACTGAATATTCAACCCAGAAGTGGCTGGATCGGTTCTACATCCCGCCGCGGCAGTTGAAACAAAAGTTCAAGTTTATTAAATCACCCATCACCCACCTGCCTCCAATCAGCCGTATGAATGGGTTACACCAGTTAGTCGATCTGCAATTCGCGTGTGGCGAGGTCAAGTGTGGGCACTCCCACATCTTCCACCGTGGAAGAGGAGGCCAAAATCCCCTCTAAGGGAGCTCTTATTACAAAACTTATTTGTTTTACCAGGTAAGTCCCACTGAGCGCTAGAGTTCTTTTTCAGAAGCAACCTGGCCACAAATGACAGCTGAACGAAGCGGCTTATCACCAAATGGAAAATGTATAGCAGCCAAATGCTCTAAATGCGTAATGTCTAAGTGATTTATTTTGTTCTATTTCTACCTACGTGACTTACCGAAAGAACCAAAGAGTATTGATTCGAGATTTTGAGGGAAAAACCGGAGGACCCGGAGAAAAATCCACGCGACCACAGAGAGAACACGCAAACTCCAAATATACATGCATCAGTCGGAATCGAACCCACCACCTCCTGCACACCAGGCGAGGTAGTTAACATCTCGCCACCGCGGCACCCTGTGGAGTGGACGTTGAGGTGATGGGCCAGGCCAGGAATGAATGGACAGAGACTCGAAGGAGGAGGGCAGAGTCCACGCGATTCGGCCGACGATGCCAGGAAGAGACAAATAAGAGAGAGAGTTAGGGAGAGCAAATCAAATATACCCTCAAATAGCACTCTCTAGTAGTGGACCTTCTGCCAGCAATAGCCTGCGTAAATGTTTGGAATGCTGCACCTTTACCTTTTGGCCTTGACTTTGATTTTTAAAAAAGTGATGTTGATGCATGTATAGGTTAAAGTAAAGAATAATCCGATCGACTAAAGCATATTTATACTGCAGACATGGAACAGGCCTCTGCTTGTATTTACTTTTACCTATTAGCAACGGGCACGAGTCCCCGGCACCTCCGATTAGCGCGGTTGGCTACGTACGGCGCGAAAGAAGTTCAACGCACACGGTGCATACACACTTGAGTCGCGAACAGACGGTGTACAGGGCAGCACGGGCTGGCACGGTCAAAGGGGACAGGCTGAGTGGTGTGAGGAGTAGCTGCGAGGTTGCCCAGCGTGAGTTCCACGACTCTCGTTATAAACCCGGCCAGTGGTAGTGGTGGTGGTGGTGGCGGCCGCCAATTGGAGGCCCTCGGCAAAAATAGTGTTATCGTGTTGGGGGGTTCGGGGCGCGGGGCTGGAATTTATAAATGTATAAAAATCCAAGCGAGATGACAGAAGGGACATGTGGACGAGAGAAGCAGATGGAGTGAGATTGGGGAAATGTAGAGACTTTACAGAGATGTAGTGAGATGAGAGGATAGAGATGCAAACAAGATAGAGATCAACCGGCTTTTTAATTTTTCGATGTAAAGCTTTCGTGACTGCAGGGATTCATCTCCTTGGTTCTTTCGGTAGAGTCACGTAGAGTGGAAACAATGAAAATAATAAAATAAAACATAATAAAATAATTCTCACGACGTTTCAGCCACAACGCAAGCAGCCGTCCTCAGGTGAAGAACAGGTCTGTCGGGGAGACAGCGTCAGACGTCAGACTCTGTCTCCCCGACAGACCTGGTATTCACCTGAGGACGGCTGCTTGCGTTGTGGCCGAAACGTCGTGAGAATTATTTTATTATGTTTTATTTTATTATTTTAATTTTTTCCACTCTACGCGGCTTTTTAATGTTGATTAACTTTATTAGCGTCTGAATCCGAGCTTGTGTTTTGCCCACGCCTCATTTTGCCATGTACTGTATGAATGAACGTTGAACTTTTTCGCACCGTACGTAGCCGAGGCTTGCTGATCGGAGGTGCGGGGGAGGGACAACAAACCAAATGCCAAAAGCAGTTCTAAAGAAAACGAGGTTTCAATCGAAAAATGAGATTTCAATTTTGAATGAATCAAGGGCCCCTTTAGCTGCTTGAGAGGCCCTGAGCTTTCTCGCGGGTTGCTTACGCCTAGCGCCACCACTCAACCAAGTTCAAGTTCAAGTTCATTTATTAGGCATAGCCCTGTGAGCCATTCGGCTCTTGAATCGGGTGCAACCGCAACAAACAAAAAACAAAAACATGAACAAAAAACATCTTAAAGTGAATATGTGACTAAGTGCAAACAGAAAATCCACGAAAAGACAGCAAAATATTGCAGAAAAAGCACCGTACACCAACGCTGTGTGCAAAAATCCCAGTGGGATGCAAGTCAAACAACAACAACAACAACCACAAGACAACTTAGATTAAGGCCATCAGTCTAACTCTGTACTACAACAAACAAACATGGCTACACCAATACACTTTTCGAAATCACCAAAATAAAGCCATGAAAGCAATGAAACAGCGATCATAGGAACTGTGACGGAATTTTCACAATAAACGCACAAGTGGATATCCGCTCCGTACGATCACTGCCGCCGCTCTTGTCCTTCCCGACACCTCCGATTAGCACCGTTGGCTACGTGCGGTGTAAAATAAGTTCGACATGCATACATCTACAGAGGGGGGGGGGGCTTACGGGGAGAGAATGGGACAGAGCCTTACACATGACGTCGACCAGAAAGAGAGAGAAGGACTGGCAACGTTGTGGAATATTATATTCGAACGATCCGGCTTGGCCTTTGAGCCAAAGCTACTTTTGAACTCCAAAAGCAAATCCAAGCGTGATAACAAAAACTATATATATATACACACTGTATATGTGAATATAAGGGATGATAAATATATGTGTACACACTGTATATATAACCCTCCAGAGCTCTCTCTACAAACAGTAGAGAAATCTTCATTTCTAAACACATCGGTGGCGGGGGAGGAGAGGCAAACATTCTCATCTCTTTGATAAGCCCCAATTTGTTTGGCCTTGTGACCGCCGCGGTCAGGAAACGGATGTAAATTAAGCGCTCTTCACGCAGAGGAAAAGACGATTACCACATTGTAGCTATCATTTGCTCTGACTGGGGTTGAGCATTTTGGTGCTGACCACTTTAAAATAAGAAAAGGGAAAACATTTTCTTGGTTCTTTCGGTAAAGTCACGTAGAATGGAAATAATAAAATAATAAAAATAAAACATAATAAAATAATTCTCACGACGTTTTATTTTTATTCTTTTATAATTTCCATTCTACGTGACTTTACCGAAAGAACCAAGAAGATGAATCCCTGCAGTCACGAACGCTTTAAATCGAAAATTAGGGAAGACATTTATCAAGAACACTTGAAAAATGTGTTGTTGTTTTTTGCTCTGGTCTTGTTGTGTCGCTGGATCGTGAGAAGTGTCGATGGCTTTGGTGGGGAGGCCTTCATCCAGCAAGGAAGAAACCCACGACGAGTCTGATTTCTCTGACAGGTTCCCGTTGCCGCGACGCGATGCTTGGTAGCAGCACTCACCGGGGGACGTGCGATCGAGAGGACGCCGTTTCGATTTTGTCCCCCCCCCTCCACCTGCCGTGGCAGTTGAAACTTTAAACAATGGGGACAAGTTTCTAGAGTCCACCACCCCTCACCCGCCTCTGTCCACCCGCATGTTTACAGGGCGCCGCGGTGGCGAGATGGTAACTACCTCCGCCTGGTATTAAGGAGCTTGTGGGTTCGATCCCGGCTCTGACGCCTGCTGTATATTTTGAGTCTGTGGTGTCTCTCTCTCTCTCCACGTGGTCGCGTGGATTGTTCTCCGGGTTTTGCTTCCACGTTTAGGAACATGCGTTTAAAGTATTTGGCCTCTATACAGTTTCACACGACGAGCCACTCCGTTGGATTATCATTTGTGGCCAGATTGCTTTTGAAAAATAACTATGAAGCTCAGTTGGGCTTTATCTGGTCAAATAAAACACATTCCTGTGGAGGGAGTTGGTCGGAACGTTGAGTTGCTCGGTCAATGGCAAGGGTCAACGGCGGCGTGGTGTATTCCGCAAATATGATGAACCAGGTGGTTCCTACCAGTAAAATAGATCGTTTAGGTTGTACAGTAAATGCGTAAACAACACAATTGGTCCATGGACAGGTTACGTGTGGCGGGATAATGTGTGACCCCCCCCCACTCCACTTCTTACAAGATGTCCGTCGAGCGTGGAAGAGTAGGCCAATGTACCCTCCAGAGGGCGATCCCCAGAGCCACTGCTACCATTGCAACAGCAGCAGTGGCTCGAGCAAGTAATTGCAGGGCGGCGCCTTTATCCATAGCCGAGGACTGTGGAGGGAGTTTGAATGCAGTGCAGGCTTTAGTACTCATTAATACTGGTTAAGTGCAGGCGTGGCAAATTAGGCAATTTGCTTGACACTGGCTATCTTTCCATAGCGCGCAGTTTATCACTGCGATCCAAGGGGAGCTTGGAAAAGATACATTACGGTCAATTTGTTGCGTGTGTTTGTATCAGCACGTGTAAATATGTAGACGGCTCATTAATAATGCAGACGCAACGGTACAAGCCTCTGCTGTGGGAATGCAATAAATGGACACCGTGAAATAAATATAGAACATTTGTCTGCTGAGAGCAAAAGAGGAAATTAAATGCTTGGAGGGCATTTGACCCACAATGCAAAGGAAAAAAAACATCTCCACTAAGTCGAGATGTTGTATTTGTTTACCGCATGTACGCCGCATACATCACCTAACACTGTAACTCGTAGCAAACAACAACAAAAACATTCCGAGCATGCAGTTCCCGAGTCTGGATGTTGTGTAATGTAACCGCGACCAACCGAGGTCAGAACGCATCGCCGCATTTGCCAGAACGCACTAAATCCTGCGGGCACGGCAGAGGGTAGTGGTGGTGGGATTGGTGGGGCTAGTGGGGTTGGTGGGGCTGATGGGATTGGTGGGGCTAGTGGGGTTGGTGGGGGTGGTGGGGCTGGTGGGGGTGGTGGGGCTGGTGGGGCTGGTGGGATTGGTGGGGCTAGTGGGGTTGGTGGGGCTGGTGGGGCTGGTGGGGCTGGTGGGGCTGGTGGGGCTAGTGGGGTTGGTGGGGGTGGTGGGGCTGGTGGGGGTGGTGGGGCTGGTGGGGCTGGTGGCGTTGGTGGTGGTGGGGCTAGTGGGGTTGGTGGGGTTGGTGGTGGTGGGGTTGGTGGTGGTGGGGCTAGTGGGGTTGGTGGGGGTGGTGGGGCTGGTGGGGCTGGTGGGGTTGGTGGGGTTGGTGGTGGTGGGGTTGGTGGGGGTGGTGGGATTGGTGGGGCTAATGGGGTTGGTGGGGGTGGTGGGGCTGGTGTGGGTGGTGGGGCTGGTGGGGCTGGTGGGGTTGGTGGTGGTGGGGCTGGTGGGGTTGGTGGGGCTGTTTTTGTTGCTGTTGCTAAAACAAACACACTCACACGGGCAAAAGGATAAAAGCGCAGCCCTGAAATTGCTCGCTCACGACACTTCTGACGGAAAGGATTCCCACCACGAAGGACCCGTCCCACCTCCCTGGCTGAAGGGGATACTTTGCCGAATTTCCCACTGTGGCCAGGCGTCGTTGAAGAGATGGGAGTAATCACCCACACTTTACCCCACCGAGCAACTAAATGCGATGTAACCCATTCATGCTGCCGGGGTAGACGGAGGCAGAGGGTCAAGGATGGGGGCGGGGGGGTTGGTGGTGGATAGGGGGCTTAAGAAACTCGCCCCATTGCTTGAACTGCCATCTAAGAAAATCGGATCGATCCGGCGAGCCGCCGTTGCAAGTCCAAAGTGCTGCCCGTTACGCCTCGACTCGCTCCACGCCCATTCCTGTTCTGTAGAAGCCACAAGTCAACGTTGCTCGATAGAAGGTCGCATCCCCTCCTCCACCCTCCTCCTTCTCACTCCTGCTTCGCTACCCCACGTGATCAAGAACCTCCTCCACCACTTCCTCCTCCTCCTCTCCCGTACAATATGTGCCATCAACTCCCTGTTCAATAGGGTTGCAACTTGCGGGGACAAAAATCACGTGGGAGGGGAGGAATTTGAGTGGTAATGCTCGCGTTCACATTGTCCCCGTAGAATAACGAGACATCTCACAGTACAGGGAGTTTTTGTTTGTTTGCACCTAGGGGACCCCCGGATGGCAGCTGTCCCTGTGCGGCATACGGTGACTCAGTTCCGGCCTGCAAGTGAGCATTAGTCTGACAGCATGGGAGGGGGGATCGATGATTGTCATCCCAATTGAGTAATTTGTAAGTATTTGTTTTAAAATGTGACAAGTTAGGGGCCTGAATACAACACGACTTGAGTTGTGTGTTACGCAGCAACTGAAAAAACGTGGAACTTTTATTTTATTTCCCTGGAACAATTTTACAGATTTTCCAGGACGGACACGACCTCTGTGGCCGTCTGGAACGCTCTTCCGATATTAGGGTGTCACTGGCGCTGTGCACCTTTAACACATCTACATTGAAAACTTTTTTTTTACAACTGCTTTTTGTGTTTAGTTTGTTGTCCTTCCCCCGCACCTCCGATTAACACGGTTGGCGACGTACGGTGCGAAAGAAGGTATACATGCATATGTATACACATACAGAAAGAAGACGAACCTGATCAAACTTGGACAGGTGGCAATCCTACTTGTTCAAGTCCAGGCTCAAGGCCATTCTCCTATTCTTCTCGCCGTGTGTGGGGTGGCTCCTTCTCCTCGGATTACGAGCGAATTCTGGCCTCTAGCGGCATGTGAGTTATGCGGGAGTCCTGAGCAATCGTTCGTCTGCTGTTAGCATCCTGTCGGGCAAGAATTGAGTGTGTATGCCGACCACGTGATGGATGCTTACGACGAGTGTAATTGCCGACAAACGCGTGTTTTTAACCTCACCGTTTGTAATGCAGTGCAACTTTGTCGCGTCATTTTATTTAATTCAACTCTTCACGGGGGGGGGGGGTATATATGTGTATTACTGCGTTGAGTTGCAAGCATTGCCGTCGCGTTCTGCCGTGACGTTTTGTTTTTACTGCATGACCCTGCTCAGGTTCCCGAAGAAGCTTCCGGAGCGAAACGTCGGACGTCGTGTGAACAAAAATCGACCGCGTGGCACGACCCTAAAGACGCTTCGGAGAGCCGTGCACAGCGCAACCTAAAACAAAAATCGACTCAATAATATAAATGTATTTTATGTTTTACACTGATTGAATTATGTGAATCGCGGTGGTGTTCGAGAAGGGCTAGAGATATATTTTCCTGCAGATTTGCTTTTTTCTTATCCCTCAGAAATAATTTGCTGCTCTCAAAGGGCATGGTTATTGGACAGGCTGAGGCGAAAGTGATAATAAACTCCGTTAAGTCTCCTGTTAAACGCTTAAATAATATATATATTTTTTTTTACTTTTTTTAAACACGCTTTTATTAAATGTACGACTCCAGGAAGTGGCCCTGAAGCTTACCATAACGTAAGGGACCGTGGCCAATTACAGCCAACGTCCGTTGACCGTGGAAAATTAGACCCAAGCCGAAACATAACATATAAAAAAGAATGTTTAAAAATGTATATTTTTATGACAGAATATAGTATTGTCATCAGTATGACATAAGTATACCAAGTTTGCAGTCGATACCACATTGGAAAGTGTGTTAAAATTGAGTTACAAGATTTGAGGATACAACAACAACGACAACAACAACAGAGTGAGTTAAATAAAAGCGTGTAAAAATAAACAATTAAAATATGCGATCCACGTCATCAGTGAACCAAGTGATTTACGTCAAAGTTGCGCGCAACATTAAAGTTGCAATATTGCTTTCCAGGGGAGAAAATCATAACAGCATTTGCACAATCGCGTTTGACAGTGCCATAAATTGTTCATCAGGTGTTTTCGACACGATGTATTTCGGTGCAGGTTCATCATAAGTTATAGCAGCATGCGGTGGCGGTGATGATGGTGGTGGTAGCGTTGGGCAAAAAAATCTAATACTGATGTGAATCAACGCTATTATACATACGTATGAAAACCCAGAATAAGGTGTTGCTCTTTCTGGCAACAAACGATTGTTAGGATGTTCAAACGCCAAACAGATACCGTTTTGCAAGGAATCAAGTCTGCATTGACCACACACACAGTGCTTGTGGTGAACGTGCAAACAAAACACTCTGTGATTATAATGTATGGATGGCATTGTCTTTGAAACGCATTGGCCTACACCATATCCTTGTGCTCCATGGCCTGTCAGACCAGAGAATAGCGGCAAAAGGTGAAACAGCACAAAATCAATGAACGTATCAGATCATTCATAGCTCGTGTTGAGCAGCAATATCATGGGATACCTTTTTATTTTACCAGTACCAAAGTAAAAAAAAAATTGTAAAATGTAAAAAAAGTATTTACCCTTTCTGTATGTGTCATGAACTTCTTTCGCACCGCACGCAGTCAACCGCGTGCGAATCCGAGTTGCATAAAAGTCTCTTGCGCGGTGCCTTTCAGCCGGTGTATATAGAATGTCAAGTTTTGGTTGTCTCACCCCCACCTCCGCCCCCCTTTTGGTGACGCGAGGGCGACTCGCCTGGCGCCCTCGTGGAATGTGTACATCGGCCGTGCCGTGGGGCGGGGGGGGCGGCGTTTTCACGGAAGGCCTCCTCTCCGTGACAGACGAGAGATTACGCTGCGCGTGCGTGCGTGCGATGTGATGTCATGCCGTCATACAGGCACCGAAAAGCTTTTACTTTAGTTATTTATTTTTGTTCGTGTGTGTGTGGGTTTTTTTTTTAAAAGCCGGCTCACCAACACCCCCCCCCCCCAGTAAGTAGCGTTCGTTGCGCGCTTCTCAAGGCAGAAGTCGTTGTCAGTCTCGTCGCCTATCTGCCTCGTGAACAACACTTTGTGACCACAGCTGACAAAAATGCACCCCCCCGCCCCCTCCTCCTCCCACCCCCGGTCAGTGACCACGTTCTTGACCTCTGGCCGCTAATGCCTCGTGTTCAACACACGTGGCACAAAGAGACATCTCTCGCCCGTTCCTCTCTTTCTCTCTCGATCTCCCTCTCGCCTCTCTCTCTCGATGTTACGTGTTGCGCCAAATGCGTTTAATGAAACCGTCTGTCACCATTGATAACAGCCCTCCCCCCCTCCCTCCCCAACCTCCCTGTCAAGGTTGATCCGTAACTGCTGAAAGTGTGAGTGTACATTGTGCTGGGCCTGTGTGCACGTGCGTGTGTGTCTGTGTGTGTCCCTTGTGTGTGTGTGTGTCCATTGTGTGTCTGTGTGTCTGTGTGCACGTGCGTGTGTGTCTGTGTGCACGTGCGTGTGTGTCTGTGTGTGTCCCTTGTGTGTGTGTGTGTCTGTATGTGTCCCTTGTGTGTCCCTTGTGTGTGTGTCTGTGCGTTTGTGTGTCTGTGTGCACGTGCTTGTGTGTCTGTGTGTGTCCCTTGTGTGTGTGTGTCTGTGTGTGTCTCTTGTGTGTGTGTCTGTGCGTTTGTGTGTCTGTGTGCACGTGCTTGTGTGTGTGTGTGTGTCCCTTGTGTGTATCTGTGTGTGTCCCTTGTGTGTCTGTGTGTGTGTGTGTGTCCCTTGTGTGTGTGTGTGTCTGTGTGTGTGTCTGTGCGTTTGTGAGTGTTGCCGGAGCGGTAGTACAACGTTTAGCACGCTGCGCTAGGAACCCGGCGACCCGAGTTCGATTCCCCATCACGGCCAACACCAGTGACGATTATCTGAGCCGGTGCTGGACCTCCTTCCCCTAGGTCGGCTCAGCCTCAAATGAGTACCTGGGGCGATGTGTAAACATCGTCACTGGGGAGACAAAGACGACCGGGCGTGGTGCTGGCCACTCAACACCTCGGGTGCCGTTCCGACCGTCATAGGTGCTCGCTAACAGCACTTGCCCCAACAGTCTGGTAAGGCTATACGGGGGGATTTTGTCTTCGTTTTTGTCTGTGCGTTTGTGAGCGTTGGGGAGCCGTAGTGCATCGGTTACGAACCCGGCGACCCGAGTTCGATTCCCGCTCACTGCCAATACCAGTGACAATTATCTGAATCGGCCCTGGCCGACAGGTCGATTCAGTCTTAAATTAGTTGTTGCAGCCATCCCCGGCCTTAATAGGTGCTCGCTAACAACATTTCCCCCGAAAGTCTTGATGGCTATAAGCGGATCTTTGTCTTGTGTGTGTTTGTGAAGAGCAGTGGGTTACGTTATTTTTTAAACATACCTTGTACAATGCATAGCTTATCTTGAGCCTAGAATGGTGTGGCTTTACATTATTTGTTTTAGGTGTTAGTTTATTATACATTCCAGCGTATACAATGTTATTGGTTGTCTTGGAAACTGTTTTGTGATTGTAAGTTTACGTAAGCTGCTACCTATGACTCACAGAGAGACCCATAGGCTCACACAGAGACCCATATACTCTCAGAGAGACCCATAGACTTGACAAACACCGGATGCTCACATTTAACTTGTCGTGATGCTAACTTCACGTGTGCAACTGCTGCCTTTCTGCTCAGCTGTGCTTCTTAATTATATTGGCGCTTTGGGACTTGCTCTACGCTTCTGTATGTAGGTTGAACTTCTTTTGCACCGTTCGCATCTTATATTGCTAATTCTGCAATATCAGGAATACATGGTGATAGCTGTGGTGAGCGCACTGCAGTATGAACATATTCACCTTAGTTTGTGTCTCGGCTATGGTTAAGGGGCCGTCCATAAATGACGTCACGCGATTTTGGACAATTTTTGACCCCCCCCCCCCCCTCGTCACACGGCGTCACAAAAAGTCAGACCCCCCCTCAAATATGACGTCACAAAGCTCTTCACCCCCCGCCCCCAAAATAAAACATGCTTCAAATCGCTTTCAACTATTGTCATTGTAGTGCGTATTTAATGTGGCGCTGCACTCTGATGTTGTAGGAGAAAACATTTATTAAAAGTATATTTAATTAAGTAGAACGCGTTGTCCATATTTATTTAAAGTTGCGCATTTTGATGTGACGTCACATTTTTCCAACCCCCCCCCCCCCTCGTCACGCATCGTCACAAATGTCTGACCCCCCCCCCCAGGTGCGTGACATCATTTATGGACAGCCCCTAACATCAGCGGCGAGTGATGTCTGAACTGGCCCTGGGCCTCTGCAAGGGCGACTCAGCCTTAAATAAATACCCAGTGTAGTGTTTATGCATCACAACTCGCTCTGGTGATGCCGTGATGGGCCGATCCAGTCCAGATATCACCAACAGTTTGCCGTGGCCCCGGAATTAAATTCTGGCCGTGGAGCTTCTCGGCGTGGTTGCGCTAACCACTGCACCACTGCACCACTGCTCTAACCACTGCACCACTGCTCCAACCACTGCACCACTGCACCACTGCTCTAACCACTGCACCACTGCACCACTGCTCCAACCACTGCACCACTGCACCACTGCCCAAACCACTGCACCACTGCTCTAACCACTGCATCACTGCACCACTGCTCTAACCACTGCACCACTGCACCACTGCTCTAACCACTGCATCACTGCACCACTGCTCTAACCTCTGCACCACTGCTCCCCTGCTCTAACCTCTGCACCACTGCACCACTGCACCACTGCACCAACCACTGCACCACTGCTCTAACCACTGGACCACTGCACCACTGCTCTAACCACTGCACCACTGCTCCCCTGCTCTAACCTCTGCACCACTGCACCACTGCGCTAACCACTGCACCACTGCTCTAACCACTGCACCACTGCACCACTGCTCTAACCACTGCACCACTGCACCACTGCTCTAACCACTGCACCACTGCTCTAACCACTGCATCCCTGAACCACTGCACCACTGCTCTAACCACTGCACCACTGCTCTAACCACTGCACCACTGCACCACTGCTCTAACCACTGCACCACTGCACCACTGCTCTAACCACTGCACCACTGCTCTAACCACTGCATCCCTGAACCACTGCTCCAACCACTGCACAGACATTTTTGACGATGTGTGACGAGGGGGGGGGGGTGTTTGAGAAATGTGACGTCACGTCAAAATGCGCAAATTTAAATAAATGTAGAATTGTTATAACAACACTAATTGTTATAACAACACTCCTACAACATCAGAGTTCAGCGCCACATTAAATACGCACTACAATAACAATAGTCTAAAGCGATTTGAAGCATGTTTTATTTTCAAAATGGAAATATGGTTTTGGGGGGATGGGAGGGGCAGAGCTTTGTGACGTCAAATTTGAGGGGGGGGTCTGACTTTTTGTGACGCCGTGTGACGAGGGGGGGGGTCAAAAATCGTCAAAAATCGCGTGACGTCATTTATGGACGGCCCCTTAGCGCACCGCACTATGACCGCCGGAACAGCCTGCGTTTGATTCCTGGACCCCGTGTCCCATTGGTGGCGAGTGACATTCCGGGCGTCCACGTCTCATCACCAACCCGCATTGCCCGGCGTGGCGAAGTGTGGTCAAACAACTCCCTTCACCCACTGAGCAGATCGACAAAGCTCTGTACACACATATCACGGACAATCAAATCCCGCCCTCTCTCTCTCTCTCTCAGCAGGACCGCACCGATGCGCCATGCTGACATGCAGAAGACGGGTGTTAAGTGTGGAAAACAAGAACCCACTTAAACGTCTCTTTGCGAGTGTGAATACACCCCCACAGGGCTTCATCTGTGGGCTCCGGCGTCTAGCGGGGTGCAAAATATACCTGGCGATGAGCATTCGCCAGTCCTTCTGTTGTTACCCTTGGCAAAAAAACAACTGGCGGCGGAGGGGTGGGTGGGTGTATGGGGGAGGTGTTGCCTTGCCCGCTCACGCACCCCCCGATGTGAGAGGCTGTCCGTGCGTCGCCTTTGGTGGAAAGTGAGGGCCCATCGCTGCGAGCGACATCGGGACACGTACACTCGCTCGTCGGCGACCCGCCGAGTTGTTTTGACAGCGCGATATTTTGTTACACCTTTCGGGGACTTTTGAAAATCCCCTTGACAAAGGCTACCGCGTATATGTTTCCGCTGTTGTAAGAGTAAAACTCTCTTGACGTATTTTTTTAGGGGTTCTGAAGTTCGGCTGAAACGTCGGGCATCGTGCTGAGCAAATGCGCCTCTGCGGCCGTCTGGAACGCTCTTCCTTCAGATATTAGGAAGCCACCTGGAGCTGTGCACTCTTGAATCCAGATTGAAACCTTATTTTTGTCGAACTACTTTTTGTGTTTAGTTTGTTGTCATTCCCCCGCACCTCCGATGAGCACAGTTGGCTACGTAGGGTGCGAAGGAAGTTCAACTTACATAGAGTGCATGCGCACGCATCGGAGAGATCGACCTTACGAAAGATACCCATTCATCCACACGACGGAGATGTGGCTGCGTTCAGATCCTACGTAAATCTGCGTCGATGTATCTATCTATTACTATGGTCAACAACAAAAAACGTTTTTTTCTGGCCTGGACTTTTGCAACTGTTTTAGACTAATTTCAGGGTGCTGATTCCAAATCTGATCTCAGATTTGCTCTATCACATCATTTTATGCTATCGGCATACCCCATTTTCATTGATTTTACCCGAAATTAACTCTGTCACTTATGATTGCAAGTTGTTGCGAGTCAGTGACTGCTTTAGTGTTAAAATATGGTGCTGTATTTTTAGGATAGTGTGTTTATAATATCATTTTATGTAGATATCCACATTTATTGAAAATGCAATATTTGATATCTCAAAAACCTGATGTGATAGACAAAAACTGATTCCAGATTTGGAATCAGCTTTTGTCTATCACATCACCCCAAAATTACCTTAAGACCGTTGGAATACCTTATGCCAGAAAAAGTGTGCTGACCAGTGTTATAAAAGCGCGGCGTTCCGTTTGTCTGTATGCTAAGTTATGAGAGCCTTTCCGAAGGCCTGAATCAAAAGTTATAGAAAGTGGACACCCCCCCCCCCTCCCCAGATTTGGAGGTAAAAAGTTGATCCAACGAGTTTACTACGATTGTCGACCCTCCCCCCTCCACCAAAAAAATATAACTCCCTCCCCCTCTAAATTTCGATTTAAATCTTTCATGATTGCAGGGATTCATATTCTTGGTTCTTTCGGTAAACTCACGTAGAAGGGAAATAACAAAATAATAAAAATAAAACATAATAAAATTCTCAATATGTTTTATTATTATTTTATTATTTCCCTCCCCCTCCCCCAACTTGTCTTTACTTTATTATGTTGCAGGTATATATGCCTCCACACCCTACATACGATAGAGTCTATAGTATTATCTGCACATATTGGGAGGGGGGGGACATCAGTGGGGGCGAGGCACGAAGCGCCGAGAAGCCCTCAACAGGAGTCACGGAGTAAAGGCAGTCGCACGCCACCGAAATTCGTGTGAACATGAATTTTGGAAGCCGCCGTGGCGGATTGAGAAGCAGTATGCTGAGCCGTCAGCGCTCTGGTGGTGTACTCGCTTTGTGTCCTGGCTTGTAATCCTGGCGTTCAGCTGCGCGTTGTGTGAACAGAGTTCTCAAGCGTAGCCACTTGATGGATGCAGCCCGGCCACCAATTGGCTATTGGAGAGGGGAACGATTTTTTTACATAACGTTTACATTTTTTTTTTAAATAAGTCTGACTCTGAGAATGAACAATGAAAGTCGTTCATAGAGACGAGGCATTCCGTCGTAAGCGATGGAGAAAAGTGAACACCATGGACTTGAATAGGGGCAGTGTCTGAGCAGTGTGGAATACAGATAAGAAATACATTTATCTGAATAAGATCTCTAAATGATTAGTAAAGGACGTCAAAAACGAAACTTTTTATTTTACCAGCTAAGGCCCCCTGAGCTATGTAGCTCTTTTTCAGAAGCGACCTGGCCACAAATAATAGCTCAACGAAGTGGCTTATCACGTGGAAATGCATGGCATCCAAATACTCTAAACGCATGTTTCTAAATGTCGAGGTAATACCCGAAGGACATGGAGAAAAATCCACGCGAACACGGGGAGAGAACACGCAAACTCCAAATATACAGCAGCAGGCGTCAGGGTCGGGGTCGGGATCGAACCCACGACCTCCTGTATACCAGGCGAGGTAGTTAACATCTAGCCACCGTGATGATGATGATGAGAGAGAGAGATACACGCAAACTCCAAATATACAGCAGCAGGCATCAGGGTCGGGATCGAACCAACGACCTTCCTGTATAACAGGCGAGGTAGTTAACATCTCCTAGCCACCGCGGCGTCCCTGTAGGAACAAATACAAGTACAAAATAATAATAATAATGTGCAAGCTTTTGTTGTCAACCCATTGCTGGTTGAAGGCCCACTGGTGCCTTCCAGTTAAGGCGGCTGTTTGACCATACTTCACCACCCTGGTCAGTGCGGGTTAGCAAAAGAACTGGCTGGGTGCGGGCAGGAACCCGTTAATGTTCGTTACTTCCATGGCTGGGGATCAAACTCAGGTCGCGAGGTTCATCGCGCAGTGCACTACCCACTGCGCCAGCAAATCCAACACTCCGGGAGCAGGGTTGTAGGTGAATGTTTTTGAGTGACAAATTGTCCGAAAGTGTTACTAAGTACACGATGAATCATCACCGCACTCGAAGGTGTAAAGACCCATATACATGTCACAGTGTGAAACAATTTACACTGCCAAAATTACACAAACTGTCGAGTTAACCATTTAATTAACAACAATACAAGCATCGCGCAAGCAGCAACGTCAGAGCTGACGACGACGGGGTAATCCTACGGAGCATTTTTCTTAATTAAAAGTTTAGGAGCGAACGTGAAATATTCCGTACATGTGTTTACCCCCCTCGACTCCCCCCCCCCTTCTCCCACCGCTCCCAGCAGCGCGTGTGGTGGTTTCAGCCACTTGTCACGGCGTGAGAGATTGGCAGGGATTAACATTCCGGGAACGCAATAAGCGACGGCGATTACAGGCGCGCGACGGCGTGGGCCCTCATGCGGGTGGTTTTCAGCAGCGTTTTGCACACCTGGTCCATTGCGTTACCTGCACAGGCTTCACCCTACAGCATGACACCTGGTTCATAGCGTTACCTGCACAGGCTTTGCCATACAGCATGGGGCCTGGGGCATAGCGTTACCTGCACAGGCTTCACCCTACAGCATGACACCTGGTCCATTGCGTTACCTGCACAGGCTTTGCCATACAGCATGGGGCCTGGGGCATAGCGTTACCTGCACAGGCTTCACCCTACAGCTTGACACCTGGTCCATTGCGTTACCTGCACAGGCTTCACCCTACAGCATGACACCTGGTGCACAGCGTTACCTGCACAGGCTTTGCCATACAGCTTGACACCTGGTCCATTGCGTTACCTGCAAAGGCTTCACCCTACAGCATGACACCTGGTTCATAGCGTTACCTGCACAGGCTCCACCATACAGCATGGCACATGGTTCATAGCGTTACCTGCACAGGCTCCACCATACAGCATGGCACATGGTTCATAGCGTTACCTGCACAGGCTCCACCATACAGCATGGCACATGGTTCATAGCGTTACCTACACAGACTCCACCAATACAGCAGCATGGCACCTTGTCCATACAAATAAAGTGGTGCTGCTGCTGCGTCAATAGTGGTCCAACAGCAACAACAAACTCAACACATGAATGAATACCACTTGACCTCAAAGGAATTAATATACAATAAGCAACTGTTCGGGCAATATCCATTCTTCATAGAACGCATTAAAAAGGAAAGGAATCATCGCCAAAAACATCGCCTATTACATGACTCTGGAGTCTTATTTGAAACTGCTTTTAGAGTGCTATTTGCTGTCCTTACCCCGCACCTCCGATTAGCACGGTTGGCGACGTACGGTGCGAAAGAAGTTCAACGTACATACGTGTATGCTTCCTTTGGGTGAGAGGGACGGTGGGTTTTTTTTTTTGGCGAACGTGTAGAATTTTGAGTGAACTATGAAGCGATTTAAATTTCTCCCTTTAGAATGGGATGGAGATGTAACTGCCGTCCGGGGAGCACTTTCTTCAAGCGGGCAGTTGGTGGCACAAAGATCCATGAGTTGGAATGTCGGACGCTTTCTTGTGCCTTTTAATTCTGTGCAGAACCCCACGATCTATGGCTAAACGTGGAAAAAAGTGGGGTTATTTTTGCTTTAACATTCATCTCGTTTTGTCGTTTCCAATTCCTTGGTTAATAAAAAAAAATGACGAAGAGCAAGCGGCTCGCAAAAGGTTGCAAGTTTAAAAACCTGGTTCGTGGTTGAATCGACTAATCATCACTCGGGGGGGGGGGGGCTGGTCGATAAAATAGTGAGGGTGGGGATTTGGAGGGACGATCGAGAACGTCGCATTCCGCCTTAGCCACAGTGCGAGTCCGATCTCACTTGCAAACTCATTCTCTCACCGCCCAAAAAACCCCTCCTCGGTCGCTTGCCAGCTGCACAACACCGTTTTACAGTGCAAGTAACGATAACAAACGCAGTGCTTTTTGGATGCTATTGGATATACTGCGACTGCCAAACTGATGAAGTCATAGAGGGGGATTATCTGAAGCATCGCGGTGCCGGCACTGAGAGCCTGAATGTGGGCAACTGATTTGCGAGCAGATTGCGAGCGGCTGCGTGGCCAAAAGCAAAAAAAAAATCCCAACTCGGGGGGGTGGAGGGGGGACAAAGCGAGGTGGAGTGAGCTTAGGTGGTGGTGGTGGTGGCGTGTAAGTGCGGGCGGTGGTGTAGCGGTTAGCGCAACTGCGCTTCGAACCTGGCTACCCGGGTTCGATCCCCGCTCACGGCCAACACCGGTGACGATTATCTGAACCGGTCATGGGCCTCCCCTAGATCGACTCAGCCTCAAATGAGTACCTGGTGCGACGTGTAAACATCGCCACTGGGGAGACAAAGGCGGCCGGGCGTGGTGTTGGCCACACAACCCCCTCGTGTGCCGTGCCGGCCTTTATAGGTGCTCGCTAACAGCACTTGCCTCTACAACCTGTTAAGGCTACACGGGGGGTCTTTGTGTGTACGTGTGGAGGTTTTGTTCATCTCAATCAGCTGCTTGTTTACGACCGCAGATCGCTATCTGCAGCCGCTTGTCACTCGGTTAAAGATAACCGCTGGCTCCCTACGCCTGGCGTACAGCCCCCCCCTTCCTCTTGCTCTGTCAACATTTCTCGCTCCATCGGCGGCCAGGTATAGGAGGACCCATTGATGTGTTTTCGTCGTCAGGGGCATCTTGCCAAGACACGCGAACCTAGCTCGTCCGTAACCCCGTGCCGCCGTGCAAGTCCCGCGTAATATTGATTTTTGTTGCTGTTGTTGTTGTTGTTGTCTTGTTTTTTCGCGAAAGTATGACGCCCAAATGCTGCGGCTGGCCCAGGTGCGAGTGTTAGTGCTGACACCAAACCTGGTCCACCCGAGTTCGATTCCCGCTCAGGACCAACACCTCCGATTACACTGGTCAACACACTTTTTCTGGCATAAGGTATTCCAACGGTATTAATGTAATTTTGGGGTGCTGATTCCAAATCTGGCATCAGTTTCTGCCTATCACATCAGGTTTTTGAGATATAAAATATTGCATTTTCAATAAAAATTGCAGAAGAAAAATATTAAATAAATGTGGATATCTACATAAAATTATATTATAAACACACTATCCTAAAAATACAGCACCATATTTTAACACTAAAGCAGTCACTGACTCGCAACAACTTGCAATCATAAGTGACAGAGTTAATTTCGGGAAAAATCGATGAAAATGGGGTATGCCGATAGCATATAAATGAGATGTGATAGAGAAAATATGGGATCAGATTTGGAATCAGCACCCTGAAATTAGTCTAAAACAGCTGGAAAAGTCCAGGCCAGAAATGTTCTAATTTTTTTTTTTGACCAGTGTTAGCATTGTTGGCTACGTACGGTGCGACGGCGGTTCAACATACGTGCATACAGTGAAGATGATCTGAACCGGTCCCGGGATTCTCCTAGGTGGACTCAGCCTCAGATGAGTACCTGGTGTGGTCTGTAAACATCGCCGCGAGGGAGACAATGGGCGGTCGGGCGTGGTGCTGGCCACCCACCCTCGTGCGCACCGTGCCGGCGTTCTAGGATGCTACTCGCTAACAGCACTTGCCCCAACAGTCAGGGGGGATCTTTGTCTTTGCCGCGTTATTTCCTTCGGCAACGATTGTCGACCGACCCTTTTTGCGCCACATTCTGGGAGCTTCTTCGTCGTTCTAAGGCATTGGGCATTTTTTTCGCCGAACAGCGCACGATGCAAATGAAACGCACGGGGGGGGGGGGTGAGAGAGGAAAGAGCGGTACAGTAATCGTGTCGATACATACCAACGTGGAGGGAGTAAACGCGTAACTTGAACTGCGAATGCAAGTCAGTGGGGGCTTGCTGGCCAGGAAGACCTCGCCAGAAGGGACGATGACCGATTGTCAAGAAGAGGGAATGGAGAAGCAACCCATGAACGCAACGCGTCCGAGAGGATGCTCGACCCGTGGAGATGGAGCGATGATAATTCCATTGCTGTTTAGGTGCTGGGTGGAATTCTTTTTTTTCCCCTCCCTTTGTTTGCATTGCACAAAACGTGAGAGATGGCGATAAGTCGGGGAGGGCCTTCATCCAGCAGTGGATTGATCATGACTGATGATGAAGCTGATGGAACAGTGAGATAAATCAATACGAATGGTCACAGCAAGTCGCAGACATAGCGTATTTCTCAAATTTACAATGGATTCTTCATCATCATCATCAGCAGCAGCAGCAGCGGCTATTGTTTATCCACTACTGGATGACGGCTTCTCCATGCAGTTGCCATTCCTCACGGTCCAGTGCAGCTACCATCCATCACGCGCGCGCACAAGAACTGATTTCATCGCTCCATCTCCCTGGTGCTCGCACTCCTCGGACTCATCATTTAGGTGTTCGTGTTCTTCTTTAGCTCAAATCCAGAGTGATGTCCTGCTCACCCGAGCATTGAGCCGATCTCATCTTACTATTTACTTCCCTGAGCCAGGGGTGGAAATTCCGCATTCCTCTAGTGGGGGGGAGGGGGGGAAGTCTTTCCATAGGACAACCACTGTTGACTTCACCACAACATGGTACATATTTTATCGACCCAAGAAGGATTATGGTTCTGAAACAATCCCCAACCAGGAATTCAACTTGCAACCTTTCCGACTGCGAGCCGCTTGCTCTTTCGCTGATGATATTTAAAAAAAATGTTATGTTCTATTTCCACGTCGCTATAAATCGTGGGTTCTGCAACTAATTAAAATAATTGAAAAGCATTACTTAAATACATTTTTGCAAACGGCACCATTTCCAACGTCGCTTAACATGTGCAACTTATCAAAGAGAAACTATCACGGCGTCCCATACATAGCTACATATTGGCTGCTGATGTTTTGTTGTTGTTGTTGTTGCTGTTAATGGAATAAATACTTCCCGTGTGCTGCACAGATGGCCCACGTTCAGATTCATAACGATGAGACACCAAATGTGGAATCCGGCCCAGCAGTTGTGATTGTCTGACATCAGTACCGCGGGAATCCTGCACTCCCAGAAGGCAGTGGGGCTGAAGAGTTGTGGATTTAAAAAAAAATTGTACGTGGAGAGACGGGCAGAAAAAGGCATTATCTGTTTTTCTACATTGTTATAGAGATAATTTTTTTAAGTGCTATCATGGACAAACTTTGCCACGTCTCTCCCTATAACATTTACTGGTGTGTGTGTGTGTGGTTTTTTTTGTCAGCTGAATCAATAGCCTGTCACTTAATATATTAAAAAAATATATCCAATTATCTTTCAGAAGACTGAGTGGGTAGAACGGCGGTGCAGTGGTCAGCTCACAATGCTGCGAATCCCGTGAGCTGAGTCTGATCCCCCGTCACGGCAAACATCAGTTGCACGTTGTATCTGAGCTGGTTCAAGTTCACCAATTCGCATTGACTAGTATGGTGCAGTATTGTCAAGTAACTCACGTGACCACTACAATATAGGGTGGCCTTCATCGAGAAGTGGGTTGATAAGTGTATAACTTTGTACTGTTAAGAAGTGATAGCGCATCCAATACTAGGACTCCTGCCAACTTCAAGAAACATGCACTGACCAGTGCTGCGAAGTACGGTCGAATAGCCCACTCACTGACCAAACGCAGCATGGGGAGGCCTTCATCCAGCAGTGGAATGACCAGCGGGCTATACGTTGTGATTGTGCTACGATAAATTACTTCAAGAACGCAGAACGATCTGGAATCTCTCCCCCGCTCACCTTCCTTTTCGCTCCCCTGTCGCCCGACTGCGTCACTATAAAGTCATTTCGGCGCAAGAATGCGCGCCAGATGTGCCTCCATCCCCGGGATGATTTAACCGCTGAGGTCGCAGCTGATCTGCCCGGGCCAATTTCCTGCTAGCGCGTTGCTGTTGGGGCTCTGACAAAAGGCACGCGCGCGGCCCCTGAGAGCCGCGGGTCCCTCCATACGGGCCGCAGGAACCTGTGATTGCATTGTCGGCAAGGCAAGGCAGACGCTTGGGAAGTGGACTTCGCGCGATACCATTCTTCGCGATGAGATATTAATTTGGCGATTATCGCGATATCGGTCTCCCATGCGTTTGTAATTTTTAAAATGTGACGATCGTGTTCATGCTGTGGTTTATTTTGTGTTGTTCTTTCACGATACGATATCACATTTTTGACATTGTCGAATCGTCGAGCGCCGTAGCGGTGGTAGCAACAATGGAACAGTGATAATGAGGCGATTGTCCACCAACGAGCGAGCGAATCGGCGAGTGGAAGTTCACTGGAACAGTTGCCGTGGTGGTAGTAGCGATAGAAGGTTGACGAGGAGGCGGCTGACTGCGTGCCGAGCGACGGACGAGTGGTCAAGATCGCGGCGACGGCGGCTAGCGGTAGCGAGCAACAGGGCTCGCTTGCAGGCGGGCAAGAGGCCTCACGGCATCTTGAGGTTATCCCGAAGCCGGGTATTTGCGGAATCTCGCCAAACGTTTCACTCGGAATCTCTGCAGAGCTCGGGGTCCGCTTCTATTTTATTTTTTTAAAGGCATTTGGCAATGTCTTAGCAGGGGGGGGGGGCAGCACTTAAAGCGCAGCGGCGACCTTCTGGAGGCTAATGCCGACTGCCGTGGTGCCCCCCCACCCCCCACCCCGGCCGGCACTGTGAAGTCTCAGCCGCTGCAAGCTACCGAACCCCCCGAGGATGGGCACCTTTCATGTATTTATTTGCAAAGGAGGAAGAAAGGAAAAACAACATCTTGACGGCGAAACGAGGTCGCTGCCACCGCTGCTTGTTAATGGTCGGCAGCGCACGTGACCTGCGACCCAGAGGTCGCCCGTTCGATTCGATCTCCCCGGCTGCAACTTCGTCGCGGCCAACGCCAGTGACGATTACATCTGAACCCGTCCTGGGCCTCCTCTAGGTCGACTCAGCCTCAAACGAGTACCTGGTGCGATGTGTAAAACATCGCCACGAGGGAGACAAAGGCGGCCGGGCGTGGTGTTGGCCACCCACCCCCTCGTGTGCCGTGCCGTGCCGGCCTTAATAGGTGCTGCTTGCTAGCAGCACTTGCCCCAAAAGCCTGTTGATGCTATACGGGGGATCTTTTTGTCTTTGTGTACATATCCTCATGCAAAATCGCCTCGGCTTGGGTTTTCTGGAAATTCGATTAGGACGGTTATTCCGACTCAAGCTCAAACAGCCCATTCATTTCAATAAAAAAAATAATGTGCAATAATAATAATAATAACCACATTTTCTCAATGATAAGACGCTTCGGAAAATAAGACGCACCTTAAACGTTGTGCCCGGGTGCCAATAAAGTTATACAAATCTAGATTTGAAGCTTTCGTGACTGCAAAGATTCATACTCTTAGGTTGTTTTCGGTAAAGTCACGTATGTAAAAATAAAAATAAAAGAATTATAATAAATGAAAATAAATCAATGAAATCACAGTGATTTAATTGATTTATTTTCATTTATTATTATTTTATTTTTTATTTTTATTTTTCCCTACGTGACTTTACCGAACAAACCTAAGAGTATTATACAAATCTATTCACACACATACATTCATACATGCTTACCGTAGTATTATTATTACAAGAAGCAGCCCCAACTATTGAATTAAAATACGGGAACGGCAGGGGGCAGGGGGGGGGCAGTTTGGGGGGTGGGGGGACGCGGGTGGCATCATCATTCAGATTATGTGGTAGCTGTCAGATTATGATTAAAGAAACTCTGCGTCTTGGCAAATCGTCATTTCTCGAGACTTCCTGACGTTTGTAAACTCGAGCAAGACGACTTGGATGTTTGGCAAGTTGTTGGTTTCGGTTATTTACTTAATTCGTGCAATGAAGTGGGGGGGGGGCAGGCAGGAGGAAGGGAGGGGCTCTTGTGGCCCATTGGCGTTGCTGCGCTATTGCTGTTTTGACTTGCACGGACTTTTTTTGTTCGCTTGCTGCTCATTGCCAGAAAAATCCTAAAATAAATTTAGACAAAAAAAATCCTCCAGGATTCTGTCAGCACTTTGCTCAACATCCGCGATTTTTTTTAATATTTATATAAACGGTTCTAACAAAAGCAAAGGTCACAAGTTTTTCCATACTTTTTGCTTTTTTTTCAAGCGAACGAAGCCGGATGTTTCACTGCAATAGTTATAACAAAATATACTTTCGCAATCTGTACGTAAATAAGTAATATTAAAAAAAAACTTTTTTTTAACACGCTTTAATGAAATGTACTAGTAATGGCAGAACTCCACGACTCCAGGAAGTGGCCCCGAGGCTTGCCATAACGTAAGGAACCGTGGTCAATTACAGCCAACGTCAGTTGAGCGTGAACAATTAGACCCAAGCCGAAACATAACATATAAAAAATAATGTTTAAAAATAGATATTTTTATGATAGAATATAGTATTGTCATCAGTATGACATAAGTATACCAAGTTTTCAGTCGATACCACATTGGGAAGTGGGTTACAATTGAGTTACAAGATGTGAGGATACAACAACGACAACAACAACAACAGACAGAGTGAGTTCATAAAAAGCGTGTAATCATAATAAAATAAATCCAGCGACATTGAAATGGCGGTGCGGTGGTTCGCACACAGCGCGATCGATCTAGCAAACCTGAGTTTGATTCCCTGCCAGGGCTGTTAACTTCAGTGACGAGTGGTGTGTGAAGTTACCCCGGGTATCATCGCTGCAACTTTACCAACACGCACTAACCAGTGTGGTGAAGTATGGTCAACCAACCACCCCCCCCCCCCCATGACCTACACGGCGTTTGGAGCCTTTCATCCAGCAGTAGATTGCCAAAGGACTGTAAATGTTCACGTGTTTCTAACTTCAGTGTAACGTTGTGCGATTAAAAGTATGAAGCAGCTTATCGCTGCAAAAAAAGAGATGTCGCATCTATAATTTGAACGTTAGTTGTATATTATTTTACGTTTAGTTATATTATATTAACGTTAGTTATATTATATTATCGTTAGTTGTATATTATCGCTGAATGAATTTTTCTTTTAATGAATCCCTTTCCATTTCTATCACAGCAACGTTTATTTTCGGGAATCCTGTTGAACTCTCCCGAGTTTTCCCAAAACGTTCATTCTTGCATGGAATTTTAATCATCCATGTAATACGTACTCTTCGGTTCTTTCGGTAAAGTGACGTAGGTGAAAATAAAAATAATAAGAAAAAATAAAATGAAAATAACTAAATTAAATCACGACGTATAGGAGGCAACACAAGCAAATAAATTGTTTCTTGCTGTGGCTGTCCTACCTGATGACGGAGGCTTGTGTTGCTTCCGAAACGTCGTGATTAAATTTAGTTATTTTAATTTTTATTTTATTTATTTTTTATTTCACCTACGTGACTTTACCGAAATAACCAAAGAGTATGGATTCTTGCAGTCACGAAAACTTCAAATCTAGAACATCTGTAATACTTTGTGTGGGTGTGTACACATATATAGCCACGTTCTATCAACTTTAATGTTACACATCACTTTTAGAAACATTACTTAGTCTACTGATGATTGGGATCATGTACATTTGTAAGTATTGAGCATGAGACTTAAATAAATGTTGTACTTCAGGCTGACCCTGCCCTATGACTCTGCCGATGAAGGGAATATTATTGGTATCCATATAATTGTTAAGGGAGATATTTTTTTTAACTTGATTTGGAGCTTTCGTGACTGCAGGAAACACATTCCTGCGGAGGGAGCTGGTAGGAGCGTGGTGTATTCCGCAAATATGTCCGACTGTGAGGGCGTGCACAAGCCGGCGTGAGTAGGTTAAACGTTGAGTTTTATAAGGGCACCACGGGGTGACCAGCCCCTCCCCACCCAGCCCCACCCCTCCCACCCCCCACCCAGCCCCACCCTCCCCACCCAGCCCCTCCCCACCCTCCCCACCCAGCCCCTCCCCACTCTTCCCTCCCTACCCAGCCCCACCCTCCCCACCCAGCCCCTCCCCACCCTCCCCTCCCCACCCAGCCCCTCCCTGCACGACGGACGGACACAATAATCCCCTGTGGGCTGGTGTAACTAGGAGGTTCCTACCAGTATTACTCTTTGGTTCTTTCGGTATCTTTTTTAACCAGTACTTGAGCACAAGATAAAAACGATTTCTAATCCTTCTATAACATAATTATATTTTACATCATTAACTTTGTATTACATTTTGCATATTTATAGAAATGCCTGCACAGGTTTTCCACGGTTGTGCTGCACGGTCCTCCGATGCGTTTATCGGGTCGTACGGCGTGTTCTGCGGCACGACGTCTGACGTTTCGCTCCAAGTGCCAAGGGCTTCTACCGAATGGTCTCACAGCTTCAGGAGAAGCTCCCAGCACGTGGAGCGAAACGTCGGACGACGACCACGAAGCGCATCGGAGAACTCTCAAGTACGTACGTAAGTATGTTGAACTTCTTTCGCGACCATACATAGATACATTTTCAAACAAATATGCCAAATAATAATTGTAACCACTTTTTTTTAAACATTCCTTTAGGTTTTTTTTCTTGTGTTATTGCGGAGATAAGAATAATAGCTACTCTGCCATCATGCATGCTATCAACGAACCCTGCATAAATGGACTCGTGAAAATAATCTGTCCGGAGTGAGATTTCAGACGTCGAACGCAACTCTTTATACATTTATCCCGTCACGGCTGTGATGTACACCAGGTTCAGAGCCTGACCACGTAAAAATGTCATTGCCACGGACAGATTGTCAACAGGTCTGTTGCATTCCACCCTGAAGACACCCCCTTGCTGCGATGGTTAAACTACGCTCTGATGCTTACCAGAACCAACTTTTTTGTAAATTGTTATGCTTTCGCTTGCGAGCCGACAATAATCCACTACGATTTTTGGATTTATATAATGTGGAAACGCGACCGCATCCTAAGACGTGCGGAGAGATTTGCGCTGGTCGGCTCAGAGGCGGAGAGGACAACGAAAGTTGTCGAGCCGGCACTTGGGCAGGGAGTCGACAGCACCGATGGCTGGGCGACGGGGACTTCCAGACGAAGCCGGGGAGAGTGAGCGACCTTCCACTGGGCAAAGGTTGAGCAGAGGCTGCGCAAGAAAGCATCGGTTGCATGGGGCAGAGAGCGTGTGGCGGGGGGTAGAGAGAGGGGAGAGGCAGGAGAGTGCGTGGAGGGGAGCAGAGTGAGACGAGAGGGGAGAGGTAGGATAGTGCGTGGAAGGGAGTAGAGTGAGATGAGAGGGGTAGGAGAGCGCGTGGAGGGGAGTAGAGTGAGATGAAATGGGAGAGGTAGGAAAGTACGTGGAGGGGAGTAGAGTGAGACGAGAGGGGAGAGTTAGGAGAGTGCGTGGAGGTAAGTAGAGTGAGATGAGACGGGAGAGGTAGGAGAGTGTGTGGAGGGAGTAGAGTGAGATGATAGGGGAGAGGTAGGAGAGTGCGTGGAGGGGAGTAGAGTGAGATGAGAGGGGAGAGGTAGGATAGTGCGTGGAAGGGAGTAGAGTGAGATGAGAGGGGTAGGAGAGCGCGTGGAGGGGAGTAGAGTGAGATGAAATGGGAGAGGTAGGAAAGTACGTGGAGGGGAGTAGAGTGAGACGAGAGGGGAGAGTTAGGAGAGTGCGTGGAGGTAAGTAGAGTGAGATGAGACGGGAGAGGTAGGAGAGTGTGTGGAGGGAGTAGAGTGAGATGAGAGGGGAGAGGTAGGAGAGTGCGTGGAGGGGAGTAGAGTGAGATGAGAGGGGAGAGGTAGGAGTGCGTGGAGGGGAGTAGAGTGAGATGAGAGGGGAGAGGTAGGGGAGTGCGTGGAGGGGAGTAGAGTGAGATGAGAGGAGAGAGGTAGGGGAGTGCGTGGAGGGGAGCAGAGTGAGATGAGAGGGGAGAGGCAGGAGAGCGCGTGGAGGGGAGTAGAGTGAGATGATAGGGGAGAGGCAGGAGAGCGCGTGGAGGGGAGTAGAGTGAGACGAGAGGTAGGAGAGTGCGTGGAGGGGAGTAGAGTAAGATGAGAGTAGATAGTTAGAAGAGTACGTGGAGCAGAGTAGAGTGAGATGAGAGAGGAGGGGTAGGGGAGTGCGTGGAGCGGAGTAGAGTGAGATGAGAGGGGAGAGGTAGGAGAGTGCGTGGAGGGGAGTAGAGTGAGATGAGAGGGGAGAGGCAGGAGAGTGCGTGGAGGGGAGTAGAGTGAGATGAGAGGGGAGAGGTAGGATAGTGCGTGGAAGGGAGTAGAGTGAGATGAGAGGGGTAGGAGAGCGCGTGGAGGGGAGTAGAGTGAGATGAGAGGGGAGAGGTAGGAGAGTGCGTGGAGGGGAGTAGAGTGAGATGAGAGGGGAGAGGTAGGATAGTGCGTGGAAGGGAGTAGAGTGAGATGAGAGGGGTAGGAGAGCGCGTGGAGGGGAGTAGAGTGAGATGAAATGGGAGAGGTAGGAAAGTACGTGGAGGGGAGTAGAGTGAGACGAGAGGGGAGAGTTAGGAGAGTGCGTGGAGGTAAGTAGAGTGAGATGAGACGGGAGAGGTAGGAGAGTGTGTGGAGGGAGTAGAGTGAGATGAGAGGGGAGAGGTAGGAGAGTGCGTGGAGGGGAATAGAGTGAGACGAGAGGTAGGAGAGTGCGTGGAGGGGAGTAGAGTAAGATGAGAGTGGATAGTTAGAAGAGTACGTGGAGCAGAGTAGAGTGAGATGAGAGAGGAGGGGTAGGGGAGTGCGTGGAGCGGAGTAGAGTGAGATGAGAGGGGAGAGGTAGGAGAGTGCGTGGAGGGGAGTAGAGTGAGTTGAGAGGGGAGAGGTAGGAGAGTGCGTGGAGGGGAGTAGAGTGAGATGGGAGAGGCAGGAGAGTGCGTGGAGGAGAGTAGAGTGAGATGAGAGGGGAAAGCTAGGAGAGTGCGTGGAGGGGAGTAGAGTGAGATGAGAGGGGAGAGGTAGGAGTGTGCGTGGAGGGGAGTAGAGTGAGATGAGAGGGGAGATGCAGGGGAGTGCGTGGAAGGGAGTAGAGTGAGATGAGAGGGGAGAGGCAGGAGAGAGCGTGGAAGGGGGTAGAGTGAGTTGAGAGGGGAGAGGCAGGAGAGTGCGTGGAAGGGGGTAGAGTGAGTTGAGAGGGGAGAGGTAGGAGAGTGCGTGGAGGGGAGTAGAGTGGGGTGAGAGGGGAGAGGTAGGAGAGTGCGTGGAGGGGAGTAGAGTGGGGTGAGAGCGGGGAGGTAGGAGAGTGTGTGGAGGGGAGTAGAGTGGGGTGAGAGGGGAGAGGTAGGAGAGTGCGTGGAGGGGAGTAGAGTGGGGTGAGAGCGGGGAGGTAGGAGAGTGCGTGGAGGGGAGTAGAGTGGGGTGAGAGCGGGGAGGTAGGAGAGTTGCGTGGAGGGGAGTAGAGCGAGATGAGAGGGGAGGGGAGAGGTAGACAGGCAGGAGTGAGTCCATGGCGGATCTTACAGACCGTGAGTGTGAGCTTGAAATCGATCCGGGATGTATAACACAAGTGCGAGTTTAAAAGCAGCCAGCGATGTGTACGATGACTGCCTTCGTTCCGTATCGTGTGTTCTCAATAACTTAGATTTACTGTGGCTGTGCATTTATAGCTGGTGTTCGACATCATCGTCAGCCGTACGAAGAAGAAGTCTATGAATGTTTGAAAAGTTACTTGACGAAGCCAACTTGAGTAGCGGCATTTTTTTTTATATTTGAGATATATTTTATATTTGTGCTGCCGTTGTCATGTCTCCTGTAATGTGGTCGTTCTCCTCCGAGTTTTTGTTTTCCATAGTTTCCTTGCTATATTTGGGGGGGGGGAGGGTTGTATCTTTGGTGACCCAGATCATTGTTGCAAGTGAGACTCATCCTGCGGTAAATTTTGGGTTGTAAAAGAAAAGGTCAAAGTGATGTCCTGCAAAAATGAGCATTGAGGCGCTACCCGTCTGTTAACAACACTGAGCCAGTGGTGGAAATTCCACATTCCTATGACGGGGGTCGCGAGTCCATTCATAGAAGCAACCACTGTAGACTTCTTCACAAAGCAATGTTATTTTATCGACCACGGATGGGGGGGGTGATGATTGGCTGAATCAACCCCCAACCAGGATTTGAACTCGCAACCGTCCTACCGTTTTCGTCTGGTTAACTCAAGTCGACTAAACTCAAAGTTGCGTGGTCCGCAGATGAGCCCTCTTCGTGAATTGAGCGTCACGGAGCGTCACGGCTGCTCGGTCGACGCACTTTTTAAATCCTTTATATTAAGTTCACTTGCTTGCTTGCTTGCGCGCTTACGACCGTGCAAATCTTTCGGTCGTTTTTTAACCCACTTCCCGTGATCCAATCGAGCTGACATTTTGCACACAGACTCGTTGTGCGTGACAATTTATTTTCGTGAAATTTTTTTTCCAAAATGTTCCACTTTTTAGGAAAAAAAAATATTCATATTTAATTTAAAATACCAATGTGATAAAAATGAAACTCTTACTCAAGAAAAACAAAAATGAATAATAAAATAAAACCGATGCCACGCATATAAAGGATTCATAGTGAAAAACTTTGTTTTTACGGGTTAACTTTTTGAGATTTTGTAATCGGATTCCCGTTTCGTTTACGACGCCGCCGTCGTTCTTGGGAGACTGCCATTGCCGGCGCATCGGACGGAGGACGTCAACCAGTAAAGTGGCGAGCGGCGGTGCCAGGCAGCATCCAGCAATTGCTGGATAATTGGACCTGGCAAAACGAAACGAAAACTTTCGTTGGCCCGGAGACGAAACCGTGCCCCGAGTTCGGCCTGCCCGTATCAATATCCAGCCTCCCCATCCCCCCCCCCGTTTGCCCGGTCACTCGCCTCCGTTACAAACTCCCCGCCATGCTGTCCCATAACGACTACGCATCGTTCGCTAAACGATTGAACAATGAGAATGAACTATGAAAGTCGTTCATAGAGACGAGGCATTCCGTCGTAAGCGATGGGGAAAAGTGAACACCATGGACTTGAATAGGAACAGTGTATTAGCAGTGTGGAATACATATAAGAAATGCATTTATCTGTATAAGATCTCTAAGTGATTAGGAAGAGACGTCAACAACTTAACTTTTTTTTATTTTACCAGCTAAGGCCCCCTGAGCTACGTAGCTCTTTTTCAGAAGCGACCTGGCCACAAATAATAGTTCAACGAAGGCGGCTCATCACGATCACGTGGGAATTGAGAACAACCAATATGCCTTGGGTCTTTCGGTCGTCACGTAGATAGGTTAAAATTTATACAAAATAAAATAAACAAAAAACTACGACGTTTAGATTACAACACAAGCGGTCGTCATCAGGAGGTGACGATCGCTTGTATTGTGATCGAAACGTCGTAGTTTTTTGTTTATTAAGTTTTTATTAATTTGAACCTATCTACGTGACTTTACCGAACAATCCGAAGAGTATGGATTGCTGCAGTCACGAAAGCTTTAAGTCAATAACCGCGAATACTCTGAACGCATATTGATTCTTAATGTGGAGAGGAAAAACCAGAGGACCCGGAACATATATTTCACGCGAGCACGGGGAGAGAGACATGCAAACTCCAAATATACAGCAGGCGTTAGGGTCGGAATCAAACTCAACGACCTCCTGTATACCAGGCGAGGTAGTTAACATCTCGCCACCGCGCCCATGTCCCGCCCTCTACTCCACGTGCCGTGCTCGGAGCTTCTTCGAGATTCAGTTTGCTGGAGCGAAACGTCAGACACGAAGCCGAACCAACACGCCGCTAGAGCACCGACAAAAAACAAACAAACGTCGCAAGGGCTTTCGGGCACGATCGCGAAAAGCCTCAAACTCTCAGCCTGGACGGCAGTCAAACCCGCAGACATCGTCTCTGCAATGTGCGTTACTAATGCACGGCGTGCCACATCTTTAACATTAATCATGGGGTTGAAAAATAAAATACAAATTCTGCTTTTGCATTTGCGCGTTTTTTGTCGTCGTCGTCGTTGTTAAACTTTGACAGCAACATCATGGTACACGTTCCTGGGGAGACGTCTGAGCTAAGAGTTGGAGAACGGGGGGGGGGGCGTGGGGGAGGGGCTGTGGGGGGGGGAGCTGCAGAGCGTGGTGGGAGAAGGTTGAGGTTTCAGGAAATGAGTCAAGATTCCCGTCCGTGCGCTCCAAGACATCTGTCGCTGTCCACAATAGAAACTGGGAAAGGGCCCTGCACCCCCCCCCCCCCGAATGGTGGGACTCGAGCCAAAAGGGGAGCGCGCTCCTTCCCATTCGCCTTTCCCTCCGGGAAGAAAAAAAAAGGTCACGGTGTACACATCGACGCAAAGGTCGCCGAAATGTCAATACAAGATAATTAAATTAATATTTTACAACAGCAAAAAAACTCGAAACAATAACAATCAGAAACGGCAACGTTGCCTTGGTGAAAAAGACGTTTCCCGTTGCGAACAACAATAACAGCATGTGCGGAAACGATGTAAGCGCGGAATAACCTCCCAGAAAATGTACTTTTCAATGCGCTACAATCAACGATTGTGTAAGTGGAAAGTTAGGAAATCCGAGGCTTTTTTACAGTTATTAGCCCACTTTTGTTTTGAACGTGTTATACAGAACACGCCGACAAAACCACACGTGTGTGTGTGTGTGGGGGGGGGTGAGAGAGAGGGAGGGAGGAGTTCATCGTGGGGGGGGGGGGCCTTCATCCAGCAGTGGATTGACAAATAGCAGAGTGTGGATGTGCGTGCACGTGGAGGGCGCCCTGTGGTACACACGGGGCAATCAATCTCCGCTCCCACGACCCCGCGATTGTGACAAATTCAGGGTCACAATTTGATTCGCTTTTTGGCACGTGGCACGTAACACATGGCGGAAACCCACACAAACAAAATTCACACCACAGCACCCGTGGCCCTTTGCTCTTCTACAGAAAGAAGATAAGAACAACGGCATCATCACGACAATAAAAACAACAACAACAACAGAAATTCCAAGAGTACCGTTGATATTGGGGGGTTTTTTTCTCCCCCTTCTGGAAGTCCACGCGATGGGAAGAACTCCGTGGGCCACTCAGCTCAGTCGCGGAAGGTGACAGCACACGGGAACGGGATGTCCACGGGCCGGCCTCAGGTGCTCCGGCCCAGCCACCTGTGGACGGGATGCCGAGGGCTCAAATGTCCCCCCTTGGAACCTCCGAGCCGCGACGCTGCCTCTGCTGCCGCCACCACCACCACCACCGCCGCCGCTGCTGCTGCTGCTGCAGAGGCAATCGTCAAGAAGCATGCTCCGGAAAATGCAAAGGGCGAGCCAGAGGAGAAGGGCGGGCAGCCCCGTTCGCTTTTTGAGCACGGGCTGGGTAAAGAGCAAACTCTCTAGCTCGACGAGTTGGGGAGGAGGAGGAGGGGCCGAGCCGGGGGGACGTGGCCAATGCGTGGCCCCGTCGCCTCTCTCTCTTCTCGGTCGTGTCCAATTGGGCAATCGAAATCCACTTGTGCAGCACCGGTTCAGATGTTGTTTATTGGTTATTTTTTGAGTATGTGGTTTTGGATGGTTGCGGGCGGGGGGGTGTGTGGGGGGTGGGGAGCGGTGGCGCTGTGGTTAGCGCCCGTTCGATTCCTGATCACGGCGAATGTTTTGCGAAGCGATAGCCGAAGCAGGTTCTTGGGCTTCCCTCCTTCGCCGATACGCACTGACCGGCGTGGTGAAGTATGGTCGAACAACCCCCAACAAAACCGACACGGCGTGGGGAGGTTTTCATCCAGGAGTGGATGGACAAAGGGGTGTAAATATATCTATATTTATAAAGTAAAGGGCAATCTCATGAGCACCACGGATTAGCACGGTTGCCTACGTACGGCGCGAAAGAAGTTCAACATACGCGCATGCGTAAAGGTGACTCAGTGCTTCGGGAAGATGCAGGGTAGCGTGGGTCTCTGCTTCTCAGTGTCAACTTTACGCGACATTTATTTTTAATGCCATTGTGGCCAGACTGCTCAACGTCTCACATTCTGCGGCCACGCGGCAAACGGCTTCCTACTCAAGGAGTGGAGCGATGAGATCGGCGCACGTGCAGGAGGAGACAGATGGATCGTTGTTACATCACGTGACCCGCAGTGGATAGAGCAAGGCGTATGATGATGACGATGACGACATATGTTAGATGAAATATCCTTTGTGAACTGGCGGTGTACACTAATTGATACATTAATCATGTAATTGACTCATTAATTAATGCATCCTTCATGCGTTTGACTGTGGTGCGATGTTCATTGCATTCCGTGTAAGTTATAGATTATAAAATGCTTATATATCCGTGTCATTACGTCAGGTGAGTATGTGTCACTTGATGCCCTGAACACTCGTGACAAACGAGATTTTCAATCTGAAGGGATTAGTTATCTCGGTGAAATGTTAAAATAGAAATGTTTATATATTTATTACTCACGAATGTCAGTGGCGTATGTGGTGACGCTGCTGCATTGCCAGCGGTGAACAAGTACACACGTGTACGTATATGTGTTGTTGAACTTCTTTCGCACCGTACGTAGCCAACCGTGCTAATGGGAGGTGCGGGGAATGGACATCAAACTAAACACACAAAACAGTTCCGAAGAAAAAGTTTTTTCAATCTATTTTTCGATTTTTCAAACTAGATGATTTAAAGTGCATAGCTCCAGTGGCTTCCTAATATCGGAAGGAAGAGCGTTCCAGACGGCCGCAGAAACGCACCTGAAAGCGCCGCGTGATGCGGTGATCGCCTTGTGTGTTCGATTGCCAGCCACAAGCCGCTGTTGCTGCGACGATGATGACTGGTGTTTGCGTGTTAACACCGTGTAACAGTTTTTTTGTTCCTGTTCATAATCTATTCTCCCTTGACGAGGAACATAACAACAACAACAAACAATACTCAACACATTCGTTGATTGTTAGCCCGTCTCTCTGCTGGCCATGTGCACGTGGAACCATGCAAGTCAGTCCGAACGTTCAGGACTCTGGTCGGATAGAGGCAGGACGCAACAACAATAGCCACCTCGAGCGTGAAACTAAACGTTTTTTTTTATTTTACCAGGTAAGGCCCACTGAGCCATGTAGCTATTTATAATCATAATAAACGTTTTTGGGTTTAGATCGCGTTATTTATAAATGTGTCGTAACCCTCCACCACCCGACACGGCCAATCAGTAAAAAAGTGTTACGTTGACAAAAGACAAATAGTTCACTGCTTTAGCCCACCGGTGTGTTGAAGCGTGAAACCACAACATTTACAATTAAACCCAAAAACGTTGATTATGAATAATATTGGTCGCGAAAGCCTACGTGTTAAATGTAGCTATTTGTTTAGAAACGATCTGGCTATCACAAATGATAGCCCAACGAAGTGGCTTATCACGTGGAAATGTATGACACCAGGTACCCGGAGAAAAATCCACGCGACCACGGGGAGATGCAGACACGCAGACTCCAAACATACAGCAGACGTCAGTGTCGCGATCGGACCCACGACCTCCTGTATACCAGGCGAGATAGTTAACATCTCGCCACCTCTAACATATTCCATGCTACGGGGGTAGGGGGAATCTCTCCTCCAGGCTCGAATGACCTAAATGAGCCTTAACAGGGGCCCGCCGCTGTGAAAATATCGAGTTCGAAGTTGTGCTTTCTTAAACAAGCAATGACATCATGCTCCCCTCCTAGAACACGGCCCGACTTAGCGCAGATATAGCCCGCCAAGCACAACAGAGTTCCACCCAGCTCCCAACCCCCCACTCCCCACCCCCCCCAACGAAACTCCGCGTACAACACAACGGGGGGTGGGGGGGGGCGTCTCTTGCAACGCTCGCAAAGTACCCAGGTGACGGTTGAAGTTTACGGCTCTGGGTTAGCAACAAAAAAAATACGAACAAAAAATGTTGGCATCGTCGTCCGTTGGGAGGTAACCGCATGGATGGCTCGGAGGGTCAGAGCGCTGAGCCGACGCCGCTGAGATCCTTGGGTTCGAATCGCGCGCAGGCGTGCTGATTGATGGTTTCAGCCTGGTTGCCAATGACCGCACACAAAATGCAAAGATCCCCCGTGTAGCCTTCACAGACCATTGGGGCAAGTGGTGTTAACTAGTAGCACCTATGAAGGCCGGAACGGCACACGAGGGGGGTGGCTGGCCAACACCACGCCCGGCCGCCTTTGTCTCCCTCGTGGCGATGTTAACACACCCTGCATCAGGTACTCATTTGAGGCTGAGTCGACCTAGGGGAGGCCCATGACTGGTTCATGATAATCGTCACTGGTGTTCACCGTGAGCAGGATTCGAACTCGGGTGGCCGGGCTTGATGCCCAGCGTGCTAACTGCTGCATTACCACTGCACTGCCGCTCCCCACAAAAAAATAACATCACGTTAAATGTGGTTCTGTTGCGTAGTTTGGCTAACTTCCATCTCCGAGATGGAAGGTTCTGCTCTTGCACTGCGTGGATCTAGAGATGACTTCAATGATTTTCAGAGGTGGCTCTGTGGCATCCACTTCCGCGTGTCGCTCGCTCACACGAAGTTCTCCGCGCTTGCTCCGCGAGAGTTTCCGAGCAGATACTTCCGTCACCTGACAAATGCGGTGCCGATAGCGCAATCGCGAGGAAACATTTTTAAACGACACGAAACATTTTTAAACGACACGAAACATTTTAAAAAGACACGAGACATTTTCAAACGACACGAAACAGTTTAAAACGAAATGAAACATTTTTAAACGACACCAAACATTTAAAAACGACACAAGACATTTTAAAACGACACGAAACATTTAAGAACGACACGAAACATTTTAAAGCGACACTAGACATTTTAAAACGGCACGAGACATTTTAAAACGACATGAAACATTTTAAAGCGACACTAGACATTTTAAAACGGCACGAGACATTTTTAAACGACATGAGACATTTTAAAACGACACGAGACATTTGAAAATGACACAAGACATTTTAGAACGACACGAAACACGTTGAACAGCGCGGGCATGACACCAATTTGAACCGCGTTCGTCTACTCCCGAGGGTCGGCAACCAAAAGTAACGAGAAGATGCATTTTTGTTCGCCCAATGCAGGTGACAAATACGAGACCGGTGAGTCCTGAATAAATAACCGTCACGAAGCACGCTCCTTAAAGAGGCGACATGCGCGTCAGGTGAGCCGACCCCTCCTCCATTCCTACCCCACACTCGAGGTGGCAGTCGCAATTGTGCGTCGTGTCAAGGTGTTTAATGAAACTATGATATTTATCTTCTTGGTTCTTTCGGTAAAGTCACGTAGAAGGGATGTAATAAAATAATAAAATAATAAAAATAATAATAAATAATTCTCACGACGTTTCGGTCACAGCGTATATTTAACCTTCCAACCCAGCTTAAATATACGCTCCATGCATGGTGGTGTTTCATTCAGACGCTGTCTCCCCGACAGACCTGGTCTTCACCTGAGGACGGCTGCTTGCGTTGTGGCCGAAACGTCGTGAGAATTATTTTATTATGTTCTATTTTTATTATTTTATTACTTCCCTTCTACGTGACTTTACCGAAAGAACCATGAAGATGAATCCCTGCAGTCACGAAAGCTTTAGATCGAAATGTATGCTATTTATTTTACCAAGAAAGGCCCACCGAGCTATCTATAGAGCTCTTTTTCAGAAGCGACCTGGCCACTAATGATAGCTCAACGAAGTGGCTTATCACGTGGACATTTATATAGCAGTAGCCAAATACTCTAAAACGCGTGTCTGTAAAAGTGGAGGGGGGAAAAAAATCGGAAGACCCGGACAACAACAAAAAATCCACGCGACCACGGGAAGAGAGAGACACGCAAACTCCACATACACACGCGCCAGGGTTGGGATCGAACCCACAATTTCCCGTATACCAGGCGAGGTAGTCAGCAGCTCGCCACCGTTGTCTGAAACGGCGACATGGTCTTAGTACCATGGCGTACCTCGAGGTTCACTTAGCATCTCGTCACCACAACGCGCCGGAGCTTAATGCCTTACATTCGCGCGGGCCGCTCTCCAGCGGAATTTAGCAGAAACATATGTTGTTTTTGTATTTCGTTTATATAATAATTTTTGACGTCATCTTTTTACTTATATAAATATATGTAAAGACAAAGATCCCACGTATAGACATTGCAGACATTTTGGGGCAAGTGCTGTTAGCGAACACCTATGAAGACCGGGGGTGGGGTGGCCAGCTCCACGCCGGGCGGGTTTCGTCACCCCAGTGACGACGTTTACCCCACCGCACCAGGTACTCACTTTGGGCTGAGTCGACCTAGTGGATGCACAGGACCGGTTGAGACAATCGTCACTGGTGTTAGCCATGAGCGGGAATCCAACTCGGGTCGCCGGGTTCGTGTATATATATGACTGGAGTGGAAGATGGGAGCATTTACGCGGCTCACTCTGTGAAGTGAGAATTCACGACCAATTCCAGCAACGCGGCGACCGAACATCGATCATCGATCACCGATCTCCCGGTATAGAGAACTACAAATATGCGAGTCTCGCTGTTCTTCACGCTTCTCGGCTAAAGTTTGTGTTTATTGTCTTGCTTCTATTCAGCCGTATCCCCCACGAGGGAGTTTCATCCATCATCTCACTCCTGCGCGCCAACTGATAATCATCGTCGTCGTCATCATCATCATCGCTCCGTTTTCAGTTCGATTCCCGGCCAGGGCCGCTGGTCAGTGACGAGCGAAATCTGAGCCGGGTGTTAGCGGCCTCACATCACCAACCCCGCCATGGCCAAGCGCGGTCAAGACGATTAATGATGATGATGGAGACATTTCCCGTTGCCAACACCGCATGGGTGGTGGAGGTGGGGGCGGGGGCATGGAGTTTCTCCCCGACCCCCCTCCCCTCTGTAAGTAAAAAAATTGGGGGGTGAGTCTTATAATACGGCAGGTAGTGTGTAGATGTGTGTGTGTGTGGAGATGTGTGTGTATGGTGTGTATATGTGTGTGTGTGTAGAAGTGTGTGTGGTGTGTAGATGTGTGTGTGGTGTGTAGAAGTGTGTGTGGTGTGGAGATGCGTGTGTGGTGTGTAGAAGTGTGTGTGGTGTGGAGATGCGTGTGTGGTGTGTAGAAGTGTGCGTGGTGTGGAGATGCGTGTGTGGTGTGTAGATGTGTGTGTGTGTGGTGTGTATAGATGTGTGTGTGGTGTGTAGATGTGTGTGTGTGTAGATGTGTGTGTTTGTGGTGTGGAGATGTGTGTGTGTGTGGTGTGGAGATGTGTGTGTGTGTGTGTGTAGATGTGTGTGTGTGTGTGGTGTGTAGGTGTGTGTGGTGTGTATATGTGTGTGTGTGGTGTGTAGATGTGTGTGTGGTGTGGAGATATGTGTGTGTAGATGTGTGTGTGTGGTGTAGGTGTGTGTGGTGTGTAGGTGTGGGTGTGTAGATGTGTGTGTGTAGCTGTGTGTGTGTGTAGATGTGTGTGTGTGGTGTGTGTAGATGTGTGTGTGTGTGGTGTGTATATGTGTGTGTGTGGTGTAGATGAGTGTTGTGTAGATGTGTGTGTGTAGATGTGTGTGTGTGTTTTGCTCGATTGCCGGGGAAGTTTTTTTCTGCGTTTTCATTTGCGGCAGCAGCCGCGTGTGAAGCCGGTGACGGCACGGCTCTCGTGTCCTTATCACCGGTCAGTCTCGTGACCTTGATGCTGACCTCCATCACAAAGACCTGCTAATCCACTCAAGGGGTTTGGCCGGAAAGCCACGTGCTTCCTTGATTAGGCGCTAACGAGGAGGAAGACGAATAAGAAACATGTATCGTGACAAAGATTGCTCGACGTTTATTTTTGGGGAGTTGTTTGCCGTGACTGCCCGCGTGGCTCACTTGCGAGTTGAATGATTTAATAAAAGACAATAGCATCTCTTTCACGTCGTGTTGTTACGATAGGGCGGTTATCTGTGGCCGAGGAGCAGAGAGGATGTGAAGGGCAGTGCGTCTTGACGATTAGGTCCAATTGTCCGTGGAGGATTGCGTCTAAGTACTATACTGTAAGTATCAAATGATACATTAATAGTCTGAATAAATTGCAGCCGTTCGTCAATCCATTGCTGAATGACGGTTTCTCGAAGCCTTTCACTCTTGGGAGGGTTGCTTAACCATACTTCGACACGACGGTCAGTGCGGGTTAGTTAAGTTAACGAGAGTCCTGTATAACTGGATGAGCTATAAATCCCGAACAGTCCAAAGTTATGCTGAATTTAGAAACACATTATCAGTCGGCTGCTGGGGTGAAGGCAGGGATCAGCTGGGATGTCACCCGACACTCATATTTGCCGTGGCCGAGAATTAAGCTCAGGGTGACGTGTTAATAAGCGCGACACGCTTACCGGTACACCACCGCTCCATTCACTATCAGTGCTTCTTATCATGATGTAAATTTAAAAAAAAAACACAAACGTGGCCTTTCTTCGGAGGTATTATATATTATACGTGTTTATATTTCCATAACAACTATTACAAATGTGTAATTAAAATACAAAGGCACTTGCATTGTGCAGTGGAGTTGAATTAAATAAAAGGCCATTATAAATAATTCGAATTATAAATAATCATTATTTGTCCGCGATTTCACGGTCAGGATATTAAAGAGTCGTTTCAATAATCGAAAATTTTTTGTCCAATATTCACCGTCTCATTTGCATTGTTCCGTATCGTTTAGTCACATTTGGTCCACTGCATGAGCCGAAATGTAACATGAACTTCATGTGTTTAAATAATATGCATAAACTGAATCACATTTGGTCCTACACACGTGTTTCAGTATATATCGTGGGCTTTAATGAGCATTATTACTTGGTAATTGGTGCATTGTTGCATCCCTAGAATTCACAAAGTTGATCTTTTTTCTTTTTTTTCTTTAAGTATGTTTTGATTACATTTTGTCGTAAAAAAGCACATCCGTCAAAAATAATGTGGCCGTGAACAAACAAAGATATATAATAGAATAAACATAACATGATCTACCCATTTTATGCACTAGGAAGAAGGGTCATTTCCCAAAACGTCGCCTACTATATATTTTTCCTTTTTCAAGGCCACAGTGTTATTGACGAATGTGTTGAGTTTTATTTTTATTTCCTGGTTGTGCATCACTGACAACGCAGTCCCAACAAAATAAACCCCCATGACCGACACGGCATGGCTACATCGTTGGTCGATTGTTATTTTATCGTAAATTGATAGAAACGCTGCTTGTTTCACCGCACGCGCTCAAACATGTCGAACGAGACGACATTGAAGAATTCTTTTGCTTGAGGATGAGAGGATGGGGAAGGGGGGAGAACACAAAATTCTATAATTCTGCTTGTCATCAACACAAGGCATCAGCCACGAAGCTGAGTGGGATTCCTGTGCGATGAGCTCTCAGATTTTTTTTTTATATAATACAGAGGCGTGAGACAGAAAACGCTTTCATACAGAGCCGTGCCTTGAAAACAAACTAGCTCTCTGTGCCTTTGGTTCCTTCTCTCATTCCTACACCCGTTCCTCTTTTTTGTACATCTGTCAGTTCCTCTCTTAATCGTCAAGCCAGGAGGAAGAACTTTGCGCATTTCTTAGGAATGCGTTGAGTGTAAAAAAAAAGCCTCTGTCCGTGTGTGCGTGTCTGTGTGTGCTTGAGTTCAAGGGGGCGGTGGTGTAGCGGTTAGCGCGCCGCGCTACTGAACCCGGCGACCAGAGTTCGATTCCCGCTCGCGGCCAACACCGGTGGCGATTGCCTGAACCGGTATTGGGCTTTTCCTAGGTCGACTCAGCCTCAAATGAGTACCTGGTGGCGGTGTGTAAACATCGCCACTGGGGAGACAAAAGTGGCCGGGCGTGTTGCTGGCCACCCACCCCCTCGTGTGCCGTGCTGGCCTTCATAGGTGCTCGCTAGCAGCACTTGCCCCGACAGTCTGTTCAGGCTATACGGGGGATCTTTGTCTTTGTTCAACAAAGAAGTCCAGATACTCGTACACACACTTTGTACAAAAACAAAGCCCCTCTCCCATATAGCCTCTAACAGATATTTGGAAGGAAGTGCTGTTAAAGAGCACATATGAAGGCCGACACGGTACACGAGGGGGTGGGTGGCCATCGCCACGCCCGACCGCCTTGATCTCCCCGGCGGCTATGTTTAAACACCGCACCAGGTACTCATTTGAGGCTGAGTCGCCCTAGGGGAGGCTCATGACCGGTTCAGATAATCGTCACTGGTGTTGGCCGTGAGCGGGAATCAAGCTCGGGCTTCCGGGATCAACATACAGCGCGCTAACCACTACACAGACAAAGATCCCCCTTATAGCCTTAACATGATTTTTGGGCAAGTGCGGTTAGCTCGGACCTAACCACGACAAAGACACACACACACATCATCTAAGCTCCCCGTGTTATACCCAGGAGCCCCGTTAAGGCAGTTAAGGTATTAATGCCTGGGGCTATGATGGGTGCTGTGCAAGTCAGGATTAATGCTTTTGAAGAGGCAAGACATTTGACAAAATGTCCTGCGCTCACTCACGCATGCCTAGCCACGTAAAAAAAATTATAGCCCTAAAAATAAGTTAGAAAAAGTGAAGGAACAAAAACACAAGTCCCCCGCTGTGAAGACGAATGGGCACTTTGAAATGAATAAGCATTTTTTTTTTTGCTAGTTTATGTCTGAAATATATGGGGAATATGAATTCCTGGCATGGGCCCTTTCTGGGAAAACGTAGAAATGAGGTTCAAGCAGGCGACCCCATGTTACGCACATCGTTTACCTTTTAGTTTAATCTCATCCTCAATCCACTGCTCGATGAAAGTTTCCCCGTGCCATGTCGGTCATGGGGTTTGTTTGGCCATACTTCACCATTCTGATCATTGTGTGTTGGTAGGTATAAAGGGTGGGTGGGGGGCGGGTTGGTCAGAGAACCAATTCGCATAGCACTTGCCACCTGTGCCGGATTAAGCTAGTGCGGGGCCTGTAGCATATTGTATAAAGGGGCCCTACATTTTTTAAAAACACGTAAATATTAAAACACACATTTTTAACTTGCATAGTAAAGTAATTCTATTTTTACATTTGCTATACAGCCAGATAATACGACAAATCGCTAACCTTAAACACCCAGTCATTCATAAAAGTTGAAGGCAGTATAGTACTATAGTAATAGAGCAAGTGCAGAATAACTGAACTGGAGCATATGCTACTTTTGCGACTAGGATAATCCGGCACTGCTTGCCACTGATGTTGGCTGTGACTGGGAACCAGACCCAGGCCACTGGGTGGGAAATGCGATGTGCTAACCACTCCGAGTCCAAGGTGGTGAGATGTTAACGACCTCGCCTGGTATACAGGAGGTCGTGGGTTCGAACCGGTCCCTGACGCCTGTTGTATAATTTGCATGTTCACTCTCCCCGTGGTTGCGTGGAGTTTTCTCCGGGTCCTCCGGGTTTTTCCCATCACGTTTAGAATCAACGTCACGCGTTTAGAGCATTTGGCTGCTATACATTTCCACACGAGAAGCCACTTCGTTGAGCTGTCATGTGTGGCCAAGTCGCTTCTGAAAAATGGTTATAGAGCTCAGTGGGCCTTACGTGGTAAAAAAAAAAGTTTAATAGTTTTATTTTTTTTATTTTTTGGTTTCCTTTTTCTTAGTTGTAATGCTGTTCTTATTCCCAAAAAATGTTCTGCCAATTTCATATTCCGGTTGATATTCACCTCTGTCACTTGAAATGCCAACCAAAGGCATGCATCGTTATCGAGCAACGGCTTTAAAATACACACCCAACGTGGCCCGAAAGGTCAGAGAGTGGTTTATTTGTGCATAAAAAAATATATATAAGTATTGCTTACAGCTATAATTCAAAATGTGAGGCTAAGTAACGGGGCCTGGGCAGACAAGGGATGATGGCCGGTCGGCCACTAAAAATAACAAGAAGAGACTTTTTTTTTCGAATTGCGAATTCGGTACAAGACTCAATATTTCGAGAGCCGCAATGCATGTGCATACATACACACACACATCCACGGCGAGACGATGTCACTCGTGTAGTGTATAGTGTCGTGCATAGTGTATTGTATAGTAGTGTATAATGTAGTGTATAGTGTAGTGTACAGTAGTGTATAGTTTAGTGTATAATAGTGTATAGAAGTATATAGTAGTGTTTTGTGTAGCATATAGTAGTGTACAGTGTAGTATAGAGTATAGAGTCTCTGTATAATAGTGTATAGTAATGTATAGTGTAGTGTAGTAGTGTAGTGGTGTATAGTAGTGTAGTGTATAGTAGTGTAAAGTGTAGTAGTGTATAATGTAGTGTATAGTAGTGTATAGTGTAGTGTATAGGAGTGTATTGTGTAGTGTATAGTAGTGTATAGTGTAGTGTATGGTAGTGTAGTGTATGGTAGTGTAAAGTGTAGTAGTGTATAGTGTAGTGTATAGTAGTGTATAGTGTAGTGTATAGTGTAGTGTAAAGTGTAGTGTATAGTGTAATGTATAGTAGTGTAAAGTGTAGTAGTGTATAGTGTAGTGTATAGTGTTGCTGCCGCCGGGACCCTCACGAGGACAAGCGCATTGAGACATGAACGAACGAAAAAACACATGACGTCACAAAGGAACTTATTACGTCACAAAGGAACACATTACGTCACAAAGGAACACGTCACGTCACGAAGGAGTCCGTAAAGAGCCGGATGCGGATCCGGAGCCGCCGGTTGCCCGACCGCTGATCATGGCTGACGATGATGACGATGACGGTGATGATAATGACGACGACGACGAAGATGATTTACTGACCACTAATATCGTCACGTCGAAGGAAGCTCTGTGTTGAGCTACTCGCCGCACATGGTTCACGGGAGGGTCGTCCCGTGTTTATTGCAGGGAAAACGTCGTCGCCCCCTTTCGTAAATCCGCGTGATGGATTCCGCGGCCAGGAACCCCGGCGCACAGTCGGCCGAGTGTTGCGGAACGCGACCGCGGCGAGATTTAATGCCTTCGAGCGAGGCACGTGGGGCACTTTACAATTCTGCGGGCGGCAACACATCAAGATGGGAGCCGGGGTGGTGTGGCGGGGTGAAGGGGGTTAGTGGGCGGGGGGGGGGGACCCCTTCACACAGGCGAGCCTTGAACTCCCGGACGACAACACTCGACCCGGCGACCACCCAGCCACTCGTGACAAATGAACGCGGGCTGGAGGAGTCTCGAGAAACAGACACCTGATGCTTCTTTTTCTTCCATTTCAACCTCTCCCCCCTCCCCCAGCCCGCCCCACCACCTCCCGCGGCCCTCTGAAGTCCCCCCGCAGTGGACACCTGCTACACACTCTGCCCTGCACCTCCCGGAGAGCCACAAGAGCTGCACTTGTCATTCACGGGCAAGCCGCTGTCAGAGAGAATATATAGTTATATGCGTGGTGGCACAAAAGTTAGGACACATTGGGTTATTTAATGTATTGTAACACTGCCATTAGAAAATATTAGTTAAGTTAATATGGCATCTATTGTCATTATTAATGTCCGTGTGTTTTCCTCCTTTTAAAATGTTCAGAAATTTGTTCTCAAGGCGAACGACTTCGTGTTTTATGTACGCTCAGGAAGGCAGCTGCAACATTTATTTTTAAAGTGCTCAATTCATCTGAAAAGATCATTCATGCATCATGCATTCATGTTAATGGAAAGTCAATTTGAGCGTTTGTTAAAATGAATTTAACCACCATTGTGTGTGATTTGTAAAAAAATAATATAATAACCCAATGTGTCCTGACTCCCTGTCAGGAATGTTTTCTCCTTCAGGACAAAATATGCGTGCACTCTCTAAGAACCATTATTCGCAATTATTTATACGCCTTTCTGAATATTTGTACCCTCGAAGAATAGTTTGTTAGTATTTGCACGCAAGTCTATATATATAACAGGGATTAAAAAAAAAAGCCATTAATTTTTACATGGCTCTCCAAACCTATTTGCGAAACAAACCGCGAGTTCGTTTGTAAGCGTAGTTTCACTTTGTCATTACCATCTGTTAAGCCCTAACTTTGTTCTCGCCAATGTGGCTCTTAACCCGATCCACTAACCCCCTAAATGTAACCCAGGGGGTCCAAATTAGTAGAGGTATGGAACGCATTAATTTCCCTTGGTGGAAACAATATTAATATTCCATTGGCATCGAATGGCATAGAGTGTGGTGCTGGCAAGAGGGGGGCAATTAGTCCATCTGCCTCGTTGGGTTGTGAGGAGCAGATCGATTCTAGAATCTCAAAAAGGTGTTTGGAAACTAAAACTATTTTTTATTTTACCAGGTAAGGCCCACTTGGCTATGTGGTTCTTTTTCAGATGCGACATAGCCACAAATGATATCCCAATGAAGTGGCTTATCGCGTGTACATTCAGAGCAGACAAACACTACAGACGCCTATATTTCGACGCCTGTTGATTCTCTGTTGACTCTAAATGTAGAGGGGGAAAAACCAGAGGACCAAGAGAAACATCCATGCGACCACAGGGAGAACATACAAACTCCACATATACAGCAGACGTCAGGGTCGGTATCGAACCCACGGCCTCATTGTATACCAGGCGAGGTCGTTAACATCTCACCACCGTGAAGCCCTTTTATTGAAGAGTCCCAGTGAATTGGCTCCGACCATCGTGTGCTGTGTGTGTGGGCAGCGTGCTTACCACACTGCCACCGCTCTCTAACTATCAGCGGCAGCATCTTTCCCACTGTCCGACCCCCCCCCCCACACCCCCCGCGCCCCCCACATGCCCCCCACCGCTGTCGTGGAGTTAGCTCCCAACTTGTGATATGGTTGTGCTGCCTGTGATAGGGACCAGTGACTCAAGTCAAAACGCACAGATCTTAGGAAGCCACTGGAGCTATGTACTTTTAAATCATCTGGATTTAAAACTAATTTTTCAAGAACAGTTTTGTGTGTGTGTTAGTTTGTTGTCCATCCCTGCACCCCCCATTAGCACGGTTGGCCTATACGTAGGGTGCGAAAGAAGTTCAACATACATAGCATCAATAGCCTTGGACTATCCACAGCTATATTCAGTCCTCCTCATGCCGTGTTGGTAATGGGGCTTTATTGACCATACTTCACCCAGATGGCCAGTGTGGATTGGTAAATGGTGGTGGGAGAGCAGAGGGCAGAACCGATCCCATTAGAATTCAACATTCTGTAAATGCGCATGTACAGTATGAACGCACAATCCTTTGTCAATCGACTGCAAGATGAAGGCCTCCTCACGCAATGCCAGTCACTGGAGCTGTTTGACCATACTTCACCAGGCTGGTCAGTAAGGGGTTGATGAAGGGTAGTGTCCAGGATCTGCTCAGATATGACCAGGAATGGAACTCAGGTGTTTTTTAGATCCATCGCACAGCAGCGCAGCGCGTTAGCCATCGGTGTCACCGCTGTACCCCACGTATATCAATACATTATATATATTTTAAAAATAAGAATAGGTTTTATCCATTCTGGCAATAAAACAGGTGTTAAGATTTCCAAACACCAAATAGATTCCTTTTGCAAGGAATCAAGTCGGCATTAACCACACGTACATTTAGCAAGCATATACGCATTGTGTTTGAAACTGATTGACTTACACCAGAGACAACCTTCTTCATGGCCTAGTCTCACGAGTGTTAGACCAGAGAGCGCCAAAAGGCGAACAGTAAAAAGCCAATTCATGTATCAGAGCATTATTACTGGTAGGAACCTCCTGGTTACACCAGCCCCCAGGGGATTATTGTGTCCGTCGTGCAGGGAAGGGCTGGGTGGGGAGGGAGGGGCTGGGTGGGGAGGGGCTGGGTGGGGAGGGTGAGGCTGGGTGGGGAGGGGAGGGTGGGGAGGGGCTGAGTGGGGAGGGTGGGAAGGGGCTGGGTGGGGAGGGGCTGGGTGGGGATGGTAGCGCTGGGTGGGGGGTGGGAGGGGTGGGGCTGGGTGGGGAGGGGCTGGTCATCCCGTGGTGCCCTTATAAAACTCAACGTTTAACCGACTCACGCCGGCTTGTGCCCGCCCTCACAGTCGGGCATATTTGCGGAATACACCACGCCGCCGTTGACCATGGCCATTGACCGAGCAACCCAACGTTCCTACCAGCTCCCTCCGCAGGAATGTGTTAGCGAGGGGTGATCAGTTATATCACGGGACCCTTTTTTGCCAGTATCAAAGTACGAAAAATAAGAATAGGTTTTACCCTTTCTAGAAACAAAACAGGTGTTAACATGTCTCTCTCTCAAATTTAGTTCTACCTGATGACGGTTGCTTGTGTTGCAATCGAAACGTCGTATTCTATTACTTTATTTTATTTCTACGTGACTTTACCGAAAGAACACCAAACAGATACATTATGGAAGGAATCAAGTTGACATTGACCTGCCTTTTGGCGTTGTTTTCTGTTTCTGACACTTGTGAGACAAGGCCCTAAAGAAGGCTGTCTCTGGTATGGGACAATCAGTTTCAAATACAATGCAATTTATTATTATCATCAGCGCACGTTCGTTTGCACGTTGTACCGTAAGCACGTGTGGCTATTTCAAACTTGATTCGCCGTCTGAACATCTTAACACCTTTCGATTTAAAGCTTCCGTGACTGCAGGGATTCATATTCTTGGTTCTTTCGGTAAAGTCACGTAGAAGGGAAATAATAAAATAATACAAATAAAACAATCAAATTCTCTATTTATTATTTCCCTTCCACGCGACTTTGCCGAAAGACCCAATAATATCTTTACACCTGTTTTATTGCCAGAAAGAGTCAAACCTATCCTTATTTTTGCATACTTTGATACTGGCAAGAAAAGGTTACGTGATCCGTTACATATCAATGCCATCATATCGGATATCGTTGATCGTGGGCAAATGACACCGACATCAGCGGTGAATTTGCACTTGGAGCGTGCGAACTCCGACACGCGCGGCCAAGTGCTGCGGTGCTCGCTTTTTCATATTTCCGATTTTTTTGGTTTCGTACACCACCACAACTCCGAACCCTGCTCTCGGCTAACGCGTGCATCAACACCAACAACAACAACCCCCAAAAATAATCCACAACCCACAACGCTCGTTGGCAAATATCTTCACCAGAGAGCCGCACGCGTGAGACATCGACGAGGTTAAGACGCTGGTCGAAGATTCTGAAAGCTATAAATGACGTCACTATTTGCTTTGCGGTGGAAGGGGCCCTGTGTGTGTGCGTGTGTATGTGCGTGTGCGCGTCTGTGTGTATGTGTGTCTGTGTGTGTGTGCGTGTGCGCGTCTCTGTGTGCGTGTGCGCGTCTGTGTGTGTGTGTACGTGTCTGTGTGCGTGTGCGCGTCTCTGTGTGTGTGTGTGCGCGTCTGTGTGTATATGTGCGTGTGCGCGTCTGTGTGTGTGTGTGCGCGCGCGCGCGTGTGTGTGTGTGTGTATATGCACGTCTCTGTGTGCGTGCGTGTGTGTTTTTAATAATCGCGGCAACTGCCGACACTCCGCCAGCTAAATCGCTGCGTTTATCCACTCCGAGCCCCGCAAACGCCCCGCTCCGCGAGCCAACGGGGACCAACCGTGGAAGCAGCAGCAGCAACAGCGCCTTTGTTTGTGTTCATAACCAGCTCCAGAGTTGCCGTCTTTCTCCGTGACCCGGCTTGCCTGAGGACAGCTACATTTCCTCGCGTTAAAGAGCGGGGTTGCAACCTCCACTCAGCTTTCCAAATAATAATAATAATAAACCAGCGACGTACGTGCTGTATATGATGGATTGCAAGGATAATGTATTACATTATGTCCGGACGAAAGGGCGAACTGCATTTGACTACTTTGTCTGGAGTGTTGCAATAATATTAGTGTTTTTTTCCATAATGGAGGGTTTTGTTGGGTTACTTCGCGTGAATGTAAATGTGTCGTTAAACCCGCCACCACCCGGCACAACCAATTAGTAAGGTTTGTCACGTGAACAAAACATGCCAATTAGTTACGAATTCAGCACGCGGGTCGAATTGTAAATGTAAATGTTGTGGTCTTCTTGGTTCTTTCGGTAAAGTCACGTAGAATAGAAATAATAAAATAATAAAAATAAAACATAATAAAATAATTCTCACAACGTTTCGGCCACAACGCAAGCAGCCGTCCTCAGGTGAAGAACAGGTCCGTCGATAAGACAGAGTCTGTTCTTCACCTGAGGACGGCTGCTTGCGTTGTGGCCGAAACGTCGTGCGAATTATTTAATTATGTTTTATTATTATTATTTTATTATTTCCATTCTACGTGACTTTACCGAAAGAACCAAGAAGATGAATCCCTGCAGTCACGAAAGCTTCAAATCGAAATGTAAATGTTGTGGCTTTACTATCCAACACACCGGTGTGCTGAACTGGAAACTAATTGGCACCTTTTGTTTACGCGACAAACCCCTTGCTAATTGGATGTGTAAGGTGGTGGCGGATTTAACGACACGTTTATTTATATTTACGCGATCTAACCCGCAAAAAAATTCTATTTTGGATAATATTGGTTACGAAAGCCTACGACGTGTTAAATATTGGGTTTTTTTTAATAATATGTTTTCCCCTTTTTTCTGGCAACAAAACAGGTGTTGAGATGTTAAAACACCAAACTGAAACATTGTACAAGGAATCATGTCTGCATTAACCACAACACTTGTGGTCAAAATGCAAACAAAAAAAAACATACTCAATTTTTTTTTATTACGAAATTGGCAAAGAACAAAACCGAAACGGAACGTTCAATGTCCCCGGGAAGGCTTGAAGATTTCAGAGGACGGTTACCGCAGCAATGACAACAACAACGACGACGAGGAGGAGAAGGACTGTCCTGGGAAAACCCGGACAGGTGGTAACCCGACCTCCCTGCGCCATGCTAGGAGACGTTTATCTCACAGCGAACAAAAAACAACTCTCGCTCAACAAAAACGAGTGACTGGTGTGGGCCAACCGTCCCGACGCTGACACTTTTTTTAAACCTGCAAACCAATTGGGATTAGACGCAGCACAATGTGTGCCCCCCCCCTACCACCCTAGCTTGGCAAAGTACCCTCTTCTGAAAGATAGCCTTGAGACCCAGCGAGGCTTCTCCTGAGTGAAAACAAGTGTCACAATAACGGTAACCGTCTCTGCTCTTCTACCCCTGACTGACCGAGATAGTTGTAACGTGTCTACTCGATGTTCTGCATATATCGTCGCGGTGATCTGGTGGCATCTCGTGACGCGCGTGTTTTCCAAAACCTCCTTGCGCAGAGCATTTCGACGTTCGCAATAAATCCACATCGCCCGCCTCGTATTACGTGCACGGCTTGCATGCCCGGTGTCACAGAACGCTTGACCTTCGGTCCCAAGGCGGTGTCTGAACCGATGCACTGTAACGGACCATTGGCAACTTTAAGAAAAATAACGTCCGGTCATGCTCCGAGAGTCGAGCGTGCTTGTATTTACGCGCGCGCGTGTGCGAGCAGTGCAAACGTAATTACATCCAGCAAAAAGCTGGTTTTGTTTTGGGGTGGTTGGTTTGTTTCTCTCTCCCTCTCTCTCTCTCTCTCGGACAGCGGTGCGTGTACGCGTAATTGTGGAACGGCGCTCATAAATGCTCCGGAGTGTTTATGGGATGATGTACCCCGAGCCAATATGTTTCGAGTTAAAATGTAAGCACGTCGCATCGTAGGGTATTGCAATTTCGAAACGGCGTTCGTAATGTGTGCGAACAGCTCTTTGCGCGTGTGCGCGTGCGCGCGCGTGCGTGCGATGAAGCGCGCGCAAGGCATATTTTTGGGTACGCGCGGGACAATTTAAGAATTTCACGATCACGCGCGCGGCCTCTCGCCGTCGCTGCGACTGCAGCTCCGAGTGAATAATGCGGCCGTCGAACTGGAGAACGTCGTCAAACTCGGCGCAAAGCGCAAACCACCGCGACGCGTCCCGAGGGGGAGGTGGGGGGACGCTTTTCCTCTCGTTAAAAAAAATATATGCGGCACTTAAACATTTTCCCAACGAACTTAACCGAATTTCCGCGTAAGTAGCGTCGAAAATATACCTTAAACGTCACGGTAAGTCTAGCAGCGTGATAAATTGGTTCTGCTTCGGTAACGATATGCAGGTAATGGGATATATTACACAGAAAACTTGTGTGAAACATTAAACATCTTTATTTTTTCCAATTCGTTTCTATTTTTTTTTTGGTGTGTGCGTGGAGTGCATGGTATGGTTGAGATAATGGTGATATTATTAACTTAAGAAGGCAAAGGCACAGCCCTGCAATTACTTGCTCATGCCACGCCTGCCGTGAACAGCCTCCACGACATTGGCCTGCTCTTCTTCGCCGGTCAGACGTCTTGGAAGATGATTAATGGCACGGTCCTGTTCATTGATTTGTTGCTCACGGAGACCGGGGGATCGATGATCGATGGTCGATGGCAATCGTCTCGATTTCTCACTCAACAGAGTGGGGCCGCGCGAAGGGCGACATCCTCCACTCGCGTGCATTCAAGAGTGGAACTCGTCATGTTTATGCATCGACCGTCAGTTAACATCCCTCTGGTCACTTCCCACAACCCCTTCCCATTTCAAATTTTCGATCATCGAATCTCTGCCAAAGCCGAACTCAAATTTCACGCCCAACGTTTCTCATCTCATCTCGGCACCAGAATCTCTCCTGATCTGCGCTCACCATTTACTGGGGGGTTCGAGAAATCATCTGGAGTCGTTATTTTAGAATCATTTTTCCAGTCAACCTCGCAGCAGCAGCAGCGGCTTTTGGCTGAGCCATCGAACACAGACGGCGGTCACCGCAGCGCTTTCAAATGCGCGTCTGCGGCCGTTTGGAACGCATCTTCCTTCCCGATGTTAGGAAGCCACTGGAGCTATGCACTTTGAAATCATCTAGATTGTCAACTCATTTTTTTAAAGAACTGCTTTTAGTTTGTTGTCCTTCCCCAGAACCTCCGATTAGCGCGGTTGGCTACGTACGGTGCGAAATAAGTTCAACATACAGTACGTACATACATCATACTCTCGTTATCCATGCATCTCTTCCAACTGATCTCATCTCCCACTCAACCCCACCATCTCCGTCACCAAGGCCATCGCTCTCACCATAACTTCATCTGTCATATTTAGTGAGCAGCAACCACATGAAACATCTCTTTCCCCCCCTCCCTTAGCCACTTCATGCAAGGTCCAAAATCTCCTTGCACACCGCCAAAAAATATCCGCCTCCTTCCCGTCTCCGCTGCCGCATTCCTCCTGCCTCTCGACAGAGCCGTTTGTCAATCCACTGCTGGATGACGAAGGGCCTTCCCTCCGCCCGCGCGGTTGTGTGACCATACTTCACCACCCTCGTCAGTGCGGATTAGTGAAGGGCGAGGACCCGGGGCGTCGGTTCTTGGTATCACCTCGCCAGTGAGGTCAGTCAAGGCCGGGACTCGAACTCAGGTACGCCGAGTTCATAGCCCAACTTGGGTACTGCAACCACCGCATCCCCCGCGTGAAACGGTATCTGAGAACATATTCCTGCGAAGGGAGCTGGTAGGAACGTTGGGTTGCTCGGTCAATGGCCAGGGTCAACGGCGGCGTGGTGTATTCCGCAAATATGCCCGACTGTGAGGGCAGGCACAAGCCGGCGTGAGTAGGTTAAACGTTGAGTTTTATAAGGGCACCACGGGGTGACCAGCCCCTCCCCACCCAGCCCCACCCCTCCCACCCCCCACCCAGCCCCACCCTCCCCACCCAACCCCTCCCCACCCTCCCGACCCAGACCCTCCCCACCCTCCCCACCCAGCCCCTCCCCACCGTCCCCTCTCCACCCAGCCCCACCTCGCCCATTTCTGGATGCACGACGGACGGACGGACACAATAATCCCCTGTGGGCTGGTGGAACCAGGTGGTTCCTACCAGTAATATATGTACGTATACATTGCGAACTGCGCGCTTGATGGCTTCACACAGTGTGTTACCTTCCCCATCCCTCAGCTATGAGGTCACCTTAACCTGGTATACATCCTGTAAATTGACTTCACTCAACAGTGCATATTTCGCAGATTTATGTTGCAAATAAACTGCGTATTGAAGAAAAATGTTCTCAGACTTTACTAGGCGTATCCTGTTATTAAGTGTTCATGCTTGGCATTGCCGCTTCTGTTCGCAATTACACGGCACTTAAAATTGCAGCAAAAATACCAATGTCAACACATTGGAAACTCCGTAATATTGACCAAGAGGTAAGACGACTTGTGTGGCGCGGAGGAGCGGTGGTACAGCCGTTAGCGCAATGCGCTGTGAAAACAGCGACCTCAGTTGGTGATAAGTATTTGTTATTTAGTTGAGCGTTTGATGCACATCATTACTTGTACTGCATTACTGTATTTCGCAGCGTCTTTATTCGATTGCCAGCCATCGAAAAAAGAGGTCACTGCCTCGCGCGCTTTCAGGTGCGCTTTTGCGGCCGTCTGGAACGCTCTTCCTTCCGATATAAGGAAGCCAATTTTAAATCTCGATGGAAAACTCATTGTTTTGGAACAGCGTTTTGTGTTTAGTCTGTTGTCCTTCCCCCGCACATCCAATTAGCACGGTTGGCTACGTACGGTACGAAAGAAGTTCAACATACGTACGTGTTTTAAATTGTCTGATTCAATGGGGGGGGGGGGGGTGGTTAGCGGTGCAGTGGTTAGCACACTAATGCATACGAATGCAGCGACGACCTAAGTTCACTTACCGGTCACAGCATACATCAGTGGCGAGTGATATCTGGAGCCGGTCCTCAACCACTTCATTCTCCAACCACAATTACCGGCACGGTGAAGTATGGTGAAGTATGGTAAAACAACCCACAGGACTGACACCGCAGTGAGGAGAAGGCATCAGTGGATTTGACAGAGGGCTGTACATTTGTTTTAGTATTGTTAAATAAAATACCGTAAAGGATACGATATTAAGTGCCACAAACGTAACATGTGATTCTATGTCTTCCATTCATAGCTCACATTCTCGTATTAATATATTAATGTTATGTATTTCATGACGTAATTAACTGGTGCTAATTATTCATGAATCGTTACCCTTTTCCAACTGCTTGGCATCTTGATTTTAAAATATGTGGATGCATCCAATACATATGGATGGCCGTAACTGATGTACATTCTACAAGGGCGAGAAAGCTGCAATTTGAACACAAGTATAAGTAAGGGTTATGCTTAACCAAAAGCTATTCATGAAAGTCCTCAAAATTAACCACGTTGATTGGTGTAACTTGCAGGGCAGGGGTCAGCCTGAAGTTCTACAAGTATCGTATTTCCATTTAGTGCTCAGCATTAAAAAAATACGATCCTCATCACAATAAAGGTTTTTGGGTTAGATCGCGTAAGTATAAAATGCGTCGTAACAATCCACCACCCGACACGGCCAGTAAGGTTTGTCACGTAAACAACGCGCCAGTTAGTTACTACTTCAGCCCACCGGTGTGTTGGAGAGTAAACCCACAACGTTTACAATTTGAAGACGACGTTTCGCTCGTGCGGCCGGACGGACCCTAAAATGAGATGCATTGGCCGAATTCCATATTCCATCTCTCCAAAGGAAATCATCTGCGCTGAGCCATTAATATCACAACTCCCCACCCCCACCTTCCTCGTGCCCCTCCCTCCCCCCCACTTTCCACTCCCTCCACCCCCTACTGTGCCGGCTGGCCGGCTGGCAGGGTGTTACCATCCAAATAAGAGAGAGTAGGGAGAGAGTCCCGCGGGAGAGCAGACCACCTGCACGGCCGATGTAAGGGAAATGATTCGCCTTCAATCACCCGGCCCGAGCCGAGTAACGCCTCTGCTGGGGGTTATGGCCGGGGCCGTGTGTGGCTGTCGGTGCAGGAGTGGTTTTGGGGGTGGGGGTGGGGGTCTGTGAAATGTTCCACTCAACTGATGGAGGGGGGGCGGGGGCGGGGAAGTTTGTTCCGTCTAAATGAAAAATGTACGAGCGCGTAAGTTCACGGCGAGTGCTGAACCTTTCATTCTGCAAGGCAGCGGTCGTCTTCTTGGAACCCAAAGTGCTGCGCGGGTTTCGCGACCCGGACGGTCACTTCAGAATCAGAACGATGCGAATACTTATTCAATACGGGGAGTCATCCGATAAGCTATAAAGCGCTCTCGGTTTTTTTTTTTTACAGGTGTCCACTTCTCTGTTGCAAGTGGCAGGATCGGAATAAATGTGGACGGTGTCTGTGCCGTTTCGTCTCATCGGGGTGGTGGTTCGCGCAATGCATTGCGCTATGGACTCAGTTAACTTCGGTTCGATTCCTGGCCACGGCTAATATTCAGTAGCCAAAAGAGGTGCAGCCATTGTTGGTGCTGGGCGTGTCCAGATACCCACACAATAGGTTTAGATATGGATAAAAGACACACACTAAATGTTTAGACTTGGCTCAGATATTCTAAAACGAATGTTTAGACTTGGCTAAAAGATACCCAGAACATGTTTAGATATGGCTAAGAAGGCACCCACGTATTTCGACATTGCCAAGAAACACCCACAACATTTATGACAAAAAAAAGTCGTGTTTTTCAGTCAGCGTTGTTCTCCATTCAAGAAGATACCATAAATTCTGATTGTGCTGAGGACAGAACATTCATATACTCAGTAGCGCAACGAACCCTTGGCCTAGTCCGGAGTCAGTAGCCAGCATTCGCGTGGCTTTAAAACAATCGGAGTGCAGTGGAACTCCTCCCTACGTGTGACAAAGTTGGGGGGCGAACATTCGCAGATCGTGATAATTGGTTTTTTACCCTTCTATCTGGCAACAAAACTGACACCTTTTTTACAAGGAGTCATGTTTACATAGACCACAATACCTGCGGTCATAATGCAAAAAAAACATAACTCTGATCATGTGCACTGTCCTTGAAGTTGATTGGTCCACACCCGAGACAGCTTTCCTTAGAGCCTAGTCTCACATGGTGTTGGACCAGATGACGCCAAAAGGCTCTAAGGAAAGCTGTCTCGAATGTGGACCAATCAACTTTAAGGACAGTGCACATTATCAGAGTTATGTTTTTTGTTTGCATTATGACCGCATGTATTGTGGTCGATGCAAACATGACTCCTTGTAAAAAAAAAAGGTGTCAGTTTTGTTGCCAGATGGAAGGGTAAAAAACCAATTATCTTATTTTTTACTGGCAAATGAGGTTCCAATGGTGTATTCGCAGATCCTGCCTGTAATCTGGCTCAGGTTCCTTTCCATCGCCGTCCTCCGCCTATGCTCGTGCCCTGAGTGCCCAGGAGAGAACGCTCCACTGCGAGCCGTAAGCACCGCGTAAATTGAGCGTGCGAGCGTGACCATGCGCACTGAAATCCATTCGCGGCGTGTTATTTTTAATCCTTTTTATTAAATTCACTTGCTTGCTTGCGTGCTTGCTTGCACACTTACGACCGCGCAAATATGTCGGTCGTTTTTTAAGCCACTTCCCGTGATCCAATCGAGCTGATATTTTGCACACAGACTCGTTGTGCGTGACAATTTATTTTCGTGAAAATTTTTTTCCAAAATTTTCCACTTTTTAGGAAAAAATAATTTCACTAACACAATCATATATTTTTCCTAAACACAGAAAATTATTCAAGAAAACAACAAAAATGTACAATATAAACAATCATACAAAAACTGAAAACCTAATAATCCTTATATACGACTTTCCTTATATTTAATTTTAAATACCATTGTGATAAAAATGAAACTCTTACTCAAGAAAAACAGAAATGAATAATAAAATAAAACCGATGCCACGCATATAAAGGATTTATAGTGAAAAACTTTGTTTTTACGGGTTAATTGTTTTTTATCATTACACGCTTTCATTTAACTCACTCTGTCTTTCCGACAGACCTGTTCTTCACCTGAGGACGGCTGCTTGCGTTGTGGCCGAAACGTCGTGAGAATTGTATTTTATTATGTTTTAGTTTTATTATTTTATTATTTCCCTTGTACGTGACTTTACCGAAAGAACCAAGAAGATCACTTCTGTCTGTTGTTGTTGTTGTCGTTGTTGTTGTATCCTCAAATCTTGTAACTCAATTTTAACCCACTTCCCAATGTGGTATCGACTGCAAACTTGGTATACTTATGTCATACCGATGACAATACTATATTCTATCATAAGAAATAAAATATATATATTTGTAAACATTATTTTTTACATGTTATGTTTCGCTTTGGGTCTAATTGCCCACGGTCAACTGACGTTGGCTGTAATTGGCCAGGGTCCCTTACGTTACGGCAAGCTTCGGGGCCACTTCCTGGAGTCGTGGAGTTCTTCCATTACTCGTACGGTGCATTTCATAAAAGCGTGTTTTTTTTAGTTATTTTAAACATTACTTATTTGTACGTTTTTTCGTCAAACAATTGTGGGTTCACTGTGGTTCTCGTTGGTAATTACGGGGATGTTTTTTTTTACATTGAGGGGCATTTGCATGGTAACCCCATAAACATGCCTCTGCGTGAATCACCCTGTACGTGTTGAACTGATTTCGCACCGTACGTAGCGAACCGTGCTAATCGGAGCTGCGGAATGTTCCCGATATCGGCGGCTCTTTCGGACACTAAGCAAGGTTGGTTATCACTTTGAGTGGGTGACCATCAACCAACAGCACCACAACCACCACGGCTTGCCAGGTGTTGCAGGCGTGGGACACTGCGCGGCGTGTTTGAGTGCCACCGCTTCTGATACAGCGCGATGCTTGGTTTCTCCAGACACTCTCCACCGGTTTCCTCCCACACAAAGCAACACTCTCGTCACGGGAATCCATGGCATGGCCATACTTATTCTTAGGTTTTTTTCGGTAAAGTCACATAGGTAAAAAATTAAAATTAATAAAAGTAAAATAAAAAATAAAATAAAAATCACGACGTTTCCGAGGCAACACAAGCTTCCGTCTTCAGGTGAAACCGTCACAGCACGATAGCTTGTTATCTCGGCATCTCTTTAGAAAGGCCAGCGTCTCGAGAAGCTGTGACTTCTTGTCTCGTTGTCTGTTAAAAACTCTAACAGATAGGCGGAATTCCTCCCCGTAGAGGGTTTTAATTCTAGATTTGAAGCTTTCGTGACTGCAAGGATTCATATTCTTAGGTTTTTTCGGTAAAGTCACGTAGGTAAAAAATAAAAATGTAGCAGGGCTCTCCTGGACGGGAGTCTTGAGACCCGCTGAGGCTCTCCTATTGGATGCATCGTCCCCATTGCCACAATGGACACGGAGCCCGTAATCTGTCAGGGTCTATAAGCACACAACGTCGAAAAGTCGCATCCCACACCTGCCCATTTCACCACGAACACGCCTGTATACTGCGCGGCTGAGCTTCATTCGCCGTTAAACTATCGCTCGCAAAGCAGCCGGTTTAATGTTTCATCATCATCATCATTAGCATCATCGGCCATGCTCAATGCGCTGCTGGATGAAGGCCCCCCCCCCCCGAATCCTGCGTTGTTGCGATCAGGCCTAGCACCTTTGCCATCGAAGAGCCGATTGGTTTAATCTTCACTCTCGCACGTTCTCCCCCGCGCGCGCACGTAACTCGCGCGAATGGATTTCGGCCAAATATTTATGCTTCTGATGCCGCGATCGCTCTGGCAAAGTTAATTGGACAATCAAACACTCGGATAGATGTATGCCTTTTTAAATAAAACACCGTCAGACACCCCCCCTCCTCCCCCTCCCCCCGTGGCTTACCTTTGATCGATAAGTCAATCACTTGGCCGGCGCGCGTGTTTGGCGTTGTTTTTAGAGTTTGTATTTAAAGTCTGCCACGTCTTGTTCTCACGACTGCACACAACAAATGCTCCGATGCTCCCTCGAGTTCGTTTTTTTTAGCTTCCCCCTACCAATGCAACTTTTGTTTCTGCTAATCAATCCCTCGTTGATTACCCCTTTAGTTCTGACACTTTCTACTTAGGCGGATCCCACGCAGTCCCCGTGCCACTGTGGCGAGATGTTAATTACCTCGCCTGGGACACGGGAGGTCGTGGGTTCGATCCTGAACCAAAGCTCTGACGCCTGCTGCATATTTGTGGTGTACGTGTCTCTCTCGTTCTCTCTCACTCTCCCCGTGGTCGCGTGGATTTCTCTCCGGGTCCTCCGGTATTTCCCTCCACGTTCAGAATCAACGTCACTTGGATAATTTGGCCGATTGTAAATGTCCACGTGATGATAAGCCAACTCCGTTGAGCTGCCATTTGTGACAGCCAGGTCAATTCTGAATTGTTTTTTTATTTAGATGGCTCAGTGTGCCTTACTTGGTAAAATACAAAAATGTGTTTCAAAAATAGTTTTAATACCTCTCCTCCAGTGGGCATTGATTCTTAAGAGCATTCATTAGAACATTTAGCCCCCCCCCCTTTCCCCCTGTTTTCTTCTGATCCTACAGGAGTATCCTAATCGCTTAGGAAGACTCCAGGGTTGTATAGTTTAACTGTTTATTAAAACGTGCGATTTAGACAGGTTTCCAATGCACTGGAATCAGCAATGTGTGTGCTCGTGTCAACCCCCTTTCAAATCCTCTGTGCTGTGCGCCTGATATAGTTTTGTTAATAAAATAAAATAAATACTTTTGGACGAAGGAAAAACGACAAAGAGTTTTCGTTTCTTCAAGTTGTGCCCCGCCAGCGGAGTGAGTGGAGTGACCCACCACCACCAGCTCGTGTTGCCCCACGGGGTTGTGGGGAGCCACCGGTCACTCTCGGCTCCCTATCGCGTCACCGTCCCGGAGTGTAGCCGTCGTAAAAATAAAGTAATATTAAAAAAACTTTTTTTTTAAACACGCTTTAATGAAATGTACTAGTAATGGAAGAACTCCACGATTCCAGGAAGTGGCCCCGAAGCTTGCCATAACGTCAGGGGACCGTGGTCAATTACAGCCAACGTCAGTTGACCGTGGACAATTAGACCCAAGCCGAAACATAACATATAACATTTTTAAGAATGTTTAAAAAATATATTTTTTATGATAGAATATAGTATTGTCATCAGTATGACATAAGTATACCAAGTTTGCAGTCGATATCACATTGGGAAGTGGGTTAAAATTGAGTTACGAGATTTGAGGATACAACAACAACAGACAGTGAGTTAAATGAAAGCGTGTAAAAATACACAAACACAGAGCAGTGTGGCCACAGGAGTAGAGAGACGGAGGGATGTTGTTGTGGGTGGTGGTGGTGGTTGTCGTGGTGCTGTCACATTGCCACGTCTCGCGCGCGCCGATAGCTCCAGCGAAGGCAGGGAGCAGAATGAGAATATTGATCTGTTTTTTGTTACTGGAGGAATCCGATGAGCTGTAAAGCTCTTTGTCACACGCGAGGGCGCGAGTCAGAACGTTCTAACAACAACAACAACAACAATGGACAATACAATGAGACGATAGGAGTGCAAAGTAGAAGAAAGCTAAACAAATTATTTTGAAAATATCTACAAATTTAACTAAACATTGTTTCTCTTGAAGGGTAAAGCCCACTGGGCTATTAGCTTCTTCTTCTTCAGACGCGACCTGACTCTCACACATGATCGCTCAAACAAAGCGGCTTCTTGTCACGCGGAAATATAGAGCAGCCAGTTGGTGAGAGGAGGGGGGCATGGTGGGGTGGGGGTGATGGTGGGGGTGGGGGTGATGGTGGGGTGGGGGTGATGGTGGGGTGGGGGTGATGGTGTAGGTGGGGATGGGGTGGGGGTGATGGTGGGGTGGGGGCGATGGGGGGGGCATGGTGGGGTGGGGGTGATGGTGGGGTGGGGGCGATGGTGGGGTGGGGGTGATGGTGGGGTGGGGGCGATGGTGGGGTGGGGGTGATGGTGGGGTGGGGGTGATGGTGGGGTGGGGGCGATGGTGGGGTGGGGGTGATGGTGGGGTGTGGGCGATGGTGGGGTGGGGGCGATGGTGGGGTGGGGGCGATGATGGGGTGGGAGCGATGGTGGGGTGGGGGCGATGGTGGGGGCATGGTGGGGTGGGGGTGATGGTGGGGTGGGGGCGATGGGGGGGGGCATGGTGGGGTGGGAGTAATGGTGGGGTGGGGGCGATGGTGGGGTGGGGGTGGGGTGGCGGTTTCAGAAATGTGACGTCACATCAAAATGCGCAACTTTAAATAAATATAGACAACACGTTCTACTCAATTAAATATACTTTTTGATAAATGTTTTCTCCTACAACACAGAGTGCAGCGCCACATTAAATACGCACTACAATGACAATAGTTTAAAGCGATTTGAAGCATGTTTTATTTTTTTTGGGGGGGGATGGGGCAGAGCTTTGTGACATCATATTTGAGGGGGGGGTCTGACTTTTTGTGACGCCGTGTGACGAGGGGAGGGGGAGTCAAAAATCGTCCAAAATCGCTTGACGTCATTTATTGACAGCCCCTAATGTAGCAGAACGGTACACGTGTCTGACTCATGTGAGCGAAATCTTGATTGGTAGCCCGCTCGTTCCACATGGTGATCGCACAATGCCACTTTTGTCACCCACGCAAACGTGAAACAACTGCAGGTAACCATCCTTCGGGTGGTGCCGACAAGTGATATATTTGGCCTCGTCTCATGGATTAAATGCCGTGGACCTGACTTTACAGTCAGTGTTGATGTACACGCCTTTAGAAATCCACTGCTGGATGAATGCCTCCCCCCCCCCCCCACTCTGCCCGCCCCACGTCTTGTGAGCTTATTGTTCACGAGGCTTATTGGCCAGTGTCAAAAAATTCAACATCGATCATTCTGGAGTCAGGGTGTGATTGCAACTTTAGGTTTTTGAACCCTTTTCATGACTGTGACGTACCCCCTTGCTGATGTCTCACGGGAGATAATTCCCATGCAGTTGGGGGTGGGGGGGGCTGGAGGTGCCAGGAGATGTCACGCTGTCTTCGAGACACGCTGGTGCGCGCCCGCTCGGTCAAAGCATGACAAGAATTTGTGCAAAATAGTTTGTAATTTGGCCAACATGTTAACACGTCGTAGGCTTTCGCGACCAATATGAGTCACAGTAAAGATTTTACGGGGTTTAAATCACTTAAATATAAATGTGTTGTTAACCCACCACCACCACCTGCCACGGCCAATTAGTAAGGTTTGTCCGTAAACAAATGGTGCCAATTAGTGGATTCTGCAGCTCACCGGTATGTTAGAGAGCACACCCACAACATTTACAATTTGATTGCGACGTTTCGCTGGTGATTACAACCAGCTTCATCAGGCGATTTGCCAGAAGTAAGAATTCTGGCCATTAAGAATTCTTGGAAAATCGGCACACAGTGCCCAATGAATCCAGCGACCCGGGCACCATTCTCGGCCACGGCTAACGCAAGTGGCAAGTGATACATCAATCGGCCCTGGGCCTCCTTCCTTCACCGTACCCATCACTGCCCCATCGTGGTGAAGTATGGGCCGCAATAGTTTTAATGGAGTGCGCTTGCCAGTAACGTTTGGTAATCCAGTGGTATGTGTCTAACAGGCCTGACTCTGCTGATGAATACCGGTCCACAGCTTACTACTTGATCGTATTGGTCTGACTGATGGACTTTTGCGTATTAGTCTGGAAAGCCAGTAGGCTGACGGACTAAAGAAAACACTTTTTTTTTATTTGTCTGTGGAGATAGAATGGAGTTCGGATTTTCTACCGTATGCCTTAACCCATTGTTTCCCGAGATAAACTTCGAGTAAAATGTCTTTCAGTAACAACGTACAGATTTAAGATGAGCCGTTGTGGATAAGTGGGGTGGTATTATCACCCAGAGGCTTCGCTGTGACTAACACACTTGTGAAATTTTCACAGCAACATAGCAGATATCGTGGCGTTTCATTAATAATTCATTTACACCCTCCTCAAAGTTTTTGGTCTCGTCAGATGCTTAAGCGCAGCGGGTGGTCAATATTTTTTTTTCTCCCTCAGAATAACTCAATGTTTACCGCTACACCTTCCGGTGTTGATGTGTCTGCATCGCTGCAAATCATTTGCAATCTGATGGACAGGAGTATTATTCCAGCGGGATTAATACAGTCCAGTGAAGCTTTTCGTTTTTAAATGGGTAGACGGAGAGATTGTGGCAAAGGTGCAGCGCTGCATTGACTGTTAGGTGTGGGTGCCACGGTAGCGAGATGGTAGTTATCTCGTCTTGGTAAACAGGAGGTTCGTGAGTTCGATCCCAACCCTTAATGCCTGTATATTTGGAGTTTGCGTGTCTCTCCCCGTGGTCGCGTGGATTTTTCTCCAGGTCCTCTGGTCCCCCCCCCCCCCCCACACTTTAGAAACATGCGTTTCGAGTATTTGGTTGATGTAAATTTCTACGTGGTAAGCTACTTTGTTGGGCTGTCATTTGTGATAGCCAGGTCACTTCTGAAAATAAATACATAGCTCAGTGGGCCGTACATGGTAAAATAAAAAATGTATCGTAAATAATAAATCGTTACTTGTTTTCAACAGTGTAACACTCATGCCTGCCAGATAAAGATATACAGTGTAATCCATGAAAAGATACGCTACTGATTTCGTATCATACTACTTTATCTTCAAAGGCAAAGGTGCAACTCTGCAATTGCATGCTCACGTGAATGCTGGTGGAAGGACCTCCACTCGTAGAAACTCCAGAGAGCTAGAGGGTACAGTCTTGGCCTCCTCTTTCTAAACTGCTACTAAACTTATTTTACTGAGCTGTATAGCTCGTTTTCAGAAACGACTTGGCTATCACAAATGATCGCTCAACGACGCGATTCATATTATTGTTGTCAATCAATCAACTCTTTATTTCTATAGCAGTATTTCGTGCAACCATCGGCGGTGTGGAGATAGTGGGGATGTTCGCAACCATCGGCGACGTCTGGCCAGAACCTCCAACACGACTACGGTATCTTCTTGGTTTTTTCGGTAAAGTCACGTAGAAGGGAAATAATAAAATAATAAAAATTTAACATAATAAAATACAATTCTCACGACATTTCGGCCACAACGCAAGCAGCCGTCCTCAGGTGAAGAACATGTCTGTCGGAAAGACAGCGACTACGGTATCCAACACGGATCGCACGAATGCGCTGTCCAACCAAGTTCCGACCTGCCCACTCCGAAGGAACGTGCTGGAGCGTACGACCACAGCGCCGTCTGCTGGCCGGTAGACAGCGTGCAGGGAATTACAACAATAAATGCGTCCTTTGGTGGTGAACACCTTTTAGCGTTCTAATAGGGGTTTTTTCCCCTTCTTTTGCGTTATTGTTGCTTCTCCTTTCATGTACGGTTTTAATATTTGTTTTGCGTTGAACGGGACCCCATAGTTTAGACGTAGCGCTCTTACCAATAACATCTTGCAATCAAGCAGCGTTTGTTTAACAATCCTGGCGATGGTGATGGGACACAAAATGTCTAAATCAGGTCCACAGAGTTTGCTTGCTTGCTTCAACAAATGCCGCTTGATAACATTGGTCGAGAAAGGCAAAAAGGCTGATGGACTAAAAATATATTATAAATTTATTTTAATATACAGATGCCAGAACGGGATTCTGCACATGCAGTAAAACACTATCGTCATACATCACATTTGGGGCGTGAATTCACATGAAATGCGCTCGCTCCCCCTTTTAAAAAATGTTTTTTTTAAATACTATTTCAAACACTACGAGTTATTGTCGAAAATATAAAAACTTTCACCCAGAGGGAGAGCGGTGGCACAGTGGTAAGTATGTATGTGTGTATCTTGAACATTTTTCGCACCATATTTATCCGACCGTGAGCTTGGCAACCCGAGTTCGATTCCTGGCTCGGGCTAACATCAGTGGTGAGTGATATCCGAAACCAATCCTGAGAACCTCCTCCTTCACCACCTTGCACTGACCGGCGTGGTGAAGTATGGTCAGACAACCACAATGCCCCAACGTGGCGTGGGGAGGTCTTCTTCCAGCACGAGATTGACAAAGGCCTGTCATTTATTTTATTTCGTCATCTTACGGAATTGTATAATAAATGTCATGCAATTAAACAGTCAGACAATGTAGCAAAGCCATGCTTTTTATTTAAGATAATCAAAGTATAAACAAAGCATCCATAGAAAACCATGTTAAAAAGAACTGTATTACGAATCGGCTTAATTAAATTATAGTTAATGACAATAAATCGGTGGCAGTGGGTTGTTTGGGGTGGTTTTTTTTGTTTTTTATTCTTTTTTTCTGGTAAAAAATTATATATTCTGCACGGTTTACAAAATATATATGCACCTTAAAAATATATATCTAAATTAAGCTGCATGCGTCAAGCAGTGAGCACATGGGGCCTGATCCATGTATTGGCAGCAGAGTGGTGATTGCTTCCAAAAATTGGCCAAAAGCACAAAATATGTTCTGTTGAAAACAGCCAGATTTTGCAAATGTTCAACATTGACATTTTTTTTGGGGGGGGGGGGGGGGCGGTGAAATCATCTTTCCACCAAAACCCATAAATCAAGTGCACAATGTTGCACACAATCACATTTGTTGAAGGCAGGGCTGGATTACGATTGTATCTGGGGGGGCTGAGGGTCTGTTGTTAGAGTTTTTTGTGGGTTGGCGGTGGTGCTTTGATTTTGGGGGGTCCCTCAACTCGCGATGTGACCAGGCAGTCTGCTCCGGCTGAATATATCTCAGTAAAACAGCCCCGTTGTTCCCTACACATAATCACACGCTACTTATCCATCTCATATGTTGTATCCTACATGATGTAGACCGTGTTCTCCAGATTATAAGATAGCCCGCACAAAGTAAAACGCGCCACGAAACATGGGGGGGTGGTCAAAATTGAGGAGGGAAATGAAGGCGTGTTTACAATTGGGATGATACAGTCGTGTGGAGAGCCGTCTTTGCAAAATATCATGGTTATTACGCTGCTTTAAAATGGGGTAGAGAAGTCTCCCGGAAGACTTGTTCTCAACGGCTGGCGGTGCCTCCCGTCCTCTGGGCGGTAATTTATCCCTCCAGAGAACAGCCTTCCGGAAGATTCCTTCCGGACGACTGTCCATCAAACAAACACGTCTTCTTCCCAAGACCAATGCATTTTCTGGATCGTAAGACGCGCTCCCAACGGTTTGCTTAAAATTACTGTGGGACGTAAGTTTGTATCTTATAATCCAAAGAATACGATATATATATTGGCGAGGTAGGGTGCGGTGGGGGAGGGGGTTCAAATCTGAGGTCTTGGGCTGCAGCCATTCAAGCCCCCTGGGTTACTCCAGGCCCTGGTTGCTGGGTGTTTGGTGGTGGTGGTGGTGATGATGGTGGCGGTGCTGTCGAGTTGACCGTCGTCTAACAGCCCAGCCAGACGTTGGACCAGTTGACCGCTATCGTCCGCTTTCGCTCGTAGTCGAACTTTATCTGGCGTCTCCCGTCGATGAAGTAAACGTATCCTGCGGACGAAACACACGGCGGCGTCGTCAGCACAACACCGGCGACAACACCTGTAGGTTCAGGACGCATCAAGACGGAACCACCGGGCCCTGTCGTGTACTCTCACCGGTGACCACGTGGTATCAAGTAACGCGTGGGTTTTTTTGTGGCCAGGTCGCTAAATGAAAAAGAGCTATACAGCTCAGTGGGACTTACCCGGTAACAAATAGAAATCTGTATATACTCTACAAAACATTACATTGGTGACATACTGAGATAGTAACAGGCACGCGCTTATTGCCCGCGCTCCATCCAGTTACTGAGGCGGTTGCGCAATCAGAGGGGAGGCTGAGCTCGTCGCTGCCTCACCTCTCGTCTCTTCCTGTATTTGCAGCGGAGCTCCGCAAATTTGACAATTTTGACTATAAAAATGATTGGAATCGTACAGAAATGATATTTGTAATACAGATCAGTGGAAAAATCTTAATATTTTTTATTTGATTGTTCTTTTTTGTTTTACTTTTCGTAACAGCTATTTTCATTGGAGTATGACGGGTGAGGCTCTGCGTCCCCTGCCTCCCCTGACCACACGTCCGTGCTATATAATCACCGCCCCCGTGGGACTTTTGCTGATGGTAAGTTTCACTTGGCGCATCTAGGCTCTCGCCTTACCTCTCGGCTCAGCAGTACCGAGTTCGGGACTGAGGTTCCACTGAGTTTATGTACCCCCCCCCCCTTGCCCCTTGTTGCGGCCTGTGCCTTCTATCGGGGTTCTTTCTTACGTTGCAAAAATGTGCGAGTTCACGGCGCTACGGGCACGAGGACAACACAATGCACAGAGTACATGTGAGTGCCACGGAGCACTCAGCGAGGGCTTCATGTTGTCGAGACAGCCGCGTGCACAGGGAGTGCTTACTGCTTGAATTGTTTTTGGTTTAACCAAGTTCAAGCCCCCACCGAGCTACGAGATCCTTCTTCAGAAGTGACCTGGGGGGCCACTCGTGATAGCTTATCGAATCGGCGCTGTCATCGTGTTATTTAGACATTTACAGTGGCGACCAAATCATCTCAAAACGCGTGTTGACCGTGAATGTGGATGAGGAGGCGGGGGAGGAGGGGAACTGGAGGTACCCGGAGAACAATGCACGTGACCGCCATGGGGAGACAGAGAGAGAGAGAGAGACATCACGCAGACTCCAAATATACAGCAGGCATCGTTAGGGTCCGGGATCGAACCCACATACCCGCCTGTATACCAGACGAGGGAGGTAGAACATCTCGCCACCATCTCACATTATAACACTGGTCAACAACAACAACAATTTCTGGCCTGGACTTTTGCAGCTGTTTTAGACTAATTTCAAGGTGCTGATTTCAAATCTGATCTCAGATTTGCTCTATCACATCATTTTTATGCTATCGGTATACCCCATTTTCATTGATTTTACCCGAAATTAACTCTGTCACTTATGATTGCAAGTTGTTGCGAGTCAGTGACTGCGTTAGTGTTAAAATATGGTGCTGTATTTCTAGGACAGTGTGTTTATAATATCATTTTATGGAGATATCCACATTTATTTAATATTTTCTTCTGCAGTTTTTATTGAAAATGCAATCTTGGATATCTCAAAAACCTGATGTTATAGACAAAAACTGATGCTAGTTTTGGAATCAGCACCCCAAAATTACATTAAAACCGTTGGAATACCTTATGCCAGAAAAAGTATGTTGACCAGTGTTATCAATGCAACATCCACGACAGACGCAGATTTAGAAGAAGAAGAAAAAAAAGGAATCAATTGCTAAAACCGTCCCCACCAGGTTGCACGTGAACGTGAAATGTATTTCTTTTAGCTCTGGCTTTTGCAGCAGTCGTAGTGGCCAGAGGGGAGGGGAGGGGGATGGTAACCCCCACTTACTGGTGTGGGTGAACGCAGCACTGGGACGTCTAGGAATCCCCGGCCAGTCTGAACGCACATTCCGCGGGTATCCCAAGTCCATCCTCCTCGTGCTTTCATCGTAGCTGTAAAAAAATATATCGATATGTATACACGTACGCGTGCGCGCGCGCGAAATAAAAGCGAGTTTCATGGTGACGTTTCGTAAATTTCCCAGAAGTCTGCGGCCCGGTCCCTGCTTGCCATCGTGGGCTTCATTCCTCTCCAGGAGGAGCACTGCAGGTCTTTTGGTATCTGCTCGCGGACCCGATGGACTCGTTGATGTGCACGTGTAGATTTGTAATTGCCGCCAATGTTCGCTGCATTCACTTGGTTCATGCCCTTTTCTTTAGAAGCAGGACAACGTTACTTTGAGGCACAGCGACTGTGCGTGTCTACGTCGGTGAGGATCCACGTACATTTGTGTGCGTCTGTGTGTGTGTGTGTGCAGTATATGGAGAGTGGTGGCGCAGTGGTTAGCGACGGTGAAATGAACTGGTCCTGGGCCTCTGCTAGGTCGACTCAGCCTAAAATGAATACCTGGTGCGATGTGTAAACATCGCCACTCGGGAGACGAAGGTGGCCTGGGCGTGGTGGTGGTGGATGTTTCCAGCATACGGGGGATCTGTGTCTTTGTGCATATGTGTGCATGTGCATGTGTCGCGTAAGAACGCATGTGTGCGTGTGTGTATGTGTGTGTTCAACACTTGCCCCAACAGTTTGTTAAGGCTATCCGGGGGATATTTGTCTTTGCATGTATGTAAGTGACATGGCCCAGCAGTAGTGCACTCTTCATTCATTGCAAAGGTTCGCGGTTCGAACCCAACAGCCACCCTGGTTAATACTACGCGCCATCTACTTCACTTGTGCACGTTAAAGGTCCCATGGTGTGATTCCCAACGAGTAGGCCATCGTCTGCCTGTCGTCATGAGCCATATTTGCCAAATAAATAGAAAATACCTACGAACTATTACTCAATTGGGACTACACAAAGCAATCATCACCCCCTACACCCCCCCCCCCCCCACTTGTCGACATTTTCCCCTTTGGGGGCCAGGTGTTGAGTCACCGCGTAGCCGCAGGTGACAGCTGCCGATGGGGGTGCCCTTTGAAATGTTTTGAGATGTGATGCAAGTCGCTTATCGCGTGCAAAATGCTCTATCGAGACGCCCCAGTCAACTAGGCACTCTATCAAAAACTAATTATTATGATGCTGCTATGTTTAACGAGGCAGCAAACGGTGCTAATTGGAAGCGCTTACAAAAATGGTGATAATTACATTGCCATCTGGTGTACCCAACCTGTATCCCATAATTAAAACTATATATCAATCATCATCATAATAGTAATGATGCCATTTCTTTATTCAGAAAGAAAAAAAAACTCACAAAGCCTCAAGACTTTTCAGGACAGTCCTGCAAACGTTGGGTTGTTGGGGCCAATTCCATGAGTTCGTGGGTGTTTGTCGTCATAATCATAATCAGAATGTTTGTTTCGACTGGACGAATCCGATGAGCTATGAAGCTCTCTTTTCCCAGATGTCTTTTTGTGGGAAGAAGCCGGAGTACCCAGAGACACCCCACCACGCATACGAGTAGGTGATGCCGAAGACCCCAATACAGACCAAAACCAAGAACCAATTTGCTGCACGGGCAGTCCCCGACTTGCGAACGGATTGCGTTCATGGGACGGTTCGTAAGCCGGAACACTTTTTTATTCATCCGGTCAGTGAAATGTGTTACCGTTCAACAAAAAAGGGAAGCATTGTTAAACTCATGACTGAGAAGAAATGTAAGTCGGGGACTGCCCTTTATTGCCATCTGCCAGCCACCTCACAGCCCAAGCCAACAGCACACCGGCAACCTCCCGGCAGTCTCCCCATCGAAGCACTGACCCCCGCTTGACCTCCTGAGACATTGAGGAGATCGGGCACGGCCCTTCGCGATTCGTCTGTAAGGGCGGAAACCCACCTCCAGTATCTGCCTTTCACGAAGAAGAAGGTCTTCCTCTCATCCTTGATGTGCAGGGCCGCATCGATCAGATTGACGTCCGACGGGAAGCCGAGCTGGGTCAGCTTTTTGGGATACCCCGGCATCATGTCGAATCCATTGATCGCCCAGTATTGATTTCCTGCGTCCGGGTCGTAAAGCGTAAACACACCGTGAATTATCGCCCGCAAGCAACGACGGGCAACGCGGACGCAGCCAACGCAATCGCTGTCGGAATGGGGCCCTCCGTTCGTGAGACGGACGCTCTGGAAGGGAGCTCCTTCAGAGAGGATGCTGACCCACTTTTTCACACCGCAAGGTGTACCCACACTGCACCGCCACCGCACGCGACCTGCCAATGGACTCACTGCAGTGTAGCCCATCTATGCTGCAGGCTCGACAAAGGTGGGGGGGGGGGGGGTTTAAGAAACCTTTGCATAGTTTTAACTGCCACGCCGGGAGATCAAATCGACGCGGCGACCTGCAGGATTTCAGAATCCATTCCGACGCTAATCGTTGCGTCGCGCTACGGTGGCGGCGGCGGCGGCGTTCTCTCAAATCTAAAAATCACAACAACGAAAAGGAACTTTGAATGCTCACGGATGATCTCTTGCTGCCGGCGAATTGCGGTGACCGGCGTTTTACCTTTGAAAACCAAGATGACATCGCGCTCGTAGTCTTCGTAGGCCGCGTCGACCCTGTCCGGCAGGAAGGGCCAGTAGGTGCTGATCATTTCCGCTTCCAAGTTCCGCGTGTTTTGGTTGTTGATGCGCCACAGGTATCTGTGAGTGTATTTCAACAAACGCAAAATAGAGGGAAATGTTGTTGGCGATGCGTTTTGAAACTCCACGTAAAAACAAAGTTACTCCGCACAAGTCGTTGCGATGCAAAGGTCGGGCCGGTTCGATTCGAGCTCCCGGCGCGGTTGTTCAAACGACGGTGCAAAGTTTCTTAAATCCCCCAAGGGGCCGTCCATAAATGACGTCACGCGATTTTAGACGATTTTTGACCCCTCTCCCTCGTCACACGGTGTCACAAAAAGTCAGACCCCCCCCCCTCAAATATGACGTCACAAAGCTTTGCCCCCCCACCCCCCAAAAAATAAAACATGCTTCAAATCGCTTTAAACTATTGTCATTGTAGTGCGTTTTTTATGTGGCGCTGCACTCTGATGTTGTAGGAGACAACATTTATTAAAAAGTCTATTTAATTAAGTAGAACGTGTTGTCTATATTTATTTAAAGTTGCGCATTTTGATGTGACGTCACATTTCTCAAACACCCCCCCCCCCCCTCGTCACACATCGTCACAAATGTCTGACCCCGCCCCTCCCCTATGTGCGTGACGTCATATATGGACGGCCCCCAACTCCGCCTCCTGTCTGTCCACCCGACGAATATGAACGCATCGATCACAGCCAATCGGCAGGTTGGGCGTGGTGGCGGTAAAAAGTGTGGGTACTCCCATCTCTTCTACCAGGACGTCTGGCCGGCGTCGAAGAGTAGGCCAAATACCACTCTTTGGAGGGGCTTTCTAGACCTCCCTCCAGTGGAGGCCCTTCCACCATCGGATTCCTCCAGGCTGAATAAAATACAGATTCTGAACGATTCTGATTGGCTCCTCGGCAAATTGATGATCGGGTTGCATGTGCGTTGTTGAACCTGCTTCGCACCGTACGTAGCCAACCGTTCTAATCGGAGGTGCGGCGGGCGGGGGCGGGTGGTAAGGACAACAAACTAGACACACGCAACAAAGAAGAAGGAGCGTCTTCCTCTCATCCTCGATGTGCTGCGATGCGTCGATCATCCTGACGGCACCGGCGCGTGGCGCCACGTGGCATGCCGGTGACGTCAGGATGATCGGCTCGCCGGCATTCTCATTGATGGTCGCCGCGTCTCTTGCCTGCCGCTGAACATGATGAGCTCGGTGCGGAACTCCGTGACGCCGTCGAACGTGGTCTCCGAGTTGCAGCGCTTCGGGGCCTTTTCTGGGGGCTTGCAGTCCATGGCGTTCCCATTGGGGTTCGGGCCTGCGTGGAAATGACGATTACAGTGACAGCAGCCGCCGCCTCAAATCGAGGATGGCCTCTGGGAAAACCAGGACCTTAGATATGATATGAAGCTGAGACGATTATCGCGATATTATTTCCCCGTTTTAACGTCGAAATTGTATTTCATTTTGCCGTATCAACTGCGGGTCTCTCTCAACAAAGGCCTGCTGTGAGCCTGCGAAACGTTGCACGAGAACGCTCACCGCAGCGGTCACACAAACCGAAATGGTTTTGGACAGCGACGATATTTCGCTCGATGCAGCGTACCGCGGTAATCGCGTCGCCGCCATCGCAACGTGAATAGCCCACAACACGTTTCCGAAATGATCAACTCGGTCATTTACAGCGTCATCCATAAATGAATGCGGCTATCTGCCCTATTTAAACCCAACTCCCTTAATGCGCCAACGCCTCCTGCGAAGCACCTGGCCACGTGGTTGCATTGAGACGCTATATAAATGCAAATTGTATCGTGATGCGCGGGTCCTCCAGAGCAGAGCACTGGAAAAGTCCCAGAGCAGCGGTTCCCAACCTTTTCGCCTTTGAACCTCCAAACATTTCTCGGACCACCACACGCTACTAGCAGTTACTTGAAATCGTACATTTCCTCGGTGAGGGTATTGTTACTGTTTGTATTATTTGCCTTCTGTTCCAGGGACCACCAGGTTTGTAAAACCGCCGGCGTGTAGGATATTTCACGGCCGTAAATTTTTCCACGTTTAAGACTTTGGTGTGGACGTTTTCCGTACCGTAGAGGGCCTGGATTCCGTCGATGTCGTCCTTGGGGAGACAGAACTTGTCCACGTAGGCGTAGGTGGGGAACATGAGCGCGCCAGGGTCCTCCGAGTGCTCCAGCCCCAGCGCGTGGCCAAACTCGTGAGCGGCGACGATGAAGAGGTTGTAGCCTGCGACGGGGGCAGCGGACGGTCAATGTGGCTTTTCGAGTGTGCAGGCGGTGCAACTGCACAATGGGCAGGCACCGGACTACAAATGATTGGACGAGGGGACTACAATCAGCGCCCATGCCAACCACACTACGGCGCTTAAAGGATCAAATCTATTTGCTCGAGGTTTACAGCGGACGTGGAGGTGCTGCCGTGGGGTAAATGGTCGGCACTCTGGGCTTGCAATCCAGACGTCGCCAGTTTGATCTCCTGCTACAACAGTTTAAACAACGTGGCAGGTTTCTCAAACAGCCCACACCGCCTCTGTCCACACAGCGCTGTAGATAGATCGATACAGCGCCGTAGATAGATCGATAGATACACCACAGTTAGTCGATTAGCAGGGCGCGTGTCATCAGTTAAAGCGTGGTTACTCCCACCTCGACCAAAGTGTCAGAATCAAGATCAGAATGTGTATTTATCCCAGAGAAATCCGATGAGCTATGAAGCTCTTTTTCACAGTTGTCCAGTAGGGGAGGGTCCGTCTATCCAGCTTGGAAGAGTTGGCCAAATGCTCTCTAGAGATGCTCTCTTGTGGGCCATCTTCCGCCAGCAAGTGGCAGCAGCAAGTAAACACAGCGCTGCACATACTCTTAGTTCTTTCGGTAAAGTCACGTAGGTAAAAAATGAAATTAATAAAAATAAAAACAATAAAAATCACGACGTTTCGGAGGCAACACAAGTCTCCGTCATCAGGTGGGACCGTCACAGCCAGATTTGCTGCATCAAGTGAGGCAAGGATTCAGGATGTAATCCCTTAAATGCAAGTTGAGGGGGGAGGAGAGGGGGGGGCTCATCAGAATGTGGTAGCACCTTTAGCTGTGCACGTTTTATGAATATTTCGCGGACTCCGTTATATGCCGTGAAGCAATGCTGGCTGATTTCATTGGACTCCGAGGCAGGTGATTCTCAGAGGTAATGGAGGAATGCGCCAGGAATATACTTGTGCAGTTTATTAATATACCCAAGCAAGATGATGAGATTGGGGTCACCGCCATGAATTATTTGTGTTGCAGCTTCATAGCGGCAACGGTACAATTGAATTCAGTACACCGAGGGATTAATTTCCCCGTGAATTTTTTCTAGGTCACCGGTAAACTGGAGTAGGTGGCACGTGACCAGTAAAAGAGGCACGTCCGTAGCGAGAGCCATACTGGATGTGGTGTGTCGGGTGCAGAGATATCTTCCGAGTCGTCAAATCCTGGATAGACCCAGGCTCAAAATCAGCCCCGAGTGGAATTAATTAATTAACAATGTTGCGTATACAGCACTATTGACATCCATTAAAATCTCATTTGCTTTTACTTGTACGATTAGAGTCGTTGTTTTGGCAATTAGAATTTGCATACGTTGGAGAAAAGTTAATTTTTTTATATTTGAACGCACACTCGCTTGTGCTTTTCTCTCTGTTAATGCCACTGTGATCGGTTTTTTTTTCAATTGCCTGGGAAAATAATTCAATCGATATTTTTGTGTTTTTTTTTTACGGGTCTTGCTCTTTGTGTACACACTTGAAACCGTGATTGCGTTCCTACTCTGAGAATATTTCTTTAAATTGGAGACTCCTCTGGTCTCCAATGGGATCCCACCTGGCTATAAATAAACACAGTTTCACGACCATTAAGGGCGGTGCAATAAACATCCCCGAAATCGTCAAAAGTCGAGAGGCTGATGCGTGCGAGTGTGAGAAAAAAAAACGAGTGGTATCGAAAAAGTGGCAATGCTTTTAGGCCAGGGCCACAAATGAACCACGATACTTTGCTGACTTAGTCAAGGAGCATAAACCATCACGCGAACCTCGTCGCAGCAGCAGCAGCGGCTTTTAGCTGCCCATCGAACAAAGACGGTCACTGCATCGCGCTCTTTCAGATGCGCTTCTGAAACGCACTCCCGATTTTAGCAAGCCACTGGAGCTATGCGCTTTTAAATCGAGATTGAAAACGTATTTCTTTAGAACTGCTTTTCGTCTTTGGTTGATTGTCCTTCCGTTAGCGCGGTTGGCTACGTACGGTGCGAAAGAAGGTACGCAGATAAACACAACCTGTGCCGATACGAGTTCAGTTGAGCCGTGCGCTCTGCACTACAAAGCATCGCGCGCGCGCGCGCTCGCTCGCTCGGCTTTGGCTTTCAAACAGAAGGAGAACACGGACGTTTCGGGCGGACGTTGAATTGCGCGGCTCTTTGGGGGCTGCGCGCACATCAATTGGGTGGCCGCGTTGATGCTGCGGCCGTGCAATGGGCTCGTGGGCTCGTTAGCTCGTACTCGTAGGTTTTTTCGGTAAAGTCACGTAGGTAAAAATAAATAATAAAATTACAATAATGGAAATAATAATATAAATATCTTTTTTATTATATTTTCTAAATAAACAAAATAAAAATAATAGAAATATTTATTTCTATAATTATTAATATTTTTATTTTTATTCTTTTTATTTTTACCTACGTGACTTTACCGAAAAAACCTAAGAGTATGAATCCTTGCAGTCACGAAAGCTTCAAATCTAGAATCGTTAGCTCGTCACATCCAAAACGCCGCCTTCAAAGGGAATGCGTCCAACGGCGAGGGCTGCCCCCTCTCGAGCGAGGGTGGCGCGTTTGCGTTTCGGGATCGTGATGCCTACCCACGATGAATGCCTCGTCCTTCGACGCTGTAAGAGATCTACAATCTTGATTTGAAGCTTTCGTGACTGCAGGAATCCATACTCTTTGGTTCTTTCGGTAAAGTCACGTGGGTAGAAAATAAAATAAATTGCGACGTTTCGGGCGCAACACAAGCGTCCGACACGTCGTGGTTTATTTTATTTGATACCTACGTGACTTTACCAAAAGAACCAAAGAGTGTTCACCAGAAGGGAAGGGAGAAGGGGGAAGTGGTGGTGCTGGTCAAATGGGGGGGGGGGCGGGGGGCCTTAACCAAAATAATCAAAAGTTTCGGTGCGTTGCGTGAATTTTAAAACATCGTGCGAGAGACAAGCCACGTCACTTCAATGTCACCGCAGCAGCGTGAAACGATTACGTCAATAGAAGCGACGACCGCCGATGCTCAAGAATGGTCATGAAAATAAATCAATTAAATCACGACGTTTCGGAGGCAACACAAGTCTCCGTCTTCAGGTGGGACCATCACAGCTAAATTTATAATATCCGAAACGTCGTGATTTAATAGATTTATTTGCATTTCTTATTATTTTATTAATTAATATTTTTCTTATTTTTATTATGTTTTTACCTACGTGACTTTACCGAAAAAACCTACGAGTATGAATCCTTGCAGTCACGAAAGCTTCAAATCTAGAATAAATGGTAATAGAGTAGCAGCCAAGTAGTGGAACGCGTCCCAGATAATATCCATGGGGAGGAGGGCGGTGGGGGAGATGGAGCGATGAAATCAGTTAGCGCTCCGCTTGCTCGGTAGGTTACTATTAACATCGCGGCATCGTGAGAGGCGGCCTGGGGTTCGCCTTGATTGTCAATGCAGCAGTGGATTGACAATGACTGATAATAATGATGACATTTGAGTGTTCGAGGACCCCGGGCTGGCAGGCCCAGGACACGCTGCGGCTGGCCTGGGAACGCCTGGGAGTTCCCCGGGAAGAGCTAGAATCTGTATAGTAGTATATAGTGTAGTGTATATTGGTATATAGTAGTGTATAGTAGTCTATAGTGTAGTGTATCGTGCAGTATATAGTAGTGTATAGTGTAGTGTATAGTAGTGTATAGTGTAGTATATAGTGTAGTGTATATTGGTATATAGTAGTGTATAGTAGTCTATAGTGTAGTGTATCGTGCAGTATATAGTAGTGTATAGTGTAGTGTATAGTGTAATATATAGTGTATTGTATAGTAGTGTATAATGTAGTGTATAATGTAGTGTATAGTGTAGTATATAGTGTATTGTATAGTAGTGTATAATGTAGTGTATAATGTAGTATATAGTGTAGTGTACAGTAGTTTATCGTGTAGTGTATAGTAGTGTATAGTGTAGTGTGTGTAGTAATGTACACTGTAGTGTATAGTGCCATAGTGTAGTGTGTAGTGTAGTGTATAGTAGTGTATAGTGTAGTATATAGTGTAGTGTATAGTAGTGTATAGTAGTGTATAGTGTAGTGTATAGTAGTGTATAGTGTAGTGTAAAGTAGTGTATAGTATTATGTTTTATTTTTATTATTTTATTACTTCCCTTCTACGTGACTTTACCGAAAGAACCAAGAAGATGAATCCCTGCAGTCACGAAAGCTTTAAATCGAAATTTAGTGTATAGTAGTGTATAGTGTAGTGTATAGTAGTGTCTAGTGTATAGTAGTGTATAGTAGTATATAGTATAGTGTATAGTGTAGTGTATAGTGCCATAGTGTAGTGTATAGTGTAGTGTATAGTAGTGTATAGTGTAGTGTATAGTAGTGTATAGTAGTGTATAGTGTAGTGTATAGTAGTGTATAGTGTAGTGTGTGTAGTAATGTATACTGTAGTATATAGTGCCATAGTGTAGTGTATAGTGTAGTGTATAGTAATGTACAGCTAGAGTCTGTCGCCAGGGAAAGGGAGGTCTGGACCGCCCTACTCAACACGCTGCAGCCACGACCCCCAACCAGGTCAAGCGGATTGAGAAACGACACGAAAGACGCGAAGATTTCAGTGAGTGTTTCAAGAATGGTAATTGTACACGTGACATTGTTTGACGAGTATCTCAATTCAAGATGATATGTGGCGACACCCTTGTGTGCGTTTCGTCTGTTGTCCTTCCGCGCATTCCCCGATGAGCACGGTTGGCTACGTACGGTGCGAAAGAAGTTCCACAACGCACATGCGTACGCATTGCACAACCCGATCAACAATTCGCAGGAGAGCCAATCAGAATCTGTATGTATTCCTCCCCATGAAACCCGCATGCTCCCTGAGCTGCACTTCGTGGCTGAGCAAAACAAAACCAAAAACCCAAACACACATTTCGCGGTGCCTGTGCTCGCTTTGCTGACAATCGCTCGCGATGCCAGTTGGCGAGACAGAGACACAGAGAGAGAGAGAGAGAATTACCTTTGGAGCTCGACGTCCAGAACTCGTCCTCGTCGAAATGCGCGTCGCCTCCGATGCCGGCGGTGGGAGGCGCGTACGCGTGGGCCAAGATCCCATCGGGGCCATCGAATGGCGACAGGTCACCGTGGGCTGCGGGGATGACGGAGGAAGGGAAACGCGTTTTGCTTAGTCGCAGCTCTCTCCTCTCTCTTCTCTCCAGTGACGTACTGGGACTAAAAAAAAACATCGGCCACCCCCTCAACCCCCGCGGGCGGCATTTGTCAACACACGGGGGACAGAGGGGGGGGGGCAACTTGCCGTGCGAAGTCATTGGCCCATTGAGGCTGGGGACCAAAAAAGAGGAATGGGCCCGTGAGGAAACATCTTTGGGGCTTTTTCACCATTGGAACCTCATTTGCCAGTAAAAAATATGATAATTGTTTTTTTACCCTTCTATCTGGCAACAAAACTGACACCTTTTTTACAAGGAGTCATGTTTGCATAGACCACAATAGCTCTCATACTCTGATGGTGCATTGTCTTTGAGTTGTGCGCCTTTTGGCGTCATCTGGTCCAACCCATGTGAGACTAGGCTCTAAGGAAAGCTGTCTCGGGTGTGGACCAATCAACTTCAAGGACAGTGCACATTATCAGAGTTTTGTTTTTTGTTTGCATTATGACTGCAGGTATTGTGGTCTATGCAAACATGACTCCTTGTAAAAAAAGGTGTCAGTTTTGTTGCCAGATAGAAGGGTAAAAAAACTATTATCATCTTTGGGGCTGCTGAATACGGGGACTTGATGCCAACCGAGAGCGTAAATAAACAATAAAACGTACACATTAGAGGGAATAACATATTTTGATTTTTTTTTACATTTACTTTGATCATATTTGCAATTTCCCCACGCAGACCGGCCCACCGGCCCTCAGAATGGGCCGGCCCATGGAGCACTTTCCCGGACTGCTGCCCTGTGGCCAGACCGCGCATGGCTCTCTCCCTGCGGGCGGCTCAAACGCAGCAAGTTGAACACAGCAGAGGGGGGGGGGGGGGGAGGGCACAGCTGGTGCATCTTGCCGGTCATCTCAGCCAGTCCACCCATGCCACCTGGGTCTGTCCCGTGACCTCTTGCCAGCTGCGAGGCCCGGACCCTGGTAAGTGGCAGGGGCCCTGGTGAGTGGCAGGGGCCAGCCACTAGGGCCAGAACCGACATGAGCGGGGGGGGGGGGGGTAGGGGGGAGCGACGGCTTACTCCGAGAACCGAACTTGATCATGATGTCGGCTTCTCCGTGGTAGAGCCTGGTGAAGACGAGCGGCGTCACATCGCTCCACACTTTCAAGGCCCCGATGATCGCCCTGTCCACCTCGTGCTCCGGCATGTCCGGCGTGTAGTTGTTTATCCTGCCAGGGGAAAGACAAACGTGCAGGCGATCGCATGAAGGGTGGGCGGGCGGGGGGGGTGCAGGGAGTTTCTGCGACGTAAAATTCTGTCTGTTGCATTTTTTTTTCCTTTTCTTTGATAGTTCGATTGAAGCCGCAACTTTGAAAGTCTGATTAGCGGGTGGATGCGTTTGAAAGAGTCGGCAACGTCAATCGTGGGAGATGGAGCGATGGAATCACTCCATCGGGTTGTGTGCACGAGCTAGATGGATACGATGGATCGTTCCATCTCAAGAACACGAGAGATGGTGGCTATTTCTGATGATGTGCACCATCATCAGCATCATGTGATCATGCATGTCGGACTTGTTTCATACGGCGCGAAAGAAGTTCTACATACGTACAATGAACGTGAAAGGCGAAAATACAATTCGAGATACACTTTGTTCAAAACATCCAGGATCGCTATAAATTGTGCATTGCTGCTTTGAGCCAGAAGTTACGTCTGTCTCATCAAAAGCCTAATATTAACGACAGCTTGATGTACTTTCTCTTTAATTAATAATCTAAAAGCACATACCCAACTGCATAAATACATGTCAATTCACTTTTAAGTCTTTGTGGGGTTTTTTGTGATTTATATTTCGTATGAGCATTATATACCGTATCACCCACGCTTATAATCAGAAGGCGAGGGGAAAGATGCGATTTAAAGTCCTGGTTGCGAGTTGACGCAGCCCATCATCCCTCCCGGGTCGATAAAATACATTCCACTTTGCAGTGGAGACAACGGTGGTTGTCCCGCCATAGAACTGTGAATTTTCCACCATTGGCTCAATGCTCATTTTAATCTGTGACCAGCTGCAATTTGATTTTGCGGCCAATAACAGTGAGTTATGTGATAACCACTTGACATCGGTGAGTTATCAACCCATTTAACTCTCATTGCAAAGTTTTTGACCCACAAAAGCGGTACCCCGTTTCTGCTCTGGAAGCCAGTCTCGACTCTTGTTTTGGTGAATTGCCCGACCTGTAGGTGACGTCGTTCTTGGGCCACTTGTAGCGCTGGGGGAAGAGGTTGTACTCAGCGACGTCGGGGACTCCGCATCGCGGCTTCTTCATCACCTCGATCGTCTCCATGTCCAGTTTTCCCGTCACTTGGAGACCCAGGAACTCCTGCATGACCTTCAGCGTGTCCGCCATGTTGGTCCGAGAGTTCAACTTGAAGTGGTAGAAATGATTGAGGTACGTCTGCGGGGCAGGAGAGAAACACACGTTGGCAACGGAGAGGTGCCGTTAAAACTTAAACAACAACAAAATACAGTTCTAGATTTGAAGCTTTCGTGACTGCAAGGATTCAGATTCTTAGGTTTTTTCGGTAAAGTCACGTAGGTAAAAAATAAAAAATTAATAAAAGTAAAATAAAAAATAAAATAAAAATCACGACGTTTCGTTGCCTCCGAAACGTCTTGATTTTTATTTTATTTTTATTTTACTTTTATTAATTAAAATTTTTTACCTACGTGACTTTACCGAAAAAAACCTAAAAAAAACAAAATACAGGGTGCTTCAAAAATGTTTTAACACTTACATGGAACTATATTTTTAATGCAAAGAGAGCCGATGATACAATGTAACGTGAAAACTAATTTTGATTTAAAGCTTTCGTGACTGCAGGGATTCATATGCTTGGTTCTTTCGGTAAAGTCACGTAGAAGGGAAATAGTAAAATAATAAAAATATGAAACAAAAATTATCACGACGTTTCGACTGCAACACAAGCAATCATCATCAAGTGTGAAATCCACGGCAAGAAAATTTGAAAAAAGTGGCGGTTTTTCCTAATGTCGAATTTTCTTGCTGTGGATTTCACACCTGATGATGATTGCTTGTGTTGCAGTCGAAACGTCGTAATAAATTTTATTGGTTTACATTTTTATTATTTTATTATTTCCCTTCTACGTGACTTTACCGAAAGAACCAAGAATATGAAAACAAATGTTTGTTAATAGCTTAAACAAGTCAAAGAGTCTCCACTTGTTCGCCATCGTTGTCAACACGTGGCCTGGAATCTTCTCCAGGTGGTCTCCAGAGCCCGGAGGCACATTTATCGTGATATTGTTGCAAATTCTCAGAAGTGTTAAAAAATAATTTGCAGATTACATTAATGAAAATGCCTCGTCACCATCGTTCATCCATTACGGGCGTGATACGCACAGGGGCTGGTTGCATCGCAGGAACCGTGAGACGCAGTGGCGATTTTGGGGAGGCCTTTATCCAGCAGTGGATTGACCCGCGGCCGCTGCTGATTTAAGGTGATGCCACCAAGGCGATTGTCGACTGGCAATTTGTCTCCGGCTACGTGTCACTGCGATCAACCGTAGCAAGTCAGTCGAGCGGCAACGGAGATTGATGGAGTAGTTGTCTAGCAAATGACAACAGTTTGTTCTCAAGTATGTACATTAGTTCAACAATTATTTTGGTCTGCAGAGCGCGCGACCTCGGACAATCACGTGACCGGGTGTTTGCGAAGTTGATTGAAAGCTCCAATCCCGATTGCCCACTAGGGGGACGGGGGAGTCAAGATGCGTCCAGATTGGAGTGACTTCGTATCTATCACGGGACCCGATGATATGGTTGCTCACCCAGAGCTGTCAATGCTCTGATGCGTGCATTGTGTCTGTGCGTTGTTCTCTGGTCGGACACTGGTGAGACGGTTGCTTAAAGGAGGCTGGCTGTGGTGTGGGCCAATCCGTTTTAAACACAATGCATCGTATAGTGTCATATCATGTTTGTTTGCATGTTCACCGCAAGTACTGTGTGTGGTCAATGCAGACTTGATTCCTTGTAAAACGGTATCTGTTTGGTGTTTAAATATCTTAACACCCGTTTTATTTCCAAAAAGGAAAAAAGCTATGAGAACAAAATTCATATTCGTATAGAATTAATAATGTTGTGATAACAGTTCCAGTTTCAAGGTTATTTTGTTCGACCAGGGCAACAACTCGATCTGACCCAGGGAGGGATATGAGTTTCGTTCGCTAGCAGCGTGACGTGGGTTATCAACGTGATGGAAAAAAAACAAGTTGAATAATTATGCAGAGCAGCAATAAAGAAAAAAGCAATCGGCCCAAAAACAAAAACGCAAACACTGCACCACGTGATAAATCTTTAAACCATTGGCTGTGAACATTGATGGAAAATATTGTATTCTTGTATTCTTATGTTTCCCCACCCCCCCCCCCCCCCTAGATTGAACCGGACGGCTTGTCCGGTTGTCCAGTTCAATCTCCATTGGCAAACACATTGATTTTCAAAATATTTCTCATTTTCTGAAAATAATTTCCAGAGGGCACCAAAAAAATGATTACATGTTCGCCTATGCAAATCAAAGTTTGAATCTGTTTTTGCCCATCGGCCGGGCTACGGACTTTCCATACCAATTTTAACCAGCAGCATCTATTTAAGCAGGCAAACTCTGGACCGGATTTCGAAGTTCTGGGTCTCGTCGACAGGGTGACTAAATACGTATTTAAATTAATTTGGAGACAGAATCAGAATCTTTTTTTCACCCGGAGAAATCCGATTTAGCTCCGAAATTTATTTTTCACAGACACCCAGAAATCCGCGGAGACGTCACCACCATGGAGATGGAGCGACGGAATCCACTCGTGCGCAGGTGGATCCCTAAATCGCGGAACCGTGCGAGATGTGGTGACCACATGGGGAGACCTTTCAAGCAACGGTGGTTTGACCCTGGCTGATGACACAGTCGTACCCCGGGTGTACGTCGGGGATGCGTTCCTGAAAGGTGCGACGACGAATATCGAAAGGACGTCAATCTCAAAGAGCGATTCACAGGGTGGTAGGTGGTGGAGGCGAAGGTTGAGAGGCGACGTATAACGAGGAAGGACCAGACGATGCTGCTGTTGCGGGGTTCGAGACGACGCAACTCGGGTCGCCGTGATAATAAAGTGACGGCGCATGAGCGAAACAACGTAAACATGGGGAGACGTATATCGGGGTGTTATGTAATAATTATGATGATCAACATTTAGGAATGCCACACAACAGCGCCGCATCATTCGTAACATTGTAATAATGATGATGATGTAAGCATTATTGTAATCATGATGATAATCATAATTTATGAACCTCTCTTCTTGGTTCTTTCGGTAAAGTCACGTAAAAGGGAAATAATAAAATAATAAAAATTTTACATTTTATAAAACATAATATTATGTTTATAACCGAAAGAACCAAGAAGATGAATCCCTGCAGTCACGAAAGCTTTAAATCGAAATCATTTACGAACGTCACACAACAGCGCATAATTCGTAACATGTTAAAGACAAATTTAGGGGGGGTGGGGGTTTAATTCAAATGCATCCGCGTGTGCGTTACAACCGCCGCTGACTACTCACCTCTGCCAATTCCTCGTCGTTATCTGCGGGCGCCGATCTGCACACGGCCACGGCTGCTACGAGCAGAGCCAACAACGCCATCGAGTTCGCCATGTGTCCTCCGGAGTTTTCGCCGTCTCGTCGGTTGTGACTTCTGGGGGTTCCGTAATCTGGCCGCCCTTTTATAAACCGAGATGTGTCGGTTTCAAGAAAAAAACAAGCGAGCTGCAGAGGTGGGGGGGGGGGTGACGCAGATTTTTGTTTTTTACTCAAATGCGTCAGGGATGGAACCTCTGGAAATGTTGACACACGATGTCACCTTTGTCACTTTGACACCACGGATTTGTTGAGTCACGTGTACTGTTTGGTGCAGCCTTCGTCATGAATTAACATTTATTTACTGGGCATTTTGCGAATATCTAAATAAGTAGGTAGACTTTGTAAAGAATTTCAAATTAAGTTTGAATAAAGAAAACATTTCAACTACAGTCCATGTGAATTGTTAATAATTTCAAATTAAGTTTGAATAAAGAAAACATTTCAACTACAGTCCATGTGAATGTAGCGCTCTTTCTTTGCAGTGCATACCGTTGCAGATTGTAATTAATGAATAAAACGTTGTTTAAGATACAAAAAACATCTTAAATATCATAATTTACGACAATTTGTCAATCCACTGCTGTATGGAAGCTATGGCCAGGCTGTGTTGGCCACGGGGGTTTAATGACCATAATTCCTCATGCTGACCAGGCTGATGAAAAATAATGTTTGATATCACTCGCCACTGATCTTAGCCGTCGCTGGTGAAATCAAACTTGGGCTGCAGGTTTCGTAACGCAGTGCAAACACATTCCTGCGGAGGGAGCTGGTAGGAACCTTGGGTTGCTCGGTCAGTGGCCAGGGTCAACGGCGGCGTGGTGTATTCCGCAAATATGGCCGACTGTGAGGGCGGGCACAAGCCGGCTTGAGTAGGTTAAACGTTGAGTTTTATAAGGGCACCACGGGATGACCAGCCCCTCCCCACCCAGCCCCACCCCTCCCACCCCCCACCCAGTATAAGCGCTGCTTTAACGTTCAACTCCATACACCCGATCCATGCATCGTGCCTCTGAGTGGTATTTATATGTACGGGGTATTGTGAAGACACAAACCCCATCATCGTCCACGTTGCATTTGAAATGTTTATTATATAAAAAAAAAAGATCGAATGCGATTCTTGCGTTCATTTCCAAGGACATGTATTTTTTTACATGGCAATCCACGCGCCAAGTATAATTCCAATCAAACACTTTTCCATTCGTGGTGGGGGGAAAACACCATCACAGCCAGAGAATGAATGCAAGCCAGACACCAGCGGCAATCACTGCACGGAAAAAGGCGTGCCACTCACAAACAGTAGGAAGGCAAAACTCCCACCGCGCCTTGCGTGCATGGCACGTGACCACCAAGTTGCATGTATGATGCTCTTTGCCTTGTCCAAGCTATCAGCTGGACAAGAGTACAGCAACGATTGCACTCATATCGTGCCCATGACATAATTAAACATCTCCGAGAGGGTTTTTTTCTCTTTTAGCCTAGGGGACCTTCTAGTGACAGCTGTCCCTGTGTGGCGCACGGTGAACACTACACCGGCCTTAAAGTGGGGATTAGTCTGCCACTAACTCAATCAATACGACATTTATGGCGCACCGCACTCGGCACAAAGCTGAGACGGACGCGTGGACAGATAGCACTGAGGATATTCAACGAAATTCAACTAAACGGCCCGGGCTTAAAATCGCCGATTGTCACGGCTGAACGGATTTCGTTTGGCTGACTTCTAGACCACCAAGATCTGCGGATGAGACATCTCCGTTCTGCTGCCTTGGCCCGCTGGATGTCACACAGAGAGACAAGTAGGAGGGCGATGTTGCTCTTGGTTTTTTCCCAATTTAGTAAATAATGGGGCTGCAGCTTTCCCTTCGGCTCAAGTTCATCTATTGTGGAAGTTACTTCTTTGGAGCAAGACAGCTTGGGGCGGATAAACACACGTGGGCAACGTCCTCATGCGCACCACATCCGTCGTCGACTCATCGGCAGCGCCAGTGGCAAGACACGTAGGAATGGCTTCGGTAAAAAAAAATTCCACCCGGCTATAACTGACTCATTGCAAACGTATCAGTTGCAAATATCGCACGCAACTGACCGCAAATGACAAGGGATCACACACAGGCTTTGGCTGCCACGGACCCCAATCATAAAAAAAAATTCAGTTGACCTCATTTAAAACACAAACATGATTTTCCTGCCGCAGATTACGACGCTCTTGCTAATGCCTGCGGTGAGTTCCGTCTTCCCGATTTTGTGGCGTCGGGGGGGGCGGGGAGGTTACGCAGGAAGATCGACGTTGTGAAAAATCCCACCGACAGGAAATGCTGTCAAACTTGCACTGGCGATTAAGCGCATCCTTTGCGTTGCTCGGATACTGGGTGCAATTTTTGGGGGTCAATTTACGTGGAAAAATGAATCAATTTTTTTATATACCGTGGAAAAGGTGCGTCTCTCGGCGTGGCTGCAGTCATAAAAAAAAGTATACATCAACATGCTGTCTACGATGGTATCGCCCTCTTATTAGATAATTGCATTGCGTCATGTGAGCTCAGTCGATACAACTTCAAATCCGACAGGTTCTGTGTGCAATTGGAAAACCAATCGCAGCCGCAGGAATGCGTACAGCGGGGGCTGGAAACAAGTGTCTGGATGGCCGTGTACCTTCAACCTACTGAGTTGAAGAAGAACGATATCAAATAACTAGGAGTAGACATGTGGTGGCCCGCAAAAATATTTGGAGGTTTGCAAAGGGATCCGCCAGAGGTCGCAACCGGGTACCCGATACCCGTACCCTACCCGATACCCGGCTACCCGTACCCGGCTGGGTACGGGTAGCCGTTTGCGACCCTGATGCGGCCGGGTACAGGTAGGCCGTGAGTCACTGGTGAGTAACCGTTTGTCACTCATTTCGGGTAGGGTACGGGTAGGGAACGGCTACCCGTACCCGGCCGGGTATGGGTACGGGTACCCATTCGCGACGCTGGTGCGGCCGGGTACGGGTACGGGTAAGGAATCAAAACCCGTTTGAGACCTCTAGGGCTCCGCACACTCCAAAAGGTTGGGAACGGCTCGCTGGTCCAGTGGTCCGGACATCTCAGAGCGACCTCTGAGATGGCTTTCGAGTGACCTCCAGTCCACACACGCAGTCGAGGGGCAGAATGTTTTTGCCCTCTCTGCCCAGCATGGAAGAGCGATATTTGAATTTTCAAAGCTGTTAGCCAAAAATAAAGTGTGAGAAAATGTTTGAATGCGATTGGGTTTATTTGTGTGTGCAGTGCAGTTGTTAGAGGCTGGGTTAAAACCATGAAACGCACTGCACTCGAGACCACGGCTTTTACACAGGCGGCTGCCTAAATTCAAACAAAGCAGCTCGGACGTGCCAGCTGCTTTTAGTGCTCTGAGCGCTGAGCCACCTCTCCCGATCCGACATTCAATGCACCTCTCATTGCTGCGGCACCCAGTAGCCACGCGGTGAATCGCAAGACGGCACCGCCGATTCGCAGTGGGCGAGGTGGGGGGGGGAGCAACATCACCGTGACCCACCAAGCCTCCGCGGAGCCTATCGGCTGGCTAATAGAGCCTCGATATCCACACGTAGCTTCACAAAAAAACACACACACACCTCGCTCATTCTTGATTTGAAGCTTTCGTGACTGCAGGAATCCATACTCTTTGGTTCTTTCTAACGACGTGACTTTACCGAGAGAACCAAAGAGTACCTCTCTCATTGTAAACGTACAAGTTCGACTAGCCAGCAACGTGATAACAGTGCACGGCGTATCGGCTCACAGCGCGTTAACGCTCGAATCTAAGGCGACAGAAGACCGAGAAAGCTGAACGCATGGAAGGGATTTCTCTTTTACGATCAAGACTTGTGGAAGGTTTTTTTTTTCCCAGGAAAGAGGTACTTGTAAGCTATCAGAGGTGAGCAGAAATTTTGCAAGGGTAGTTACATCAGCAAATTACCCCCCACCCACCCTCTCTCCCTCTTCCCCAACCTTTGCGTCATGAGCTGTGGTTGAGACGCTATCGGGCTCGTGTCAATCACTCAGAGTGGATGGATTCCTTGAATAGGGCAGCGGCTCCTGTTGGTCGCCCGGCCGCCTTTGTCTCCCCAGTGGTGAGTTATACGCACCCCTGAGTCAACCGACAGTGGGAGGTTCAGAAGCAGGACATTGTAGTTGGCACTGATGTTGGCCATGGAAGGGAATCGAGCTCGGGTTACCGAGTTGCATATACACATGCGTATGATAAGTATAATTTACGCCCTTTATTAATCCATATTGTACGTTTTTAAAGAGGTTAATGCTGCAAAAGTCTGTATAAAATTACAACTTTTTTGCTATATTTCTTGTTAAGGGGCCGTCCATAAATGACGTCACGCACCTAGGGGGGTCAGACATTTGTGACGATGTGTGACGAGGGGGGGATGAGAAATGTGACGTCACATCAAAATGCGCAACTTAAAAAAAATATGGACAACACGTTCTACTTAATTAAATCGACTTTGTAATAAATGTTTTCTCCTACAACATCAGAGTGCAGCGCCACATAAAATACGCACTACAATGACAATAGTTTAAAGCAATTTGACGCATGTTTTATATTTGGGGGGGGGGGGGGGGGCAGAGCTTTGTGACGTCATATTTGAGGGGAAGGTCTGACTTTTTGTGACGCCGTGTGACGATGGGGGGGGGGTTAAAAATCGGCCAAAATCGCGTGACGTCATTTATGGACGGCCCCTAATTAGAAACTACAACATGGGCAAACTCTACAATATATGCAAGTATGTATTCTCTGAGATGTGTTTTCGGGTTGTACCACGTGTCGTATGTCATGATGCCCGACGTTTCGCTCCACGTGCCTCGCCAAGCCAACAACAAAACGTAAACAATACGGTACAACCCGACAGCACGGGTCGGAGATCTGCTCGGAGATCGCGGACGGAGATCAACTTGGAGATGGGAGACGGAGGTCGGAGACCAACTCGGAGGTTGGAAATCTACTTGGAGATCAGAGATCAACTCGGAGATCTACTCGGAGATCGGAGATCTACTCCGGGATCCCGTTTGGAGATCAACTCGGAGATCGGAGATCTACTTGGAGATGGGAGACGGAGGTCGGAGACCAACTCGGAGGTTGGAAATCTACTTGGAGATCAGAGATCAACTCGGAGATCTACTCGCAGATCGGAGATCTACTCAGAGATCGGAGACTAATCGGAGATCAGAGATCTACTCCGAGATCTGAGATGAACTCGGAGATTGGAGATCATTTCGGAGTTCAACTCGGAGTTCGAAGATCAACTCGGAGATCGGAGATCTACTCCGGGATCCCGTTCGGAGATCTGCTCGGAGATCACGGTCGGAGATCTACTCCGAGACCACGATCAGAGATCAACTCGGAGATCACGGTCGGATATCTACTCCGAGACCACGATCAGAGATCAACTCGGAGATCACTGTCGGAGATCTGCTCGGCCCGAGCGCTAAATCCTACGCGGTCGTGAACGCTCCGTGTAATTCTTCGCGTGTGAAGAGGAGTCGGAGACTGGTTAAGCACTTCTTTATTCTTCAACGCACAGCAACACTCGTTCCAAAACCAACCCCGAACACGCGTCTCACAGCCCCATTTAACCCCCTCCATCTCCGCCCTCGTTCACAATATTTATATTTTTATTATAAATTTTTACCTACGTGACCTTACCGAAAAAACCTAGGTATATGTTACCATTTCGATTTAAAGCTTTCGTGACTGCAGGGATTCATCTTCTTGGTTCTTTCGGTAAAGTCACGTAGAAGGGAAATAATAAAATAATAAAAATTAAACATAATAAAGACAGCGCTGTCTTTCCGACAGACCTGTTCTTCACCTGAGGACGGCTGCTTGCGTTGTGGCCGAAACGTCGTGAGAATTATTTTATTATGTTTTATTTTTATTATTTTATTATTTCCTTTCTACGTGACTTTACCGAAAGAACCAAGAAAATATGTTCCCAATACACATGTTCGTCCCGCACGCCTGGTCCGGGTGACGTCAGTGCCCTATAACCCTTGACCCCCATCTCGTGTATTCCCGTGTTATACTGAGTTGCGGAGATTTCACGTCTGCGTGGTGCGTGTGCGTGAGGGGTGGCTCGCAGATCCCTCCTTACACGTGTAACAATGTCAACATTGCAACTTTAAACCTGGTGCAAAGGAAACGTGTGGCGTAACTAAGGCCGGATACGTGGGTCGTGCGTCGTGCCTTTTTGCGTTAATCTTTGGTGCCACCTTAGCTTCCAAATTGTGACATGTCCATCGCGTTTAAGGGGGGACATTTGAGGACATTTTGTGTTTCTGTTGTAGTTATTCCGAGCAAAAACTCCCTGCGGATAGTTTTATATATGTATGAGTCATCATGTCTAAATAAAGTGTATGGGATACAGTTGGATGTGTGTTCGCTTGTTTATAATTAGAACCGTATAAAATGTGTTGTTTATATAAAGACTTGGCAGCATTCGGAAACTACATGTCACTGCGCTTTTGTCATTCTTATGAAACGTTTCATCGTGAATTCGAGCCGTGCAGAATTTGTATTGCGTGCTGCAATTGTTTTGTGCGTGTGTAAATCTCTCCGCCCCCCCCCCCCACCCCCATGTCATCGTGATCGTGCCCTCGGCATTAAGCCACTCGACGAAGTATTCCTTTAGATCATCCGCAGAGCAGTGCAACCAATCCCACCTCCCCTACCCCGTGTTAGAGAGCGGGCCCCACGGACGCGGATATCACAGAGCTATTGCTGAGATCCCTTCAAGGTGACCTTTCGGTGCGCACACGGCAAAGGGCAGCGCTTCTCGCGTGCTGGAATTTATCCCAAATTAAGTGCGGCACCAAATTTAATGTGGTGGCGGTCGTTTTTGTGTGTGTATGTGTGCGTGCAGTTAGGGGTTTGGCCAGGAGACGTCATCTCGGTCAGTCGACCCGTGGCACCTGCTGGGTCTGCCCCGTGACCTCCTGCCAGCGGGCGTTCGACACTTCACGTGGCCTCAAGGTGCACTTGGCCTGGCACAAGCGTCGTGGTGACGTCACCGCCACTTAGTGGCGAATGGCGGTTGTTGTTGTTGTGCAGTTAGGTCGACTCAGCCTCAAATGAGTACCTGGTGCGATGTATAAACATCGCCACTGGGGAGACAAACGCGGCCGGGCGTGGTGTTGCAGTGCCGGCCTTTATAGATGCTCGCTAACAGCACTTGCCCCCTACAGTCTGTTAAGGCTACACGGGGGATATTTGTCTTTGCGCAGTCATTGGTGACCGAGCTGAGACCCATCAAATCACTGCACTTGTGAGCCCACGAGCAGCAGCCTGGAGTCGAACCCGAGCGAAATAATATTTTTAGGTTTTTTCGGTAAAGTCACGTAGGTAAAAAATTAAAATTAATAAAAGTCTCAAGCCGCACCTTACCATAATAAAGGCTCAGTCCTTTGTCATGTAGACTAGCCGTAGTCTAAAGCCGCACCTTACCATAATAATAAAAAGGGGGCCTGCCCCCCCCCCCCTCAACCAGTATATATACGGGGTAGTATCTCTTGGAATCTCTCATTTACTTGATACAGCAATCGTGCTGTGACGGTTCCACCTGAAGACGGAAGCTTGTGTTGCCTCCGAAACGTCGTGATTTTTATTTTATTTTTATTTTACTTTTATTAATTTACATTTTTTACCAACGTGACTTTACCGAAAAAACTTAAGAATATGAATACTTGCAGTCACGAAAGCTTAAAATCTAGAATCCGAGCGAATCCTCAGCAGGGCCGGCTCGGCACTCCGACCTCTGCGCATACCCGGCCACCTGATGTTGGAGTTTGGGGGGGGGGGGGGGTTCATCTGGACCTCATCTGTGGAATGTCGCAATTGCGTGAAATGATACTCACAAAAGCGGATTAGATTCTGCGACGACACTCGAGGCCGTGGCACGGGCATCTTGTGCACGTTTTCACCCCCCCCCCCCAACCACGTTTTGAATATCTCCTTTGGAGGGTGCCCTTTGGAACGACGCGAGTCCCTTTCGTCTCATGTCCAACGCAATCTCACTTTGGCACGGTTCCGAACGCTGGTGACGACGTGCACTGGATAGCGCGTCACAAATGTCCCCGGTAAATGTGCCCGCACACCGCGTGCATGTTGCGAGGGTTTGTCTTTCGAGTGGAGGTGCTGTCGTTTAATGAATGCGTTGAGGAGTTGGCTCAGTGCATGGGGGTCGGCAATCCAACATTATACAAGAAGAGCCACTTATTTATTCGAATTCGGGCTAAACACACACACACAAATCTCGATCATTCAAGCGCCGCAATGCACCTGTGCGGTGAATACGAGACCGTTGTTGATCCTTGATAAACAACGCGTCACGAAGCACGTGGTCCTTAAAGAGGCCGCGTGTGGATCAGGAGCCGCAGGTTGCCGGCTCCCTGGCTGAGCGATTTGACGAGCTGGGTGTCGATTGGGAAGCCACGGCTGACATGAGTTGGCGAGTGAAGTCTGAACTGTTCCTGGCCGCTTCGCCTCCTGCCCCCACCCTGTCTTCACCAAACCAGCATTGACCACCGTGGTGAAAGAGGGTCAACTAACCCCAATGACTGGCGCAGCGTGGGAGACCTGCATGCAACGCTGGATTCACAAAGGGCTGTAAATTATGATATTTAAAAATAGAAATGTTTTAATGCATATTTGTATGTCGATGAGTTGTGCAATTCTAGATTTGAAGCTTTCGTGACTGCAAGGATTCATACTCTTAGGTTTTTTCCGTAAAGTCACGTAGGTAAAAAAAATATTATTATTATTTTATTTTATTACTCTTTTTTCCCTCCGTGACTTCACCAAAAAAACCTAAGAGGATGAGTTGTGTACTTTTTTTTTAACATGCTTCATATTTCTCACTAATTCGTTTTTTGACGAACATCACAATCTGCGATGTACAATTCATATTTTGTCAAACCGTCGTGATGCAATTCAGAACGTCGCGTTAACGACGCGCAACGATTTGGGAAGAATGTGTCACGAGTCCCTTTGACTGTTGCCTCGTTCGTTAAGTCCCCGTGCCCTGCCACGGAGGGATATGCTGCCCTCTGGTCACGATTGCTACACCGGACTTGGCGATCCATGCGTCTCCAGTTCGATCTCCCAGCGCGGAAGTTGATAGAAAGGGACCAGATTCGTATACGAACCCACCCCCCTCTATTCACCCAACAGTTCCACCGCACCATTGGAACCTCCTTTGCCAGTAAAAAAATATGATAATTGTTTTTTTACCCTTCTATCTGGCAACAAAACTGACACCTTTTTTTACAAGGAGTCATGTTTGCATAGACCACAATACCTGCAGTCATAATGCAAACAAAAAACATAACTCTGATAATGTGCACTGTCCTTGAAGTAGATTTTTTACTGGCAAATGAGGTTCCAATGGTGTAAATGCTTACCCCGAGCTCTCATACTCTGATGGTGCATTGTCTTTGAGTTGTGCGCCTTTTGGCGTCATCGGGTCAAACCCATGTGAGACTAGGCTCTAAGGAAAGCTGTCTCGGGTGTGGACCAATCAACTTCAAGGACAGTGCACAATATCAGAGTTATGTTTTTGTTTGCATTATGACTGCAGGTATTGTGGTCTATGTAAACATGACTCCTTGTAAAAAAAAGGTGTCAGTTTTGTTGCCAGATAAAAGGGTAAACAACCAATTATCAGTTCCACCGCAGTCAATCATCAGCAGTTCCCGCAGTGGCGGTGGTGAACTATGTTGCGCACTCCCACCTCTCGCGAGACATCTGGCCAGTTTATGGAAGAGTAGGCCAAATTACCTTCGGGAGAGCGGCCCTCTAGAGCTCCGTCTAGCGAAGGCCCATCCACCAGCAGCGCCGCGAGGGCACGCACTTGCAGGACCGCGCCTGTAGCTAATACAACTCAGTTGGGACACGCCAGTTTTTGAACGAATGAGCTCATCTGTGTACCTGTGTCTCGGCTAATTATTTGTCGTACTCCACCGCTGCAGAGTCTCGCGTTGCGCAAGGCGTGATGCCCTGCAGTTCGCCTCGGAGACAAACCGAGACGCGTTTGTTTCGCTCTGCCACGCGCCTTGTGGAGTCCCACGCAACGCGGCTACATTTGTCCAGCGGGCCGTGGTGTCGTGCGAAATCCCACGTACAGGTTTCCCTCGCTTTGTGCGGGTTTGGTTTGTGCGAGTTCGCGTAGATGTGTCATGCCGCCGCCACGAAGCCGTTCAGCAGGCGCCCCATCTAAGACCTCGCCACCACCAAGCGACGGAGCCGACCCCGCGTCCCCCTCACCTCACCTCGCACGAACACACCCGCACGCATTCCCCCCCCCCCCCCCATAGAGCTCGTGGGGAGGTCACCTGGCCGACCGGTTTTTATCCGAGAAGCCCTTATCGGGATTAAACTTTCACGGTTTCCGGCGATCAGGGAATTGGACGACCTCCCCCGTGCTACGTGGCGCCGCGGCGCTGCGACCAGCCTTAATATGGTGGGGTCGCGGCATGGGGCATTCGGCCACCGCGGTGGAGGCGCATTTTCCCCCCACACACACCCCCACGGGTCGACGAGACAGGCGGAGGAGGGAGGGGACAGCATGAATAGCGGGACCGCATGGACTCTTGCGCATAGTCATGGAGGGTTGGGAACATTATGCTTGAGCGCACAGGCCCCATTGTTAGGAAGGGTAAGGGAGTAATTAGGATGTACGCCGCCAACGCCGCTCACTGATTAGCATATCAAAAGCGCCGGAACCGCCGTGCGCGGGCTCGAGGTGCACGAGCCCATTGTTCAGCGCAGCCTCCCTTTGATGTAGGGAGGATAAATAGTGGGGCAAAAAGGGAAAATCGCTCTCTTGCTCCGAGAAGCCAACGTCCAGGACTGCCCCAGCTCTGCCCTCCGGACGTCCGTGCGACGTGTCGAGGCAAGCAGCGAGGAAAACCCACGGAACGTCGAGTGCCTCAAACCGTGAGTAAGGAGGTAAAAGTGTTTCGTGAACGATAAATAGGGAATAGGTTCCGGGTTAGTAGAGTAGGCAGCCTCGTCGATTCATACTGACTCAACAACCAGTCCCACGTAGCAGACAATAAATCATTAATAGCTGATCGTGGCCTCGTGTGATCTCGTGTTATAAGTGTGAACGCGTGTGGTACTGTGTATGCGTAAGCTCGCGGCGTGCGTAATCAGCGTACCCCAGGTGCGCGATCATAACGTGAGCGGCGAGCGCGGCGCAGAGCGGCGCAAGAGTGGGTATCGCGTGTGGAGCTGTATGCGTGTGTGCGCGCCCGTTCACGACGTGTATAATACAGGTGCGCGATCCTAGCGTGAGTGGTCAGGGTTGAGTGAGTGCCGCGCAGAGCTGTGTGTGGGTGTGCGCGTACGTAATTAAACATGCCTACTACGCGGACCCGCGGGGGAGGGGAATCCTGGAGCGACGGCTCTCACCCCATGGGTGAAGAACGCAGCAGCGGTTCGCCTAGCAGCGAGGGGGCGAGTAATGAGGTTAACCCGGCCGTTAGGGGTACCGAGGGAGGGATCGCGGGGGCTAGCGACCCTCACATATTGGTGTCAGAAGCGGGACGATCCCCCGCACCCCCAAGCGAAAGAGGCCCCCCAACCCAGATTAAAATCAAATGCACATTTACGGGCAAAGGAATTCCATCATGGAAATCGTTTGCCCGCAGCATCAGAGGGGCTAAAAAAGTTAATGGGTGGTCAGATGAGGAGGCGTTGCAGCAGTTAGAGTTACATTTAGATGGGCGGGCAGCTGACTTTGTGGAAGCTTTGCCCGCAAGCGCACAAAATCAGTGGGAAAAATTAATGTGCGAACTCGAACGTCGCTTCGGCGCCTATGACGAGGAGGATGCGCAGGCGGCCTTAGAGGCACGCCGTCGTCAACCCGGCGAGGATCTGCGAGATTACGCCGAGGATGTACGCATGTTGACCCGGCTCGCGTACCCAGAGTACGAGGCCAAAATAATTGAGGGCCTCGCCGCCGGTAAAATCCAGCGATATTTGGCACGCACCCCGTGGTGGCAGCCAAATGTAGACGGTGCACGCCTCTCCTTTAACACCCTCGTCGAGCGCGCGCGAAAATGCGAGAAACTCTCAGGTGAGCGCGCGCAGCCTCGAGGGAGGGGACGAGAGTGCGCCGTGGCGAGCCTACTCTCCGACGAGGAGGAAGAGATCGCCATCGCAGTAAGGGGACGGGCAAGGGAGCCCCAGAGACCTAGCGAGACCACCCCAGGGTGGGTAGCCGGGTTACAGGCTGGCATAGGAGATATACGCGAGGAAGCGAATAAAAATATGACCAAGCTGCAGTCCTCCGTTGAGGCCATCCAGTCCGAGATGGGGGAGCTGCGCGCCACGGTGGGAGGGCTAACGGGAAGGGTAACCCAACTAGAGGTGGAGTCCAGGCAGCGACAAACTGGGAGAGGGAGCGGGCAGGGGGCCCACTACGGAGCCGCCCCCCCTCCCCGGGCATGTTATATGTGCGATCGCCGAGGGCATCTAGTGAGGGACTGTCCTGAAATCACCCGAGCTAGGCAGACGCGGGGGTTAAACTCCAACGCCCCCTAGAGAGCGGACCAACTAGGGGTGCAATCGACGCGGTCCCGATACAAATAGACGATGATGAGAATAATGGCGAGCGAGTGATCTCCACACAGGTTCCAGCAACAACGCCCACGGAAACGGTGACTCCTGGCGACTGGCTACGGGAGCTGGTGGCAGGGATCACGGGGGCCACGTCGCTGGTGGAAGGGGAGGTAAACGGAGTGTGTACCCGAATCCTGCTGGACACGGGGGCGGTGGCCTCGCTCGTGAGCGCAGCGCACTGCAGCGCGATCGGGGTCGACGTGCGTCACCTGCAGGCACCGGACCGCGCGCTGCACACGGCGAGCGGAGCCGGAATGGGGCTGCTGGGGAGAGCCACCCTAGAGGTCCGCATAGGCAGTCAGGTGTGCACCCAGGAGTTCTACGTGTCGAGTGCGTTGTGTCACGAGTGTATCGCAGGTACCGACCTCTTAGAACGGCTAGGACTCAACGTGCAACCCCGCCAGCGATGCGCCACCATGGAGAGCAACGGCGAGCGGATACCGTTCTTGGGACGAGAACCGACGCGCCCCCGCTTCGCACCTGTGGCCGCTATCCTGGCGACGGCAGTCACCATCGGCCCGCTCACCGAGATGCTGGTGCCGGTGGCAACATCCCCCACCGACCCCACGCTCCGACCATCAGGAGAGGTAATGCTAACTCCTCACCCGGAGTTGGCAAAACGGTATGGGGTCGTGGGATCCGCCACGTTGGTAAACGCAGATGGGGACCGATTGTTTATGCGGATGTTTAACCCCCACAGTACCCCAGCGATACTGCGGCGGCGCACCCCGATAGCCACCGTACACCCCCTGCACGCACGCCACTCTAACGACTCGGTGTTCGCACTCTGGGCTGAGGACCCCGGTCGTTCTGAGGGTGACCAGGACCTGGCCTGGCGAGTCGGCCCGACTCCCCGAGCCGAGGTCATTCCCCTGCTCGACGCGTTACATGTACCATGGGCGGATTTACCTAAGGGAGAGGCCGATCGGCTGCGCGAGTTACTGCGGGAGTATGCCGACGTATTCAGTGAGCACGACTCGGACGTGGGTCGGACCGATCTTGTTAAGCACCAAATTGACACCGGTGCAGCCCGACCCATCAAACTCCCTTCGTACCGAGTGGGCGCACCCGAACGCGCCCAAATCAAAGAGGCAGTTGGGGACATGCTTCGCGATAACATAATTCAGCCCTCGGCGAGCCCCTGGTCAGCCCCAGTGGTACTAGTTACGAAAAAGGATGGGTCAACCCGGTTCTGCGTCGATTACCGTAAACTAAATGCAGTCACGCTCGGCGATGCCTTCCCCATACCCCGCATCGATGACACCTTCGACAGCCTCGCCGGAGCGCGATATTTTTCCACCCTCGATCTCGCGTCCGGGTACTGGCAGGTGGAGATGGCGGAGGAGGATCGGCCGAAAACCGCATTCACCACCCCGATGGGACTATTCGAGTTTCGAGTACTCCCGTTCGGACTCACCAATGCGCCTGCGACGTTCCAGCGGCTGATGGAGTTGGTGATGCGGGGCTTGCAATGGGAACAGTGCCTGATTTACTTGGACGATGTGATAGTGTTCAGTAGATCTTTGTCTGAGCATTGGTCCAGGCTACGAGAGGTGTTCCAGCGATTGCGAGCGGCTCATCTCAAGCTCAAGCCACGTAAGTGTTACATCGCACAACGCGAGGTGGGGTACCTCGGGCATCGCGTCAGCGAGGCAGGCGTGCACACTGATCCGGAGAAGGTACGCGCCGTAGTGGAGTGGCCACGGCCAAGGAATCTGACGGAGATCAGATCATTTTTGGGGCTCGCCACCTATTATCGTCGATTTGTAAAGGGATTCAGCGAGATTGCACGCCCCCTCACCCAACTCACCTCCCCTAAGCACCCCTACCAGTGGACGGGGGCCTGCCAGACGGCCTTCACCACTCTCAAAGACCACCTCACCCACGCCCCCACCCTCGCTTTCCCCGATTTTACCACCGATTTTATTTTGGACACCGACGCCTGCAGCAGCGGGCTGGGCGCGGTGTTGTCACAGGTACAGGATGGGACGGAACGAGTCATCGCGTACGCCAGCCGGACCTTGAGTGGGGCCGAGCTGAACTATTGCGTGACCCGCCAAGAGTTGTACGCCGTGATTTTCGCATGTAAGCAGTTCCGGCCGTATTTGTACGGCAGGAAATGTCGCGTACGCACTGACCATTATGCTCTGCAGTTCCTTCTCACATTCAAGGAGCCGCGGGGGCAGATGGCCCGGTGGTTGGCGCAGTTGCAGGAGTACAACCTGCAAATCGAGTATCGGGCTGGCCGGACGCATGCAAACGCGGACGCCTTGTCGAGGCGACCCACGGTGGACGCTGAGACAAGGGCGGAGGAGGCCTGCCCGTGCTTCACGGGGGGACGCTGCCGGCAGGCAACGGACCCCCGAGCGGCCGCGGCCACTGACCCCCCCCCAGCGAGAGAGAGTGCAGTGTGCGCCACAGAGGCCCTCACAGGTGGCACCGAGGATCCCGTCGACCGCACGGCAAGCGCGGGACCCGCGGCTCGGGACCCGATCGGACGGATCCAGGAGGACGTCGGCTGCGCCTTCCCGGGCCTGAACGACGAGCAGCTGAGACAGACCCAGCAGCGAGATCCCGATCTGGCGGCAGTGGAGGCGGCACTGCGGGAGGAAAAGAGCGCCCTGCCAGGACCCTGGAGCGGTTTGTATGCCCGGTTGTGTGTGCAGAACGGAGTGGTACGGGAGTTAACCGAGGCCGGCCAGCCGGGGTGCATCTGTGTTCCTGCCCAGGTGCGACCCCAGCTGCTTCGGCTGGTGCATGACCACCCACTCGGGGGCCACGATGGGGAACGACGCACTCGAGAGACCCTGCGTCGCCAGTATCTCTGGCCCAAATTGGCACAAGACGTGGCGGCCTGGGTACAGGGCTGCCGCGCCTGTCAGCAGTGCGGGCCGAAACCGGCACGATACCAGGTACCCCTAAGGCCGTTCCGCGTCAGCCGCACGAATCAGCTGGTCGGGATTGACCTACAGGGGCCATTCCCGCGATCCCATCGAGGCAACCGATATATCCTAGTCGCAGTAGAGTATTTCACCCGCTACCCCGTGGCAGTGGCCATCCCTGATAAAACGGCCTTGGTGGTGGCCCGGGCATTCGTGGAACACTACGTACTTAAGCACGGGATCCCAGAACGAGTCCTCACCGACCAGGGTAGCGAGTTCGAGGCCGAGTTGTTCCAGGCACTGTGCCGAGAGTTCGGAATCCAGAAGGACCGAACCACAGCGTACCACCCCCAAGCGAACGGTATGGTGGAGCGCATGAATCAGACCCTAGCGGGGAAACTCAAACGTATGGCGGCCGCAAATCAACGGGATTGGGACGAACACCTCCCCTACGCCCTTTTCGCCTACGCCACCACCGTACACACGTCGACGGGACAAACCCCGTTTTTAATGATGTTCGGCCGTGAGTCTCGTTTACCCGCAGATCTGCTATTCGGCGTCCCTTCCCCCCAGCCGGAGGAAGGAAGCCGCCCCGTGGAACACCTGTTGGAGACCCTGCGAGAAGCCCGAGGTCGAGCATACCCGCAAGGGGAAGCCGCGCATCGGCGGCAGGAACAGGGCACCCGACCCCGCATGGAACCCCCCTTATTCCTGACAGGCGCTAAGGTGTGGCTACACACCCCTCGCGTCGGGGCCGGGCAGGTGGGGAAACTGACGACCTACTGGCGGGGACCCTGGACCGTGGTGCGACAGATCTCCCCCTGGACGGTACTAATTTATGGCGGGGAGAGGGATCGAGAGACGGTGGTCAACGTCCGCCGCTTAAAACCGTGGAAAGCGGCCCCGGCGAGAGAGAACCCCGTCACTCGAAGGCCCCGTAATCCCGGAGTACCCGCACCCCTCGTGTTGGGGGGCCTCGCACCCTACATGGGCCCCGCCGGGCCCCCGAGACGCCCCGACCCCGCCAGGGGACGGCGCGGACGACGGCCCCTAAACCCCTCCGCTTCTGAGTTTGTACCCCAGCCCGCAGGTACCGAGGTACAGGGAGAGCCGCTGGAGTGGAGGAGGAGGCCGCCGCAGGAGCTGCAGAGGACGGAGCCACCCACCCCGAGACCAGCCACGAGGGCCGGACGGACCCCCCGGATCCCGCAGCGTTTCCTCGTGGGCGCGGCTCAAGCAAGGTGCTCCAGTCAACCCGGGACGGGGACCAGCACCTCGGGGGGCTATGTCATGCCGCCGCCACGAAGCCGTTCAGCAGGCGCCCCATCTAAGACCTCGCCACCACCAAGCGACGGAGCCGACCCCGCGTCCCCCTCACCTCACCTCGCACGAACACACCCGCACGCATCCCCCCCCCCCCCATAGAGCTCGTGGGGAGGTCACCTGGCCGACCGGTTTTTATCCGAGAAGCCCTTATCGGGATTAAACTTTCACGGTTTCCGGCGATCAGGGAATTGGACGACCTCCCCCGTGCTACGTGGCGCCGCGGCGCTGCGACCAGCCTTAATATGGTGGGGTCGCGGCATGGGGCATTCGGCCACCGCGGTGGAGGCGCATTTTCCCCCCACACACACCCCCACGGGTCGACGAGACAGGCGGAGGAGGGAGGGGACAGCATGAATAGCGGGACCGCATGGACTCTTGCGCATAGTCATGGAGGGTTGGGAACATTATGCTTGAGCGCACAGGCCCCATTGTTAGGAAGGGTAAGGGAGTAATTAGGATGTACGCCGCCAACGCCGCTCACTGATTAGCATATCAAAAGCGCCGGAACCGCCGTGCGCGGGCTCGAGGTGCACGAGCCCATTGTTCAGCGCAGCCTCCCTTTGATGTAGGGAGGATAAATAGTGGGGCAAAAAGGGAAAATCGCTCTCTTGCTCCGAGAAGCCAACGTCCAGGACTGCCCCAGCTCTGCCCTCCGGACGTCCGTGCGACGTGTCGAGGCAAGCAGCGAGGAAAACCCACGGAACGTCGAGTGCCTCAAACCGTGAGTAAGGAGGTAAAAGTGTTTCGTGAACGATAAATAGGGAATAGGTTCCGGGTTAGTAGAGTAGGCAGCCTCGTCGATTCATACTGACTCAACAACCAGTCCCACGTAGCAGACAATAAATCATTAATAGCTGATCGTGGCCTCGTGTGATCTCGTGTTATAAGTGTGAACGCGTGTGGTACTGTGTATGCGTAAGCTCGCGGCGTGCGTAATCAGCGTACCCCAGGTGCGCGATCATAACGTGAGCGGCGAGCGCGGCGCAGAGCGGCGCAAGAGTGGGTATCGCGTGTGGAGCTGTATGCGTGTGTGCGCGCCCGTTCACGACGTGTATAATACAGGTGCGCGATCCTAGCGTGAGTGGTCAGGGTTGAGTGAGTGCCGCGCAGAGCTGTGTGTGGGTGTGCGCGTACGTAATTAAACATGCCTACTACGCGGACCCGCGGGGGAGGGGAATCCTGGAGCGACGGCTCTCACCCCATGGGTGAAGAACGCAGCAGCGGTTCGCCTAGCAGCGAGGGGGCGAGTAATGAGGTTAACCCGGCCGTTAGGGGTACCGAGGGAGGGATCGCGGGGGCTAGCGACCCTCACAGATGCGGGGAACCTATTACGACCCAAAATTCGCTCTCTGCGGGTTGAAGTCACTCTGCATGCGGTTATGCGGTAGGAGGTGGAACAACATTTTGTGTGTGTGTGTGTACTGTATGTTTACTGTGTGTGCTGTGTGTACTGTGTGTGTGCTGTGTGTACTGTGTGTGTGCTGTGTGTACTGTGTGTGTGCTGTGTGTACTGTGTGTGTGCTGTGTGTACTGTGTGTGTGCTGTGTGTACTGTGTGTACTGTGTGTGTGCTGTGTGTACCAGTGACGTGCGGTGAGGTCAATGGCTGGGAGGCACTGGCTAGTGTCAGAGCGAGATTCACACACTGAGGGGGGCGTGTCCTCACGGAGAGGGGCGTGTTAGACACGTCCCTCTCAGTGAGGCAGATGTGATAGCTGCCTCCCCTGGTGCTTTTTCATTGCAGTTTCATGACGAGACCAGCGAGCCTAAATATCTTTATACACGTACATGAAATAAGTTCCCTGGAGTATGGAAGGCGAGGACATGAAATGAAGGGGTCTACAAACATTACATTGGTGACATACTGAGATAGTAACAGGCATGCGCTTATTGCCCGCGCTCCATCCAGTTACGGAGGGGTTGCGCAATCAGAGGGGAGGCTGAGCTCGTCGCTGCCTCACCTCTCGTCTCTTCCCGTATTTGCAGCGGAGCTCCGCAAATTTGGCGATTTTGACTATAGAAATGATTGTAATCGTACAGAAATAACATTTATAACACAGATCAGTGGAAAAATCTTAATATTTATTTAATTATTCTTTTTTTCTTTTAGTAACAGCTATTTGCATTGGAGTATGGCAAGTGAGGCTCTGCCTCCCCTGCCTCCCCTGACCGCACGTCCCTGGTGTGTACTGTGTGTGCTGTGTGTGCTGTGTGTGTGCTGTGTGTGCTGTGTGTGTGCTGTGTGTGTGCTGTGTGTGTGCTGTGTGTGCTGTGTGTGTACTGTGTGTGCTGTGTATGTGCTGTGTGTGTGCTGTGTGTGTGCTGTGTGTACTGTGTGCTGTGTGTGTGCTGTGTGTACTGTGTGTGCGCTGTGTGTATGTTTTCTGTGTACTGTGTGTGCTGTGTTTTCTGTGTACTGTGTGCTGTGTGTGCCGTGTGTGTGTTTCTGTGTACTGTGTGTGTGCTGTGTGTACTGTGTGTGTGATGTGTGTGATGTGTGTGTGTGCTGTGTGTGAAGTGTGTTTTCTGTGTACTGTATGTGCTGTGTACCGTGTGTGTATTGCCTGTGTACTCTGTGTGCCGTGTGTACTGTTTGTGTGGTGTGTGATGTGTGTGTGTGCTGTGTGTTTTCTGTGTACTGTTTGTGCTGTGTGTACTGTGTGTGTACTGGGTGTGTGTACTGGGTGTGTACTGTGTGTGTACTGTGCGTGTCCTGTGTGTGTCCTGTGTGTGCTGTGTGGGAACGCATCTACTACCGCCGCATAGATCGAGGGAAACCTGTCGAGAATCTCTTTGGAGAGACACGGTCCCTTGGGGTGATTAGGACCGAAGCGCGTCTGCCCGATTTCCTGTGTGTGGGTGTTGAAGACGCAGCTGACATGAATTTGCAGCGCCAATTTATTATTCATGCTGGCATGCTGTTCACGCGAATGTGAGATGCAACCTAATCTGGTTGTGTTAAAAAAAAACGCATTCGTGATTGACCGTAATTAGTCTAATAAAGCGCGATTCGTTTTGGTCCGTGTATGGTTGTTACGAATCGTCGCTGCGTTGTACGAACGACTACTTTTAATTGCAATCTTTAATTAGGTTGTTTCCTGTTGTTTTGAAGTCGCTTTGAATTATAACACCCGCAAAAGTTAACGTTACATTTTACTAGTTTATCTTTATGTTTTCTTTTTTTTATTCACGATGAATTCTGAATAAATCCTTTTGCAGAGATGTCATAACTTGAAAATTGTCAACAAGAATGTGTCCAAATATCGCCGATCGTTTACTTGGGTGAAAGCCTCTTTTGAGTCCTAAGACAAATTGTTTGTTACCCCGAGGCTAACGCGATAATTGTCCAGTTCCATCGTTACGAGGGTTTGGCTTCGCGTGGGGCTAAACCCAATCAATCAAACGTTGTTATTATTATTTAATGTATTGCACCCTTCACAATAAACTCGTCACAGAGCACTTCACATTACATCATTAGAATTTGAGATACACCAAGTCGTAAAAAAACGTCTACAATGTTCAAATTATATTAAACCGGTGAATCCTAGACATTACCCAACCAGTGCACTATTGGCAGATGCAATTACTTTCCTTGAATTGTTTAGTGAGGACTAAGAGGTCATCGTAATAGTTTTGGGATTCAAAAGTCCCTATTCACATTATTTTTTCAAAAAAATATATAGAGAAGACGCGTAAGTAAAAAAATCACCTGTTTACGCGTAGGATACAAGAACGTTTGAGACGAATGCGTGTCTTTGTATCCGCTCTATCTGTGGCTTTTTGGGGAAAGCACGTGCCACCCACACAGCAATGGGTGTGTGGGGGGGAGAGACAGGCTAGACTCCAAGGTGCGACGCGTATCTACCCCACGATGGCTTTTGGGGAAAGCACGGAGAGGTTGTGTACTCGTGAGTGACTCATGAAATCAGGCGGCTCAGTTGACGAAGGTTCTGCCACCCACACAGCAATAATTGTGGGGGGTGGTGCAGGCTCACCGGCAAGGTGCAACGCGAAGAGAGTGCACCAGACCGGATGGACCCTTGGGGGGCCACGAGGATGGCGCGACTGCGGCATGATGCTCACGTGACGTTCAGACGAGGCTGCATCTCAGAAGGCCATGGGCATTGGAGATTATTTTTAAAAAATTACACTTTTTTTTTCTACGGTTTGGACCCCCGAGGGCAGGAAATGAAGAAGTTGGACCTGAACACAGCCAAGGGTCTCTGCAGTGCACGAGGTCAGAGGAAGGACGTTCCAGACTGCAGAGGCAGCAGCAGCAGAGAAGCTGCGACCTCCCATCGAGCAAAGATTGACAGAGGGGTTTTTTTTGACAGAAGACCCTCGATGGCTGAAGCCACCGAGAGCACAAATAGGGCAGTGGGGTTGGGATGAGAAGCGAGTGGTAGGAAGAGAAGAGGTAGGCAGAAGAGGTAGGCAGTGGAGAGGCAGAAGGAAGCGAGGCAAAGTGGAGATAGATATAGAGGGTACTTAAAATAACACTTATAAGGGACTATCGTTTTTAATGGAAAAATAATAACGCAGATTACACTTTGACATGATAACAAATGTATGTCAATAGCTTCAAAAAAGTCAAACAGTCTTCACTTGTTCGCCATCATTGTCAACACATGCCTTTAATCTTCTCCAGAGCCCGGAGGCACATTTCTTGTTGCATTGTTGCAAATTCTCCCAAGTGTTAACATTTTTTTGAAACACCCCGTATATAAGGCAGGAGAGCGATAAGGTCGGAACACAGGTAGACAAGAGAGTTGGGCAGGGAAGAGGTAGATAGGAGATAGGTAAGGCAGGAGAGAGGTAGAGATAGATCATACATGAGAGAGGCAAGACTGGAGATGATGACAGCAGAGAGAGAGAAAGAGAGTAGATTGACAGAGTTGATGCGTGCACTGCAGATGTAGGTAGGAGATAGGTAAGGCAGGTGAGAGGTAACGATGGAGAAGGTAAACTGGAGGAGGTAGGTTCGAGATGCTGTGCGTCAGAGACCTGCGGCACGATACGATTGTGTCTGACAGCACGCACGCAACAACGCCGGCAACACCGGGGCCCCGGGTGCCTCACCACCCACGTGGGTGCCCACCTGCCCGCACACTCCCACTTCCCAAACTTTCCCCAACGCGCCACGCTGCCGAACAACCTCTGGACGTGAACCGCGCGAAAGCCATTTGACGCAACAGTTGACCGACGTCTCTGCGACGACATACAAACTCGTGATAGGAGGAGAGAAACGCAATAATGTTGTGCCGATTTGTAATGGGACGAGTCAGGGAGGATTCACAGATCGAGCAAAGCGGCTCGCTCTCGAAGGGAATTATGGTTGGAGGTTGACTCAACTCATCATCCCTCCGAAGATGGTCAAATAAGTATCACATTATAGGGGGAATTCACCACTGGTTTTGCGCACGTTTAACTTATTTCGCACCGTACGTAGCCTTGCTAATCGGAATGTGCGGTTTGCTACCATCAAGGGGCTCGCCCCCGCCGTAGTAATGTGGAATTTCCACCCACTGGCTCTGGACTGCGAAGAGGAGATGAGCACCGTTGCCTTAATGCTCACTGGGGCAATGGGGGGGGGGGCCTACTTTGGCTTTCTTGTTGTTGCAACGTTCCACGATGCATAATGCATGCGTTGTCGCCGTCCTTGTGAAGATGACTGGATGGTGGGGTTTTTATGCAGAGTGGATAGTCGACTGAAAGGAATATTTGAAATTGGAAAACCACTTTTAGATGTTTTTCAATCGTCTGGCAGAGGAGCGTAAAAGTTACGGATTCGTTTATGGATAATGGGCTTTGACTGCTGAGTGTTGCATAAATTAGGGCACGACAACGGTTGCAACTGAAGGGTGTTATTTCATTTTGTTCTGGAGTGGCTTTGCATGTCCGGTAAAATGTTACGGTTTTATTTTCGCTTTGCTAAATTAAGGTTTAGCGAGATGGAACGTTATGTTGTCTGCGATCTCGAACCATCGTGAACGGGTTATTTAATGCCCTTTGTTGCTTAGAATGTTTGTAAAAACACAACTGCATTTACCGAATACTTGTTCTCAATTTGTACGAGCAACAGTTCGTGCGTCACGAGTGATATTTATTTGTACATGCAGAGTTTAAGGTTTGCGAGAAGTAGAACAAATGTCAGTAATTGGGGTCGTTTGACCATACTTCACCGCACCGGTCGTCTCGGTTAAGTAAAGGTTTCGCAGAACCAGTTGAGACATCACTTGCAAGCTGATAGCTTGGCGTCCTCTGGTCTAACACCGTTTTGAGACGAGGCTCAAAAGAAAGCTGTCTCTGGTGTGGACCAATCAGTTTCAAAAACAAGGCATATATTATCAGAGTAAGTTTTTTTGTTTGCATTCTGACCACAAGTATTGTGGTTAATGCAGACATGATTCCTTGTAAAAGGTTTCAGTTTGGTGTTTTAACTTCTTAACACAACTGTTTTGTTGCCAGAAAAAAGGGGAAAGCCCTAGCTCTCCGGCGTGTTTTCGGGTCGTGTCACGTGTTGTCCAACGTTTCGTTCCGGGCGTTGGGAGCTACTTAAGGAAATGAATAACTGCATAATCCTCCACCTAACTCTCACATACCTCGGCTACTGCTTGAACTAAAGAACTGAATTAACTCCCAACACGTGGAAAGATACGTGTATTTCATGCCAAACAACACGCGATAAAACCCCCAAAACACATGGGGGGGGGGGGGGGGGGGAGGATACTTGAAAAAAACTTCCAATAGTCGCCACTGACATTAGACGTGGCCGGGTAACTGAAGTCACGTCGCTGGCTTCATAACACAATGCGCTAACCACTGTGCCACCGCTCCGTCCCAATGGCTTTAAAGCAATTAAAATTAATATTCCAGAGATCGTGTCGATGCTCGTTGTTGCAAGTGTGTTGCATGGGGGAGCGGGGGGGAGGATGGCAAACGGAGAACGTCCAATCGTGCGAGACAGAATCAGGACAAGGCCGCATTAGCGAGCGGCAGGAACTTAATTAAATGAATTCTAGATTTGAAGCTTTCGTGACTGCAAGGATTCATATTCTTAGGTTTTTTCGGTAAAGTCACGTAGGTAAAAAAAAAATCGTGCTGTGACGGTTCCACCTGAAGACGGAAGCTTGTGTTGCCTCCGAAACGTCGTGATTTTTATTTTATTTTTATTTTACTTTTAAGAATTTTTTTTTACCTACGTGACTTTACCGAAAAAACCTAAGAATATTAATTAAATGAAGTTGCAGCTGAGCTCAGCCGCTATTGCTGGGGCTCTTTAGGAAGCGCGCAGGTGCGCGGAGTTCATCGACGAATGAGTAACAAGGTTACTGCGTTGTGAATCCGGCCACCCGAGTTCCATTCCCGATCATGTAAAACATGTTGCCCGACCCACCAAAGACAAAGGTCCCCCGTATAGCCTTTACAGCAGAGGTTGCAAACGGGTTTTGATTCCTTACCCGTACCCGGCCGCACCAGGGTCGCAAACGGGTACCCGTACCCGGCCGGGTACGGGTAGCCGGGTATCGGGTAGGGTACGAGTATCGGGTACCCGGTTGCGACCTCTGCTTTACAGACTGTTGTGGCAAGTGCCGTTAGTGAGCGCTTATTAAGGCCGGAACGGCACGCGAGGGGATTGGCGGTCAGCACGACGCCCGTGTTGGCGATTTGTTTACACAATCGCTGCACCAGGAATTCATTTGAGGTTGGGTCGACCTAGGAGAGGCCCAGGACCGGTTCAAATCATCGTCACTTGGTGTTGGTGGCCGTGAGCGGGAATCGAGTGCGCAACGCAAGCGCGCTAACCGCTGGTCTACCGCTTCCCCCTCCCCCAAAGATAAAGATCCCCATATAGCCTTAGCAGACTGTAGGGGCAAGTGCACACACATCAAGGAGTGGTGGTGCAGTGGTTAGCGCAGTGCGCTATGAACCCAGCAATTATCTTCCCGGTGACTCCCTGAACCAAACCGCAGTGACCAGCATCTTGAGGTATGAGTTCAGTGACCCCGGTGACCTGCACGGCGTGGGGAGGTTTTCCTCCAGCGCTGGGACTGACCAAAGGGGCTGCAAATTGTTGTCTGTTGAAGTGGGAACCGTAAATTTGTTCGCACTACGGAATTCAGATCGAGAGAGAGAGAGAAGTTTGCTGTCCTGGGACCCATTCTTTACAAATCGCAGAGGATGTTAACGGCTGCCCGCATTGAGCTGAGCTGACTAGCACCGAAAGCATTGATCGATTCGTTAATTCATTCACGACATTTATTTATGGCCAAGTGTGAGCCCTCTGAGACCTCCGAACGGTTTGTCTGATGTTCGATGTCCACTAATTTTCCAAATCACCTGTAGAAGCGACGAGCAAGAAAGCGAGGAGCGCATCGAGCTGAAACTGACCAGCACCACGGCTGCCGTGAATCTATCCCGTCGATTCACGACCTTCGTTTATAACCAAGACGAGAGTCCGCCGAGCCTTCCGAAGCATTTGTTTGACACTCAAATGTCTTACTAATGAAGCGCTTTGTGAGGCCTTCCTTCTCAGAGGTGCTTTAAGTGCAATGTTGCTGTTGTTGTTATTGAGCACCGCCCATTTAGAAATGCAATGGCTGTTTGTAAACTTTCCTCGGAAGAAAGAGAGCAGAAAAGATCGTGTTAATTATGGAGTGGTCGGAGATTGCACATTCCGTTCGCATGAAGAGTTCTGCAATTTCTCTAAACTATTGATTGTCAACGTTCAGGTTTCTAAGGTATCACAGTATAAAGTGTTGATCTTCTACCATAATCCAGCCCGTCTCTTTGCACCCTCTCCCTCTCTACTCTGATCTGAAGAAGGACCATCTCCCAAAACGTCAGCTTATTTTCCATGTTATTTGCAGTTATATGTAAGGCCCTTGTTCAATCAACTAATGGATGAAGGCCTCCCCACGCTGCCCAGCGCTACCGGGGAGTTGTTTGACCCCAAATTCCACCACTCTGGTCAGTGCCACCAATTCACAGGTCACTCACCACTGGATGTTCGCCACGACGACCGACAGTGCACGCGATAGCCTCACGTCCCGCGGTGGATTGACAAAGATCAAGTTCTAGTTCATTGATTAGGTGTAGCCCTGTGAGCCATTCGGCTCTTGAATCGGGTGCAACCGCAAAAAAACAAAAACATGAACAAGAATCAATCTTATAGTGACTAAGTGCAAACAGAAAATCCAAGAAAAGACAGCAAAATATTGCAGAAAAGGCACCGTACTGTGTGCAAAAATCCCAGTGGGATGCAAGTCAAACAACAACAACCACAAGACAACTTAGATTAAGGCCATCAGTCGAACTCTGTACTGCAACAAACATGGCCAAACCAAAAAACTTTTCGAAAATCACCAAAATAAAGCCATAAAAGCAATTAAACAGTGGTCATAGGAACTGTGACCGAGTGTTCACAATAAACGACATAAACAACATGTACTACCAAACTCTGCAGCCATAGCTGGCTGCATGAGTCACTCCACAACAGTAGGAGCATCAGTCGGAGTATCAACATTTTTCAATGCACAAAGGACCAGTCTTGCATCGTCTGTCCAAAGGGAGTGATCACGACGAACGCGTGTCTGTCGCGTGTGCTTGCGCACCGCTGGCAACTCGGGTTGCCACCTGTTCTGGTTTTTTTTTCTCCCAAAATCGCCCTCTCCGAGGTGACAGTCGTTGGGCAATCTGCGCAAAAGTCTTCCCGGGACATTCAGAGTCCCGGTTTTTGTCAGTTGTGTAACAGTGGCGAGATGTTGACTACCTCGCCTGGTATACAGGAGGTCGTGGGTTCGATCCCGACCCTGACGCCTGCTGCTGTATATTTGGAGTTTGCGTCTCTCTCTTCCCGTGGTCGCGTGGATGTCTCCAATTCCTCGGGTTCTTTCCTCCATCTTCTTTACAAATATGCGTTTAGAGTATTTGGCTGCAATACATTGCAACATAAGCCACTTCATTGAGCTATCAATTCTGACCACGCCGCTTCTGTAAAAGATCTCCATAGCTCAGTGGACCTAACCTGGTAAAATAACACGTGAATAAAACATTCAATATAATGCGACACTCAAGACAATGCATTTGCGTGGAGCTTTTCCACTTTTACAGTAATTGAGACAATCTTGGTAATCCCATGATATGTCCCAGTAGTTTGTATCTCAGAGACAGCAACCCTAGCGCTTACCGAAAAACCAGTGGTGGGTTTCTATGAAGCAGAGGCCATGCCAAGGCAGGGGACACGCTGTGGCTGACAATTCAGAGAGGCAGTGAGCTCCGTTTCGCGTTTTGTAATTACATGGGATTAGAGCAAGCGATGAATCAGATCTGAGATGTGACCCCCCCCTCTTCCGCAGGTTGAACCGCGTGTTGTTCGGCGCAATGTCCCGACGTTTCGTACCACGTGCCAGCGGGAGGTTCTTCAGAAACTGAGCAACACCGCGAACAAATCGGGGAGCCCTGCAGCGTAACCGTTAACTCCTACAGTCGTGGGAGGTTTGGGATTAAACACGTTCCTTCGGAGTGGGCAGGTAGGAACTTGGTTCAACCAATCCGGGAGCGTACATGTTTGGGAGGGGCGCACCTCTGGTTGGCTGCTGGCTCGCGGTCACGTGATGCACTTCAACCAATCTGAGAGCGTACATGTTTGGGAGGGGCTATGCACGACAGACAGACAAATAATCCCTGGTGGGCAGTGTGGAACTGTTCAAGTTCATTTATTAGGTAGAGCCCTGTGAGCCATTCGGCTCTTGAATCGGGTGCAACCGCGACAAACAAAAAACATGAACAAAAAACATCTTAAAGTGAATATGTAACTGAGTGCAAACAGAAAATCCAAGAAAAGACAGCAAAATATTGCAGAAAAAAAACACCGTACACCAACGCTGTGTGCAAAAATCCCAGTGGGATGCAAGTCAAACAACCAAAAACAACAATGACAGTAGTAGCGCTGGCAACTTTTAATTATCCAGTCGGGTAGCTGCTTGGCTGTCGTCAGACCTGTTCTCCAGGGTGGTCGTATCGAGCCCGCTGGCCATCTGACCTGGAGCCGCGGCGTTCCTCTATACCAGGGGGGTCGCCAAACCCTTCAAGGAAGAGGAAGAAGATACATTTTGTTCATTTTTGTCTTTGACCAAAATAGTTCGAGAGCCGCATCACACGCTGAGCCACTTGTACACCAACACGGACACAGCAGGTATGCAGCAGATGACACACACACACATTCTGAGTTCAGTAAACAAATAGTTGATGCAATAAACTGTATTTTTTGTGTATTGTCCCCTTAGTTATCCTTTAACAATACAGCTTGACTGTCCATTTTGTTGTCACCGAGACATTCCATAGTGACCCATTGCCTGCCATATTTAATGAATTATATTTACGTTAAATTATGTTTAGGGTTTAAGTAAAAAAAAAATAGAAGATAAAACAGCAGCCCGCACGGGGGCAGCCAAAGAGCCCCTGATGTTGTAGGAGAAAAGATTTATTAAAAAAAAAAGTCTATTTAATTAAGTAGAACGCGTTGTCTATATTTAAAGTTGCGCATTTTGATGTGACGTCACGTTTCTTAAACCCCCCCCCCTCGTCACACATCCTCACAAATGACCCACCCCAGGTGCGTGACGTCATTTATGGACGGCCCCTAACCCATTCACACCGCTGCTGGGCGGGCATTGTTACAACTACCCCACCAGGAGATCGAAGCAGCCCCTCCCATGTGTGATAGCGAATAGTAAAACGGGAGCATCGCTTGATTTCTCATTGCGCGGGGCAAAGCGCCTGGGGGTGTCGTGGTTGAATCCAATTAGTCTGAAACTGTCAAATAAATAAATGAACGCACGAAGGCACGCAACGCGACAGCCTCTGCTATGACAATCATCGCACGCGGCTTAAGATTCAAACTAGCCGAGCGTGGCAGGAGCTCTGCGCAACATCACGCGAATTGAAGAAAAATAAAAAAAAACACATGAGCCACCCTCCGCTGTTTATTCCCATCGCGGAGTCTAAATTTATCCGAGAAGCGCATGACAGCAATTGCATCACGACGAGGGCTTAGCGAGGAGCGAGTTATCGTCGCCGTTTAATTGTGGAGATCGTGGCCGTCGCGAGAACAGGCGCGGGTGATGGGAACAGTCCGAAACAACAACAACAAGTTTCGATTTAAAGCTTTCGTGACTACAGGGATTCGTCTTCTTGGTTCTTTCGGTTAAAGTCACGTAGAAGGGAAATAATAAAATAATAAAAAATAAAGCATAATAAAATTATTCTCACGACGTTTCGGCCACAACGCAAGCAGCCGTCCTCAGGTGAAGAACAGGTCTGTCGGAAAGACAGCGTCTGAGTTCAGACTCTGTCTTTCCGACAGACCTGTGGCCGAAACGTCGTGAGAATTGTATTTTATTATGTTTTATTTGTATTATTTTGTTATTTCCCTTCTACGTGACTTCACCGAAAGAACCAAGAAGAAGAACAACAGCAAGAACAAGAGCCACAGGAGAGGCGTTGAAACCCACGTTCGTTCGTTTCCAGCGTGCGGAGCTTCATCGCCTCTCCGTAGGACCGTCAGCCGCAGCGACGGCGTTGGTGGTGGCGATTAGCTGCGCCCACGAAGTAGGAATGGTGTTCTTCGACACGGCTTTAAACTATAAACGTAACTTTTTTTCGATTTAAAGCTTTCGTGACTGCAGGGACTCATCTTCTTGGTTCTTTCGGTAAAGTCACGTAGAAGGGAAGTAATAAAATAATAAAAATAAAACATAATAAAATAATTCTCACGACGTTTCGGCCACAACGCAAGCAGCCGTCCTCAGGTGAAGAACAGGTCTGTCGGAAAGACAGCGTCCTCCCCTAACCCAGCTTAAATATACGCTGCCAAGGTTGGTGGTGTTCATTCAGACGCTGTCTTTCCGACAGACCTGTTCTTCACCTGAGGACGGCTGCTTGCGTTGTGGCCGAAACGTCGTGAGAATTATTTTATTATGTTTTATTTTTATTATTTTATTATTTCCCTTCTACGTGACTTTACCGAAAGAACCAAGAAGAGGTTAACTCTTTTTATACGTTTTTTTTTACTTACCGGGTAAGGCCCACACTACGATATACAATTCGTATTCTTGGTTCTTTCGGTAAAGTCACGTCGTTTTATTTGTATTATTGTATTATTTCCCTTCTACGTGAATTTACCGAAAGAAACAAAACTTTGAATCCCTGCAGTCACTAAAGCTTTAAATCGAAAACTATATAACTCCGTTTCAGAAGCGAGTTGGCCACAACGGATAGCTCAACGAAGTTGCCAAATCATCACGTGGACATTTTTTAGCAGACAAATTATCGAAACGCGCGTTTCGAAATGCGCAGGGAAAAACAGGGAGGACCCGGATAATAATCCGTGCGACCACGGGGATAACATGCAAACTCTAAACATACAGGATCAGAATGCTACATACCAGGCAATGTAGTTAACATCTCGCCACCGTGGCGTGTACAACGTGTGGGGCCACACGCGTGAACACGTGGAGCAGTTGCCGCCACCTCTGAGATATGGACACCAAATGCCAGGAGATATCACGGGAAGGATCATTTCTCAACATTTCAGACGATTGGCAAGCCACCTTCTGAGCACCTCGGGGCCCACAAACAAAATTCCCGTGGCTATGGCACGGGCTTAGAGACCTAGAGCCCACACAGCAGAGAGTGGGGCCTCACACTTCGAAACGGCCAGCAAACGATATTAATCCATCTACGCAACAACAACAACAAAAATAACCTTGACTGTACGAATCGAGCAATGGAGGGGGGTAGTAGGGAGGGGGTGGGCGATATTTTCAACGGTGTGTTTTGTACGTTTATCACACCCTGTCACTCCCAAAGGCCTCACGCAGGAACAGCAGTGAACGAGCTGAGTATTCATTAATTCATTGGTGGCCACCCGCCAAAAGGTATTTTTGAAAGTCCTAAATTCAGCCCCCTGTAAAGTGAAGGCTCCCCGATGCGATGCATTACAAAGCCTGCACTGCCTCCTGGCGGCGAGAACTGGAAGTCTGTTTTATTTCGTTTGGAGGCGTGTTGCATGTACCGTATATTGAACTCTTTCTTACCGTACGTAGCCAACTGTACTAATCGGAGGTGCGGGGGGGCAGGACAACGAACCACAAAAAGCAGTTTAAAAAATAGAAAGCTTTCCGTCTGGACTGAAAAGTGCATAGCTCCAGCGGCTTCCTCATATTGGAAGGAAGAGGGTTCCAGACGGCCGCAGAAGCGCACCTGAAAGCGCGCAATGCAGTGACCGGCTTTGTGCAATGGCTAGCCAAAAGCCACTGCTGCTAGGATGACTAGCGGAGTTCGCGTGATGATGGTTTATGCTCCTCGACGAGATTGGCGAGGTGTCGTGGTACATTTGTGGCGAGCACTTTGTGCGTAAATGAGTGCGACCTGAACACAATGTATTCGTTCGGTAACTGAAAGCCAATGCAGCTCGGTGAGCACTGGACGGGCACGTTCGAATCTCGAGTTGAGCAGCAACGTTGATGTCTGGGGTCGGTGGGGGAGCGGGCGGACGGACGGACGACTTCGGGAACTGAAACGCTGCGAGACGAAATTATGAGAGCGGGCAGTGGTGTTGACGACACGTGTGTAGTGACGAACTCGGAGACGATAAGACTTGGAGGCACTTCTTTATAAACGAGCACCATCGGGATGAACACTCAATCATAATTAGTCTGCCTATTGTCGGCGACGCTACTCAATCAGGACAGTTGGGTAGGCGGCCTGACTGGCGGTGCCCCGAGATGGTAGAGACGGAGAGGACGACGAGAAGGACGGTGAAGACGACGAGAAGGACGGTGAAGATGGACTTGAGCAGCACGACGGGGATTCCACTCCAACAACAGCCCCGAGCTCCCCTCCCAGGGCCCCTCTTAAACTGTCAGCGTGGCCTGGCTCCGCCCCCGGCCACGCCCCCTTTCTGGAACCTACTGGCGGGTTCCTAGTGGGCGCCTTCTGTGACCTTTCCCCCCTAGATCCCCCTCTCGTGGATATCCTGGTCTGTTGACGTCAGAACTGCCGTACGCCGCAGATCCCCTTTTTCGCCAGCAGCCAGCGCTATGCCACTACACATGGATCCGTGTTTTGAGATATAGACTGAGATGGCTTACCAGAGACCACCTAAATATTCACATAGAGACCGAGAGAGACTCAGATTTAAGCGATCTGTGTGAGGCAGTTGATGGTGCACGATTTGAGATTGGTAATCAGAGCAGTCACACTGTGGCATCATCACCTGTCAACCCATACGGTTCACCCGTATTCTTATACTGTACGTGGAAATTTATTTTTCAGGGCCATACGGCGTATAGCTGTTTCAATACAGGCAAAACAATTGTATTTGTTTGTGTGTCTCCCTTGTAATGGGACTTTGTAGGATGAACGTTGAGATTTATAAGGGCACGGGGTGAACAATAAGGTCTGAATTGGTATGTAATTGGGTAGGCACTGATAAGGAATGGACAGGTATGCATACTATAATGAAGCAAGTGTGAGTTTGTCTGATACTCTGTCTGGATTTTTTAAAGCCCATTTTTTTAGCGCAATAACACTCGTGAAACTTTAACATTCAATTTAGTATTGATTCTGTGTATTTTAAATGTCTGTAAAAAATGTTGATTTCAAGTTTTTGGGGGAGGAAACATGACAACGTCTATGTAAAGGCGACCGGTGATAGACTTAGGGTACAGAATCTGCAATTATAGCCCATCGTCCTACGCGACTCAGCACTGACTTGAAGAGCGATCCACAATAGAGAGGTTACTTGGGTTAGATCGCGTAAATATAAATGTGTCGTTAAACCCGTCACCAACCAACACAGCCAATTTACTACTTTCATGAGCCAAGAATGTCTGTGTGTCCCGCGTGCGAGGTCACTCCATGTCGGCCAGCCTCCCTCATTAATAATCATGAAGAGGTGACGTCATCCCAATGGACACCCCCCTCCATTAATAATTAGTCGGTGACGTCACTCCACATGGGAGGGCGAGGCGCCTCCTCCACCCTCCTCAGCGTCAACTTCCAACCCTCACTGCAAAGCTATTGAGACATCGAAGTAAAAAGGACGTCATGATGAACAAGGGATTATCACCTTTAAATGAAATAAGTCTGTCACCGCACCCTTACACATTGCACACGCATTGATGCAATGAATATCACGTCGCGGTTTGCTTTTCGCTTGCAAGTTTCAGATTTACTGAAGGCGAGTTAGTAAGGTTTGTCACGTAAACAGAGCGTGCCGATTTGTAAATGTTGCAGATTTACTCTCCAACACACCGGTGTGCTGTACTAGTAACGAATTGACATGCTTGTTTACGTGGCAAACCCCTTACTAATTGGCAGAGGTGGGACAAAGTCATTGTTATGCAAGTCCAAGTCGAGTCGCAAGTCATCAAATTCATGACTCGAGTCTGACTCGAGTCCAAGTCACATGACTCGAGTCCACATCTCATAGGTGGGACAAAGTCATTGTTATGCAAGTCCAAGTCGAGTCGCAAGTCATCAAATTCATGACTCGAGTCTGACTCGAGTCCAAGTCACATGACTCGAGTCCACGTCACATGACTCGAGTCCACATCTCATAGGTGGGACAAAGTCATTGTTATGCAAGTCCAAGTCGAGTCGCAAGTCATCAAATTCATGACTCGAGTCTGACTCGAGTCCAAGTCACATGACTCGAGTCCACATCTCATAGGTGGGACAAAGTCATTGTTATGCAAGTCCAAGTCGAGTCGCAAGTCATCAAATTCATGACTCGAGTCTGACTCGAGTCCAAGTCACATGACTCGAGTCCACACCTCTGCTAATTGGCTGTGTCGGGTGGTGGCGGGTTTAACGACACATTCATATTTACGCGATCTAACCCAAAAGAATATTACTAAGGGTAATATTGGTCGCGAAAGCCTACGTGTTAAATTGAACAGCGATGTTTCTGCCGCGCAGAAAGTCGGCGAAGGCTCGTGTCAACAAGCCGAGTCGCTTAAGGAGAGGGAAGAAGACGAGGTAAGAAAAGTAATTTTCAAACTGTTATAAAGATCGCTTTGTTTCAATTTCAGTAAAGATTTCACATTCGGTATTCTTGGCCTACCAATGTATAGCGCGAGGTGATAATGTTCTAAGATGTTATATAATTAAGAATGGTTAACACGTGTTTAAAATACGTAAATAAATACTCCTTAATGTTAGTCTATTCGTTTCTTACTTAGTGTAGATTTTTACTAATTCGAACCGATGTAGCCTCCCCTTACGTGAGGCTTCATGGGTTCGAGTATAAGCCCTAAGGCCCCCCCACCGCCCCCAAGCCTCAGCAGGACCCAGGAGATGAGGGCCTTGAGGGCATTTTGGGCCCTAGATCTCCTCCAATTCCTCATGGTCCACTGGTGGTGGAAGGATGCAGCTGCCTCTGCCATGCCGTGGGAATTGATGCAACACAGGCAAAACAAAAGCACACGGACGGCCCAGGTCGGACATTTCTACCGAATAACCAACTCAACGTTCTCTTGATTTTACCAGATTAAAGGCCACCACTGAGCTATATTGTTCGATGAATTTGGCAATCATTAAAATGTCAGATAATTGACGTGATGTGACAATGTGTCGGGTCTTAGCGCTCACAAAGTTACTTCTTACTTTACCAGGTAAGGCCCACCGAGCTGTGTCGCTCTTTTTCACAAGTGACCTGACCACAAATGACAGCTCAGCGAAGTGACTTCTTATCATTTGGAAATGTATAAGAAGCCAAATACTCCAAACGCATGACGTTGATTCTAAATGTGGATGGTACAACCGGAGGACCCGGAGAAAAATCCACGCGACCGCGGGGAAAGAGAGAGACGCGCAAACTCCAAATTTTCGTCAGGGTCGGGATCGAACTCCACAACCTCCTGCATACCAGGCGAGGTAGTTAACATCTCGCCACCGCGCCGCCCTCGACCCGGTCTTGTTTATAATGTATCGACACATTAAACCATGGCATGCTAATATCAACCAAAAACATTCGCGGATGCTTTTGAAGAAGGCACATTACCCAGAACGTTGTCCATCATACGCAGTGCAGTGTATTGTTTCCTTTTAAGGCAGTGCTTTTGAAGAACGCGTTGGGTTTGTTAATTTGTGCTTTAACACCACTGCAAACCAAGCAACAGCAGCAGCTGCAGCGTGATTACAAAATGTCATATTATTTCTAAAAATAAATACCTTCATCTGTATGTCTCAAAAACCTCGAGGGCACTTACCGACATGGTAGAAAGCTGACGAACAGGAAAAATCTGAAAATCCGAGTTTTTTCATTTTAAGGCCCCCAAGTCTCGATTTTATGTGCCCCATAAACATGTTTGTGCGTGTCACTCAGAAACCGTTCAAATATAAGATTGTGGGTTTTTTCGTTTGATAGAGAAATAAACAGCAAATAAAATTAAAGCGAGAACCACTGATTTATCTTCTATTGTTTTTGAGATATTTCGGATTCAAGCTGTTTTGAACGAAAAAAATACGCGTTTTATGATGTTCACATTTTAATCATTCGAAAACGGTAAAAGATGGGAGCTTCCCCTCAGAGTATTAAGTTCATTATTTTTTGTTCTTTCTAATAAAAAAAATGGAACCTTTAAAATGAGCGGCTTCCGATGGGTACGTCTTTAAATACTTGAATCAAGAACACAATATCGTGAAAAAATTACACATTTTTGGAGGAGTTAGTGTCTGATCGGAGATAAAATTTGTCAAAAATAATATCAAATTCATTAATATTATATTTATTGAAAACTTTTGCCTGGCGAAGACAGGCTTCATGAACTAGTGTCATAAATTCGTCCACTTCACACACAGACGCGATGTCGTTCATACGGTGCTAAATTAGAACTTTAATTGCAACAACCGTTTCACAACACAGTAATACAACCAGTACATCCAGTCACGTGTTCACCGGAGGTGGTTCAATTTTATCTTCAATATGTTTCCGCAACGCTGCCAATAAGGGGCTGTTTCGGGAGTACATTTTACTGTAAGGGGATCAACGGAGTAAGGCACTAACAAGGTGAGTGCAGGCGATACACCCATCCATCACACTCCCTGTATTATTCTACCAGTTGTTTCGGCAGGTGTGGCACATTAGGAATGGGCCACTCTTTCAATTATTTCCTCGTGCAGCAAGGGAGTAAAGTGTGGTTCTGTGAAAGTCCTTACGTGCTGTTTAGTACATCAATGCACGTGTGTACACCAGCATGCGATGACTGAGTTGGGCCTGTGGGTGGCTGGCAGGGTTATTGATTAACCGGACTTGTACACCCGTCGCGTGGTTAATTGTGGGTGGCCAGCACCACGCCTGGTCGCCTTTGTCTCCCCGCACCAGGTATTGATTTAAGGCCGAGTCTACCTAGGGGAGGCCCAGGGCCGGTTCAGATAATCGTCACCGGTGTCGGCCGTGAGCGGGAATCGAACTCGGGTCGCCGGGTTCGTAGCGCAGAGTAGCGCTAACCACTACACCACCGCTCCCCACGTACACAAACACACAAGACAAATCTCCCGTGTAACCTCTAGCAGGTTGTAGAGGCAAGTGCTGTTAGTAGCGAGTAGCAGCACCTACACACAGACAAAGATCCCCCGTGTAGCCTCGAACAGACTGTAGGGGCAAGTGGCTATTAGTGGCGAGCAGTAACAGCGCCTATTAAGGCCGGCAATGTTCCACACAGAGTGGGTGGTTGTCGTCTGCCCGGCCGCCTTTGTCTCTCCCCCAGAGATGACACTGGTTACGACTACACGCCGTCAGTTACACATTGGCTAGCTACAGGGTAGCTGCAGGCTTAGTGGAAACGAATCATCAGGTTAATACACTTCACCAGGACCTCCCCTTGCTAGTATATCAATATCAGGTGTCATACCCTTTCTGTAACGCCTTTTGGCGTTTTCCTCTGCTCCAACACCGTTTGAGACCAGGCTATAAAGAAAGCTGTCTCTGGTGTGGACCAATCGGTTTCAAAGACAATGCATCATCATATACTACCAGAGCATGGCGTTTGCATGTTGACCAGAAGTATATGCGGTGAATGCAGTGACATGATTCCTCATTTCAGTTTTGCGTTTTAACATCTTAACTATTGTATTACTGCCAGAAAAAGGAGTAACCCCCATTGTTATAAGTAACGCTGGGCTCTCACAATAGCTTAGTAGTTGTGTATGCATATGTTATGTTTTTAAGAGAATACAAGTTTCGTAACATATTTTACCCCGGGCAAAGCCGGGTACTTCCTGCTAGTAAGTAACACGACTGTTTAACTGCACATCGATGGCGATAAACTGTGAGCAGACAACAACAAGGAACTGCGATTTCCGTGCACACAAACTTAGGCAGGATGCACAGGAACGATGTGCTTTATAATGTGAACAACCCAACCGGTAGTGGATACCCCCATTGACTTAACTTTCGTGACGACAGGAATTCATATTCTTGGTTCTTTCGGTAAAGTCACGTAGATAGAAAACCAAAAATTTAAATTAAAAATGATGAAGACCGCTTGTATTGCCAACGAAACGTGGGTTTTTTGCTTTTATTTTCAATTTACTTCTAGTTTACATTTTATTTTACAATTTTTTTGTGGTTTCTGCTTTTTTTATTTTAAATCTATTATTTTTGTTATACATTTTTTGGGTTTTCTATCTACGTAGCTTTACCGAAAGAACCAAGAATATGGATACCCCCATTATCAATTGTATGCATTCCCACGTGAGTGACTCGCAGGGACTATTTTAAAATGTGGTTACATCACCAATAGAACCATCCAACAACCGAAATGCCAGGACCAAAACAGAGAAGGGCGGCAAGACATCAGCAACTGAAAGGCCATCTTGAGATGGGATCGAAAAGATGGTAAGCGAGTTAAAGGGCTGCAGTTGCAGAGATCAGGAGGAGGAAGACAGGATGATGTCACCCAAGCCACCAATCGTGGACCTTGATTGGGAAGGAGGATGAGGGAGGATGGTGAGGAAGAAAGGAGAAGGATCGGAAGCTGCGGCTGACGGAACGACGGATCGTGGACAAAGCGGCAGCATCATCTACAAGCAGCATGGGCGGCCTACATCTGCAGCTGCCCCACGCAGGGAACTTCGTCTTCTCCCTCCTGCTGCACTTTAACAGACGGCAGCGAGCAGCAGCAGCAGCACTGTGGTACACGAGGGGGTGCGGCGACTTCAAGAGGCTGCAGTCATGCAGTGACACACTCCAACCAAAGGACGAAGAGTGATCCAGCACTTGTACATGAAGACTGCTGCAGTCATTGCTGCCCCTGAAGGATGACCACTTTTTCACGACTCTCCTTTCACGGGCAAAATGGCTCCTACGAATTTGTGGAAGGGGACATTCTTCACGTAAACCTTTATGCCCACGTGGAGAAATGCACGTCCCGGATCAAGGATCATGACTTTAAGATGAAAGACGTTATTTATCCCACTCGCAAGCAGACGCTGCGATCCTTGAGTCGACTGCGCACGTAGAGAGAGGCCCGGAGGATTGGGGGAGGGGGAGAGGCGAGGTGCCAAAATAAGTCTCGGAGCAGCACCTCCGGACTGTCCCGGCTGAATTTAAGCGCCCGTTGACCAAAGTGAATGGCCAGACGTCGTCATGTGGGTGACACGCCGAGAGGTTGACGAGCCGCTCTGATGACCGTTGACTTACGCAGCTTGCGGCCAGCAGAGGGCAGTGCCGCATAACCCATCGCTGTGCTGCGCTGTGCTACAGTGTCTATGGCAGAGGTCGCAAACGGGTTTTGATTCCTTACTCGTACCCGTACCCGGCCGCACCAGGGTCGCAAATGGGTACCCGTACCCGGCCGGGTACGGGTAGCCGTTCCCTACCCGTACCCTACCCGAAATGAGTGACAAACGACTACTCACCAGTGACTCACGGCCTACCCGTACCCGGCCGCACCAGGGTCGGTAGCCGGGTATCGGGTAGGGGTATCGGGTACCCGGTTGCGACCTCTGGTCTATGGCTCATCGTCTTCACCCACCGTCCAGAAGTGGATTAAACAAAAAAAACCACACGAGCCATTGATGACAAGTCTGAAATGCCACTGCAGTATTCATGTGTGGTGTTGAAGGCATTGTGGCTCTGGATAGTGAATTCATTAGCAGCCCCACCCCCCCCCCCGATCCCTTCCCTGTGGTGATGGGACAAATGATGGAGTCACCAACCTTTCAAAGCTGTGTGTTAAACTTATACACGGTGTAAATACACATTTAAATACTGCATTTCCAAATGGTAAAAAAAAACTATATCATGACTTTACAACAACGACAAAAAATTGCGCAATTGTACACGATTCACTAAAGATAAGTGGCTAGCATACAATGGTGGTTCCAATGGTGGCTCCAATGGTGGCTAGCATACAATTACAAATGTGCGACTTCGTACAATGTGTACACTTCGTCTCAGGAGCGACTTGCCACGTTGTGCGCGAGGTGGTTGTGCACGACGTGGCTGGGTGGCACCGAGCCCCCGACACCGCTGATGTCCTGGGTTCCAATTCAGGTTTCGGCCACCCATGATGAGACCAGATTCCCAAAGCCGTAGGAAGAAATGGCAATCTCCACCTATTTCGCAAGATATTTCAAAACGGGTTCTTCAATTAGATTTGGCTAAACTCCCAACCGTGGAGGACTTCCAACGCTGCTTTTATCGACATGCTACGAACACACCCCTCTGCACTGCATATGAGAAACGGCGTGTGCCCGGAGCGTGGCCAAACATCCCGATTGAAGATGCTTGGGAAACGCTTCATAAAAGCCGAGTCATCGTCGGAGGTCCCTTTCTCTACCACAGGATGGCGGCATTTGCCAGATTGCAGATCTTCCGATTAAAGAGACTTGACGGCTCATGACAAAACACAAATCGGAATAGCGACTTAAGGAAAAACAATAACATAACATTTGAGTACAGTTTGTATGTAAGCGAGCATGCTGTATATTATTGCATTGGCCATTTTTGTCGTTTACATATATATACGAGGCCACTGCCTATGTTTAAATATCACGATGTCACTGCCATAAACTCGTCGTTTAAATACGAAAATCGCACGGTTGCCTTGCGTTTGCGTCCAACATCCATCATCTTGTCACGAGACCATTAAGGATTCGGCCAAAATTTCAATGGATCAAGATCTCGGATTTAAAACACGTAGGCTTTCGCGACAAATATCATGCATAACAGTTTTTTTTTTGGGGGGGGGGGGGGGGGTAGATCACGTAAAAATATGTCATTTAACCCGCCACCATCCGACACGGCCAAGTTGTAATGTTTGTCACGTAAACAGAACGTGCCAACTTGTTACTCGGTGTAGTGGTGGCGTAACGCGCGCGTGTTTATCACGGCCGCGTGTCACTGGTGTCAGCCCTGGGCTTGCCAGGGGAAGGCGGTGGGGCGAGAGACGCCACGGGAACGGCACCGCGACGTGGCTGGGGGAACGTCGAGAGCGGCCACGTGCGGGCAAGACCATTGGTGCGATTCAAGTAGGGACGTGGACCAGAATTGAAGGGACCGGTACCTGTCAATCACACAGAGGAATCTTCCGGACAGGATGTTCTGGAAGGGTCGAGAGGCCTATATAAAGAGACGAGCGAACGAGCTCGGAGGGGAGTGGGCTGAAGACAGAAGACAATTATTGAAGTCGGACCAGCATCGGCTGGCTAGAGTATCCCTGTGTGGTCCTGTGTGGACTCGTTTCGTCTAGGGGTAGAGATGCTAAGGGCGTGAGCGCAGTCCGTACGTCGGCACGCTTAAACGGACGAAGGAAGGATCGCAGAGAGTGAGGCCGGGAGGCGGCGAGTGAGAGAGCAAACGAGCGGCGCACGACGGAATCTCGGCGTGCCGAGACAAGCGCTGTAATGTTGACATCGTGAATAAAGTGGCCCGGAAAGAAAGACAAGAAGTCGTCCCCGCCTCAAGTTTCACCAGTAATTACAATTAGAGTTTTTAACAGACAACGTGACTATAAGTCACAGGGAAGTAATAAAACATAATATTATAATATTATATTATTTTATTAAGTTTTATTTTTATTGTTTTATTGCTTCCCTTCTACGCGACTTTACCGAAAGAACCAGGAAGATGAGTCCCTGCAGTCACGAAAGCTTTAAATCGAAAAATAAGTCACAGCTTATCGAGACGCTAACCTTCCTCAAGATATGCCTCCCCCCCCCCCCAGTACCCTATATAAAACACGTGTCTCTAAATAGCTCTCTTCAGACGCTACAGTAATTTTGCTGGAGCAGTCACACCTGATGACGGATGCTTGTGTTGCTTCCGAAACGTCGTGATTTCATTTAGTTGTCTTATTTTATTTTCACCTACGTGACTTTACCCAAAAAACCAAAGAGTATGGATCCTTGCAGTCACGAAAACTTCAAATCTAGAATACAATTAGCTTCATCAGGCAACAGCCAGATTTGTGGAGAAATCCTCCTGTTTCGTCCCTTAAATAGCGGGGGTAGATGTGATGACGTCACTGCGTCCGGGTGGTGGCGGGTTTAACGACACATTTATATATTTACACGATCCAACCCAAAATAAACCTGCATCGTGGAAGATCTCCGATGCGTTTGCGGGATGTCCCGCGCGTCGTTCCGGCATTTGTGTGTGACCGTCTGCACCACGTGCCGGCAGCTTCTCCAGGAAGTGAATTCAATTCTGGAAACCCCAGGACGTGGAGGGAAACGTCAGACATGCAATTGAATTACAGCATCACAACGCAAGGGTCGGAGCACGGACGCCCGCGCAATAAATAGCTATCGCAAGAACTACCGTCATGGAGGAAAAAAAAAAATCTAACTAAAATAACACAGTGAGAGAAGCACCGGATCGGACGTCGACATTACTCAGACGAGAGCGACGTCCCAAGGATGCGGCCGCAGGTTTATTCAGTTTTAATTTGGGGCACAGTCTCCGTCTCGTCAACGAAAACCTGCCGAGTCCCGAGTCCAGTCCTCGTCTGTGGATTTCAGAGTCATTCTCTCAGTCCCGTCAACCGAACTCCAGAAGCAAGACATTTAGTTCACACTTAATTCTGTTGGTGAGGGACGCAGAATTTTGCACCCCCCTCAGTAGAATGTCAGCCAATCGGTGAACTCCGTTCGTGGTTTTCTACTTGCATAACAAATTAAAGTGTTGGTCTTCCTCCGTGCACTACAGTCTCGAACACATCCCAGTCTTTTCCTTCAATAAAACGAGTTAATTCTGTCTCGTCATAAGTCAGGTCCCGCTTTGGTGTTCATTGGACAGTCGGAGTCATCGTCACGCTTGACGATTATCGGCCACTTGCAGCCACCAGCGAACGGAAAATAAATTTGAAAAAAAAAACCACTTCGCCGACAAATATTTTTTGTCACGGATTTCGATGAGGGTGGTGAACTCTGCGTGCGTGGATGCGTGCGTGCATCGCCGCTATACGAAGAGCAGCGAGGAGTGTGGGGGGCAGCGGCAGTCGTTATGGTGTTGCTCGCGCAGCCACGAACCCCGGCAGCCGGGCACCGACACGGCCGCCCAGAACGTCCTGGGGTTGCACGCAACAACAACAACAACAACCATCGGGAAAGTGAGTGAATGTGAGCGAGCGTGAGCACTCGCGCAGCCACGAACCACGGCTTGCCAGGCACAGCCACCCAAAACGTCCTCGTCACACGCAAGAGACAACAACAACGATAACAACAACCACCGCGAACGTGAGCCATCGCGAGCACTCGTGTTGTTTGTTTTAATTGGGAAGTGGGAGGGGGGGGCAGTGGCGGACATTTACTATCAATATCTGCATCAACAACAATAACAAAAACAACTTAGCATTCACAATGCACCCGTAGCACAACAAACGTACGCATGCCCCGGAGTGCAGAAATGCACACGGGGGGAAACGGGAGGGAACGGGTGGGGACCGTGCAAGGGTAGCAGAGAAGGGAAGCAATTAAGGGGGGGGGTGGGGTCCCTGAAAGCATGGGGTGAAGAGGAAGGCTTTGAGCTGAGACTTGAACAAAGGGGGGGCAGGGGGGTAGGCAGAGTTGCCTGGGAAGAGCATTCCAGAGAGGTGAGGGGGGGCTCGTGTGCTCGTGTAGTGAGGACATAATCTAGCGCATTGGTACCTGTGGTGATTCTAGATTTGAAGCTTTCGTGACTGCAAGGATTCATATTCTTAGGTTTTTTCGGTAAAGTCACGTAGATAAAAAATTAAAATTAATAAAAGTAAAATACAAATATTTTACTTTTATTAATTTTAATGTCACCACAGGTATTCATATTCTTAGGTTTTTTCAGTAAAGTCACGTAGATAAAAATTTTCAAATAAAAATAAAATATTTTATTTTTATTTTACTTTTATTAATTACAAAATTTTACCTGCGTGACTTTACCGAAAAAACCTAAGAATATGAATACATATGGTGACACGGTTCAGAATGAGATGCGTGGACTCAAAATGTAACAAAAGCTTCATTATTTAACTAATTTTATTTTACAGAGGTAAGGCTCAGTGGGCCACACAGCTCTTTGTCAGAAGCGACGTGGCCACGAATGACAGCTCAACGAAGTGGCTTATCATCACGTGGACATTTATAGCGGCCAAATACTCTAAACGAGTGTCGATTCCAAAATTGGAGGGGAAAAAGCGGAAGACCCGGAGAAAAATATACGTGACCACGGAGAGAACAAGCAAACTGCAAATATACAGGCGTTAGGGTTGGGATCGAACCCACAACCTCCTGTATATCAGGCGAGATAGATAGCATCTGTGGCACCCTGGAGAGAAAGTTGCAGAGGGGTGGAGGGCACATGGTGGCTAAAATAACGACCGCCAGTGGTGGAGAAGCGGATATTTGGAGCGAGGAGGCCAGAGTCCAGTGCATTGGTACTTGTGGTGATATGGATCAGAACGAGACTCAAATGGAAGAAAAGTTTAAAAGTGCGCAAATATACGAGGAGAGGTGGAAAAACGTGGAATGAGACTGAGAGATGGGAAAAGGAACACACGGATTCGGGAGCAAATTAAAATTAGGGGGCATCGTATTGATCGTTAAGCAAAGCAAGTGGGCTCGGGCAGGGCACATTTGCAGGAAGGGACGACTGGCCGATCGGCAAAACTGGCGATGGAATGGCCGTTAAAGACGGAGTGAACATGCCCAAGAGGGCAACCTCTGCGGAGATGGAGGTACAGTGATACCTCGGTTCACGAACTTAATTCGTGAACCGACTCTGGTTGCGAACCGAATTGGTCGTGAACCAAGGCACATTTTCCCATAGGGTTCAATGTAAATCCGGTTAATCCGTTCTGACCTTTTTTTTGGTTTTTGAAGCACAAAAATATGAAACAAATTACAATACACATTAGTACTGTTCAGTATAGTAATGTATAAAGACAGAACACTAACTTTGCTTGCTTGAGATGACTTCAGTAAGCACTCAAACGGGTGAACTGTACAATACAGTAAGTACAGTATTGTACAGTACAGTAGTACAGTACAGTACTGTATGTGCTAAAAAGCACACCAAAAAGCAAAAAGTCACTGAAAGTGTCTTCACAGTACTCACAGTACTTCTTTCTGTGTCTCTTCTTCTCTCCACGATCTTCCTACAGGAAGTCACGACCATGTGACAGCCTGGAAATAGCATTGAAATGGCCGCGGCTCCTGTTCGCGAACCGAAGCATATTTTTATGAACTTTTCTGTTCGTGAACCGAGTTGTTCGTGAACAGAAGCGTTCGTGAACCGAGGTATCACTGTATAAAAACAAGTCGTGGGCATGAGCGAGATAGATTGTTGCTTCACAGGACCGCTACGGACGACGTCGGCATGGGTGGGGCCGTCATCCGTCAGTGGATAGAGCATGGTTCGTAGCGATGACAGCGAATGAGACGACAATTTGGTCAGCTTAAACAGAAAAAAATTGAGGTTAAATGAAAGCTAATGTCAGTTTGACAGCTACATTGGCATTAACAACTGAAAAAATTGCGACAATATTTTCACATCGCTTGAATGTGAGCAGTCCGCTTTGTTTTGGAATTTTTTGCACCAATATCCCCCCCCAAGTGTGAAAATGTATTAACAGCACCAGCTGTTACTGCAGCGAAACCATTTTACGGCAACATAAATACCCCAACTACCAAATAACAGGCATTACCATTCCACTGCATCGATTTCCTTAGCATTCCGCGTGAACTCTTAAGCTTGCCTCCCCACATTCTTTTAGCGAAAACATTGCAACAAGAGACAAATTTGTCGTGCTTCATTCGATGAATTTCTCCATTCCAAAATTGTTACGATCCCCTAAGCATTACACTTCATATTTTCAATCGTTGCGCGACACTAAGTCTGAGCCACTGTGAAAAACCAAGCCCCGGGTTGCCCGTTCACCAACCCAAATCGATTACAAACTTGATTTGGGGCTTCCGTGACTGCAGGGATTACTCTTTGGTTCTTTCGGTAAAGTCACGTAGAAAGAGAAAATGATAAATTAAATAAAAGCATACGACGTTTCAATTGCAACGCAAGCAATCGTCATCAGGTACAAATGAAAGATAAAAACAAACCTGGTAAACTTAGAAATATAATGCAATACAACACAGTCGGCTAACATAACAGTTAACCAGGTAGGGTGTTGACTGTTATGTTAACCGACTCTGTGTTGTATTGCATTATATTTCTAAGTTCACTAGGTTTTTTTTATCTTTCATTTGTACCTGATGACAATTGCTTGTGTTGCAATCGAAACGTCGTATGCTATTATTTAATTTTTTATTTTCTTTTTCTACGCGACTTTGCCGAAAGAACCAAAGAGTAATTGGATTATATCGCCAAACTCCACCTTTATGTTCCGTGCAGGGAGGTAAATTTGGTGCAGGACCAGGACCCGTCAAGATATGATAGCCATGGCTGGGAATTGAACTGGGGGTTGCTGGGTGCAGAGTGCAGTAGGCGTATCACTGCACCACCACCCCCCACAGTTGCTAATATTTACAGTATTAGAACTTTAAGCCTTACTGGCCACTTATAATGTGTAATAAAAAAAAAACATAACTCGGCCGTAAATACCGATCAGTTGAACCAATCGTGAAAATGACACTGCCTCAACTTGATCTCTCTACACAACCTCAACCTGAGGAAGACAAGTGCAGTTAGCGAGTACAAATGAAGGCCGGCACGGCACACGAGGGGGCGGGTGGCCAGCACCACAATGTTTACACACCGCACCAGGTACTAATTTGCGGGCCGAGTTGACCTAGGGGAGGCCTAGACCGGTTCCGATATTCGTCACCGATGTTGGCCATGAGCGGGAATCCAACTCGGGGGGCCGCCGGGTTCGTAGCACGGTGCAATAACCGCTGCGGCCACCACTCCCCGCCACCACCACCACCGCCGCCGCGACAGTGTCACGGGGCCCACACAAGCCAGCCTCCCCCCCCCCCCCCCCCCAGGCCCACCTGGTGCCCTTCACGCCGTCCCCCGAGCAGCGGCCCTCGCCCCGCCTGACCGCCTCGGCTTGGCACTCGACGCACACCCTGCGCCCGGCCTGCAGCAGACGCAGCCACGGAGCCGCGGGGCTCCGGCTGGAGCACGGCGACGATGCGTCGTCCACGCGGAAGAACACGCACGAGCTGAGGGGGGGGGGGTGGGCAGTCACATCAGTTGTGATATTTGAGTCCGGTCAGTATGTGGCAATACAGCAAGTAGGTTGCGGACCAATTCAGTGGGGGGGGGGGGGGTGTGGGGGGCAATCATGCACGCAGGCACGTCACTCATGATCTTTGAGTCCAGCCCGGTATGTGGCAGTACGGCAGGTACTGCAAGTCGCGGACCATTTTGTTTTACAACGCGTTGTGGTCTCGTGCGCGGGTGGTCCTGCGGTGTAATGGTCGGCGCACTGGACTTTCAACGTGCGTTGACGGCTCACATTATCGGGTTTCTGACCCAATGTGTAATCGTGGCAGCAACTTGTTGGCGATACCGCGGGAGCAGTGGTCAACGGCACGCACACTGGACTCGCGAATTCTGTGCGGGGCTCGCGAGCGGTGGCGTTTGCTCGCGTTTCACTAGACGCGCCGGCATCTCGCTTTTGAAAAAGTGGGGTCGCCTACAATGCAAACACCATCCTCCACTCGTACCCCGTGGTCAATACACCACCGATGAAGGCCTCCCTCATGCCGTGTAGATAGTGGAATTCGTTGGCCATACTTCACCACGCTGGTCAGTGCGGGTTGGTGAAGAAGACACCCAGGACCGGAACAGATTTCGCTCGCCGCTGATGTTAGCCGTGCCCACGAATCTAACTCTGATCGTCAGGTTCGTAGTGCAGCACGTTATAGCCTCTGCCACCATGGCTTTGCTAGATAAAATAATAACTGAAGATAATGGTAATAAATGGCACGGATGTTCATTGGCCAGGAAAGCCTTACCGTGTCGCAGGACTCGTTTTCATGGTGGCCCTAAATTGGGTTTGACCAACCCTATTAGGGAGGTGGCTTTGTGGAGGAAGAATCCAAAGCACCCAGAGAAAACCCACCACACATCTTACGCACAGAAATATGCAAGAGTCCAATCATTCACTGCAGATCTCCGGACCACCCTCGCAACTGGAGCCTACAACAGCGACGAGTACCGGGTTAAGTCTCGCGTCCATCTACTAACCAGGCTCGAACCTGCTGCTTAGCTTTTGAGATCTGGCGAATTTCGGGTACATGCAGGGCGTAATGCCACACACGCAGCCTGTGTGCATCGATCCGCTGCTGGGGGAGGGCTTGCCTACACCATGCGGGCAGAGAGAACCATCGGACTACACTTCACCAAAATGCACAGTATAGGCTGAAGGTGGTGGCCGGTTGTGGTGGTGGGTGGGTGGTGACAGCAACAATGGCATTTGCTGCAGTGCCCCCGACTGCCCAGAGCATCTTCTACACGAGTCTAATGCTCGGTGGCCGTCTATCAAAGCTCTTATCCAGGCTTAAAAAATCGGATCAACTCCGGGGGTCCGATGGGATCGGGCTATATCGTCACGGGCTGCGAGATCAGGAGGTCCGAATTTAGGGTGAACGTCGGCACTTTATTTTGCGGTCGACCTTCGAAGTGGACTGCGACCCTCAAACAAATGGCACCACCCCCATGGTCGCCCCCCCCCCCACCCCACCGTGATACGTGGCTCAAACAAATCACTCAAGATGCCGGAATGGCAGCAAGAGCAGTCGATACAAATGCGGTCACAAGAGGTCACCACACATCTGGTGCAATGGTCCTCCCCGCTAACTTACGCGTTACGAACGAATCGCCGTCGTTTGGCTAAACCTCAGAATCCTCACCTGGTCGCGGGCTCATTTTTCATCATGTGGGGCCTCTTCCAGGGGTCGTTTGTGCTCCGTGTGTAGTAGTTTGGCAGCAGCTGGGCCACTTCTGCGGTGCGAATGTGAGGAGGGAGACAGAGCGAGAAGTGCGATCCGTTGGTAGAGGGCAGTGCACTCGACGATAAATGGTATCGGGTCGCATCGTCAACGGTCACACAAAATGTTACGACACGCGCACAAAAAATAATTTATTTTCTGTTTGTTATTGGTTTGTATCGCTCTCTAAGGGAGGTATAGCTGGGTGGCTCTAAGGCAGGGGTGGGGAACGTCCGGCCCGCAGGCCGTATAAGGCCCGCGAAATCATTTAGTCTGGCCCTGCAAAAGAGAAGCAGTTCCAGCCATCGCATTAGGGGTGAGTTAATTAAATGTTTGGCCAAATATAACGGGCACATTTTTAAGTTGATAATGTTGTATGGCCCGCGAATGATGTTGTAAATATCCAAATGGCCCTTGGCAGAAAAAAGGTTCCCCACCCCTGGCCTAAGGGCAGAGCACCAAGGTGGCACCGCCAAGATCCGGGGTTCCAATCCAGGTTTCTGCCACCTGTGATTGAACCAGATGCCCAAGTTTGGCACGCAAAAATAACCCATCGCATTAAATTAAGTTCTCGGCCGAATGTCACAAAATTCCAGATCTGATAAAAAAAATGAATGCTTTGAATGTCATCCAAAGAACGTTACTCTCTGTGATAGGGCATGTGGGAAAGTGCCGCCCCCTACTGTGTGCATCAGAGGTAGCTCTGCGAGATCTACTTCAGTGGGCCGCTCTGTCAGACCATGAATGGGTCGCACCGCTCTGCAAAAGATCCGGATGGAAATGATTTGTCTCGTGACACGATTGGAATCTGAATATTTAGACTGGAAGAATCCGATGAGCTATTGAAGCGCCTTTTCACACATTGCAAGTCCACACAATGCCGATATAGCACGACATGTATAAAAATGGGTAAGTTACCAAAAAAAAAACACACGATGATTTTAATCATTACCCAAACCAGTTGTGCGCTGGAGAAATCGTGACAGGCGATCCTTCATTTTCGTCCCTTGAACCAAGGACCCACGCCAAAAATCACGCTACGCCACTGGAGTGTCCGTCTCTCGCCAACGTGCCGTGCCGCTCACCTCGTATTCCCTGGCACAGCTGGAACGAGTGGCTGTAGCATCCCTGGCGCTGGCGCAGTTGGGGACACTTGGCTCCACCGTTGTGCGGAGGCACCGTCACCTGGCGACTGCGTTCCCGGCTGCCCACGCCGCACGCGCTGCTGCAAGGCGACCAGGCGCCCCAGCCCAGCACCGCGCAGTCGGTGGCTGCAACCACGACGAGACAACGTTGACAGGGGACACAGGACGAGGCAAACTCGGCCAATGTAAATGGCAATTATTTTCGCTAGATTTTGCAGCGGGGGTGAGGCTTCTTAAATTAAACGCTGCTGGGTAGAAATGTGTTGTTGGTAAGTGCACTCCTGCTACATGGGTAGGGCCATGTCACTGAAAAAAAAAAATACTTATTTACAATTTTATGACCATGTGCTGTTGTGAAGCATTGTTTGCCAATAAAATAAAAATAACCAAACTCCGATTTGACTCATCCACGACCACAACGCGAAGCCTGCGAGTTCAAATCTCCGTTGGGGATTAACTCTGGCCCCAGAATTCCTCCGGGATGGACAACATATGCACCACTTTACAAGAAGTCAACGGCCGTTGGTCTTTCTCCCCCAGGCGCCGCTCGCCACGTAAAACGCTAGCCTCAACCGTGGGAACGTGGAATTTCCACCAGCGGGTGCCAACAACGGATCGGCACAGATGCACGATGTACGTTTGAGAAGGTGCTATTCAATGTGCCCGACCCGTCGGCAAGTTACACAGCAATCCATGTACAGGTCCACCACACAATTCGTGTGACCCTTCTCAAAAGCTGATTTAATTTTTGTTTTATACTGGTAGGACCCTCCTGGTTACACCAGTCCACAGGGGATCATTGTGTCCGTCCGTCCATCGTGCATCCAAAAATGGGAGGGGTGGGGAGGGGCTGGTCACCCCGTGGTGCCCTTATAAAACTAAACGTTTAACCTACTCACGCCGGCTTGTGCCCACCCTCACAGTCGGCCATATTTGCGGAATACACCACGCCGCCGTTGACCCTGGCCATTGACCGAGCAACCCAACGTTCCTACCAGCTCCCTCCGCAGGAATGTGTTACCAGGTAAGGCCCACTGAGCTTTATAGTTCCTTTTCAGAAGTGACCCGACCACAAATGATAGCTCAACGAAGTTGGCTTATATTTGAGATTTATAGCAGCCAAAAACTCTAAAAAGGCATGTTTCTGAATGTGGAAGGAAAACCCGGATGATCTGGAGAAAAATCCACACGACCACGAGAATATACAAACTCCAAATATGCAGGCTCGGGATCGAACCCACGAGCACCTGCATACTAGGAGAGGAAGTTAACATCTCGCCACAGTGGCTCTCCAATTGTGCAGGCCATGGCCTTCCGATGTTTACAGAGAGGCAGAGCGATACGAAATATGTCGCACGTGTACCGAGATTGGCAGGTGCCGTGTAGAACCCTTCGAAAGTGAATTATCCTTTCCGATAAAACTTCTGCCGATTTATTTTCAGCGAAGGAGTCTCCCAACGGGCCGCCCTGTATTAAAACCCAAATAAAGTTTGACTTTCGTCGCGACACGTTTTCGTCAAATTCCGGCCCGCGTCCTCGGCTGGCGTTTACGAAGGGCGCTCCCCCGCGCGCACGTTCGCGACGTGTTGCCGGCTCGCGGCGTCCGTGCCGGTTCCACCGACCGCGCGCGGTGTGTGCATGGCGGACAGAAGGAATTCGATGCCAAGCCCGGCGCGTCGTTGTTTTGACACCACCTTTTCCATCGTAAGATTATGGGTGGGAGTGGAGGGGGAGATACTGAATGCCCCTTGCAACGGATAAACAAAGCCCCTGGGGCAATGGGTAGAGGCTCGGTGCGTTTTTTTTCCCAGCGTGCCACACGAGAGAGTCTCATAAAAGGCAAGCGTGTGTGCGTCTCTGTTTGGATCTAGGGAGCGGTGGTGCAGCGGTTAGAGTCCTGCGCTACGAACCCGGCAACCCGAGTTCGATTCTCGCTCACGGCTGCCAACACCAGTAATGATTATTATCTGAACCGGTCCTGGGCATCCACTAGGTCGACTCGGCCTCAAACGAGTACCTGGTGCGATGTGGAAACGTCGCCATTTAGGGAGACAAAGGCAGCTAGGCGTGGTGCTGGCCACCCAAGCCCTCGTGTGCCGTGCCAGCCTCCATTAGGTGCTCGCTAACAGCACTTTCCCAACAAGTCCGTGAAGGCTATACAGGGGACCTTTGTCTTGGGAGCAAGGCTGTTTACTGCGAGTCGTTCCAGCTCAGTTATGCACCGCGGGACATTTTACAGAGCGAACGCAGTCGACGGCGGTTCTCCGTGACCCTCGCGGACAGCTGGGATTTGTGACCTCCCCCACATTCCCCTCGCAGCCACGAAAAATTTCACTTATCACACGGCCCACTCATCAGCTGGATTGAATCTGGGATTTTTTTTGGTGCGCGCTTGGGGGCTTCTCAAGTCGTTTGCTCCGATTGCACTCACAAACACACAGGGGTTGTGGCCTCTGGACAAACTCTTCCGCTGCCGTAGGAATGTGGAATTCCCACAGCTGGGCTCTGGGCTGCACGCGGGAGACGGGTCGCCGTCTCAACGGTCATCGGAGCAGGAAAGGACTTTGACTTTCACGTCGTGCCTCTCTGTGGCGGAAGGCTTTTTGTCGTTTGGTTTTGCTTGCTTTAAAGCGGCTTGTTTAAGCCAGGAATGCCGTCACTCAGTCTCAGGACTCTTTTTCAGGAGGGTCCTGCCAAGTTTATTGCAGTCGGGATGGGGGGAAATGTTGGTGACAAAACTGAAGCCTTTTGCAAGGAATCATGTTTACATCAACTATAATACTTGCAATTGTTTTTTGTTTGCATTCTGACTGCAAGTATTGTGGTTAATGTAAAACATGATTCCTTGCAAAAGGTTGCAGTTTTGGTCGCCAGAAAAAAAGGGGAAAACCCCTATTATTATTATTTATATTTTGGTACTGGCAAAGGAGGCCACATGATGTAGTTTACAGGTAATTTTTCAATATTTGGATGCGGTTTGGGAAATCATAAAATCCGGGAGAAACCCATGCAGAACAAGGGGGAGAGACATTACGAACTCCACACAGACAGGCACACACACACACGAGTCGGAAATCGAACCCAGGCCCCCTTTTTTTGCCGTGAGGCACGAGTGTTGGCCAACGTACCAACCCCTGCCGTCTTGTCTCGAAATTTTAAGCAAGTGAGAGAGGCACTTTGACGACTGGTGTTTTTCCACAGCAAAGTAAAAAAAAAGAGAATAAACTACGCTATCGTGTTGTAATAACAGTTGATGTGAAAATGTTTAGCGGGAGTCTATTTCAGGCTATTTTTCAAAAAGATACCACAACGATTTACACTGCACACAGTCTGTAGAATCGTTGTAATGAACCAAACAAACTTGCCATCTAAGATAAAGCCGAGTTATGCTGCAGAGATGGGTTTATGAAATTCTCTCGTCGCTACGAAATAGCACGCATGCATGAGCTACGTGAAACACAAAACCACATGTCCTCTTGAATTGTGTAGAGTCTTCAAAGCGGGCATGCGCCATCGCAGGGTTAGATTTATGACAGCTCGGGGGGGGGGAGGGGTACGGTTTCTTTGGAAGTTTCGATGAGCAGACATCCACTTTACAGCCACACAAAATATCCACTTAGCCCAGTGGTGCTCAACACCACCTAGAGTATGGTAGCCCCTCAAATTGGAACCACCGGTCCCACCCCCTTCCCGGCTTCCCCACCACCACCACCGGCCCCAAGCCCCCCCCCCCAGATGACAAACGTCACAATACCCAGAGAGATGACACGACATGGCCACGCCTCCAAGTCTGCCTGTACGGCGTTGGTAATGGCGTGCGTTTCATGGTCGTGGTGTATCGGTATGCTTTGTGTTGGTCAGAAATTGTTTTCACGTTGTGTATAAATCACCTTGTTTTAGAGAAGAGCCTACAGGAGGCAGCTTGTACAGAGCTGCTGCTGGAGGGATCCCTTCAAGTGAACTGGTTTAAGCAACACGCTACGGCACAATTTCATACATGCCCTGCTACAGATAAAGGTTTGTCACATGGCAAGCTAATGTTTATTATTAATTCTATTCCAAGAGATGGAATTTATCCAATTTCAGTGGGGGGGGGAAAACAAATGTATTGCAATGTGTTTTCCGTGACCCAAGGCTCAGACCATCAACTCAATAGACTTGTAAATCACGGGACCGACGCAAAACGGATTCGAACCCAGGGTTCTTCAGCCCTGAACCACCCGGTCACGTCAGTCCAACCATTCTGTGCGTTCACAGTTTCAGCTGGCAAAAATGGTGCATCATGTACCTTATAAGCGAGTACACCACTCAGAGTCCAAGATGCATGCTAGCCATGCATCTTGGACTATGAGTGGTGTGGAAGAGTAGGCCAGTACCTTGTTAGAGGGGCTCGTGAGCTTCCACTAATGAAAGTTCTTCTGCAAGCAGTGATGTGAACAAGCAATTGCAGGGCTGTACCTTTAACTTCCCTTTATTATTATTATTATAAAAAAAGCATATTTAAACATTGCCAAGTTGCGTTCAACGCCACCTTTAAAAATAAACAGAGCCATTCAGTGCTATTCCTCACAGGCAAATGACCACTTCTCTGATGGATTACATCAGTCTTGCAATGGTGTCTCATAGCGCAGCAGTCGTGCCTCGTGTGTTACGCGTGGCACCTGCGGTTTTCCAGCGTCATGACACCGCTTGGCACGGGGAAAACGAAAACTTTATTTTTTATTTTTACCACGTAAAGCACGCCGAGGTATTAGCTTTTTTCAGAAGTGACCTTGCCACAAATGTACGTATATTGAACTTTCGCACCGAGCGTGGCCAACCGTGCTAAAATCAGAGGTGCGATAGCTCAACTTAGTGGCTTACGTGGAAATTTATAGCGGCCAAATAATCTAAAAACGCACGTTTCTAAAATGTGGAGGGGGGAAAAAAATCGGAGGACCCGTAGCGAAACCCACGCGAGCACGGGGAAAGACGCACGAAAACTCCGAATATACAGGCTTCGTCAGGGTCGGGATGGAACCCACACACGCGACTTCCTGCAGACCAGGCGAAGGAGATAACATCATCTCGCCACCACAGCACTTTACAGCGGCCAGCGGCACTCGTGCCAAGACGAGGCCAGCAGCCAGAAGCACGGTCGCGTAACGGCTGTCAAGAGTCGTACATCTGCCGTTACGTAACATGTTGAGAGTTGGACAGAGACACGAAGTCTCAGTTCACATGCGTAGGCTAAAACGCATTATTAGATATACACAGATGAACTACTCATTTGCACAAAGTCACGTGCCGGTATATTACACATTCCGGTATATACGAGGTGGGGTAACAATGCATCGATTTGTCAATCAACTATAATTCCTGCGAGAATGAGAATGGAGAGTCAGTGGTGGAAATTACGTTTTCCTATAGCGGGCACGAGTCTATACATAGGACAACCACTGTTGACTTCCATGCGAAGCGGTACTTATTTTATCAACCCGAGAGGGCTGATAGGCTGAATCAACCAGCTGGGTTGTATTTGCGATGCATGAAGATTAAATTGCGCGTGTGAGTGACAATGTGGGGAGTGGTGGTGTAGCGGTTAGCGCGCTGCGCTATGAACCCAGCAACCTGAGTTCCATTCCCACTCACGGCCAACACCAGTGACGATTATTTGAACCGGTCCTGGGAATCCCCACAAAGACACAATGCAAACGGGACCTGCTAAGCGAGACAAAGCAGAAGAAATCGTAGAAATTACGATGAATTTCTTCTGACGGGAGTACTTAAATACGACTTGTGCAATGTGTATCGTATGCGTTTTACTCAATTACACAGCACAATCGCGTAATTTTTTTCTCTCTCCAAAAGAGAGACATTGACCAGGCGTGTGCTTATAGCACGGATTTAACCGTGAGGAGTTTTTGTGCACCCCACAAATTCCTGACAATATCCTCTCAAGATAAATCGTTAACTCTTGAGCAAACTCATGCAGGCTCACAAGGACGGAGCCACAGCAGACCTCTTTGCTGGCTTGCATTGTTAAAACAAAAAAATGCCGCTACAGTTTGGGAGGTGACCGGGTGGCTCCGATCAGAGCAGAGCATTCAGCCAGGATCGCCGAGATCCTCAATTCAAATGCTCAATTTCAGCCACCTGCGATCGAACCCAAACTCGCGCGTGTCTCATTAGCGCTGCCGTAAAAGACGTTTTGGGCAGTGGCCCTCCTTCAATAGCAGGCGCCACGGTGGCGAGACGTCAACTACCTCGCCTGGTGTACAGGAGGTCGTGGGTTTTATCCAGACCGACGCCTGTATGATATGGAGTTTGCGTGTCTCTCTCTCTCTCCCGTGGTCGCGTGGATTTTTTGCCGGATTTTCCCACCACATTTAGAGTCATCGTGCGTTTTGAGTGTTTGGCTGCTCTAACTTTACACACGATAAGCCACTTCGTTGAGCAATCATGTGGCCAGGTGCAAAGCTCAGTCGGCCTTAACAGGTAAAATAACATAATAAAATAGTTTTTCATTAGGCATTAAAATAGATTATCCGGCGATGCTGCTGCATTGGCAGTGGTGAAACAAGCTCAAGTAACAAAAACCCACCCGCATTCCTCAATAACACTGTGGCCTTGAAAAGGGAATATATAGTGGGTAACGTTTCGGGCAATGGTCCTCCTTCAGAGCACCTTACATAGAGAGGCGAGAGAGACCGAGTGGATGAGAGTTGGAGGACCCATTGTGGGAAGTGCGGTCTCCAATTTGTATCCACTCCGTGTCACTGGCCTCAAATTCTGAATCAGAATATGTATTTCTACTGGAGGAATCCGATGAGCTATGAAGCTCTTTCTCACAGATGTCTAGTAAGGGGTAGGTCAAAAGCGTGACCACAACAATCAATACAAAAACACGACAGATTCAACGTGATGTTCACTATAAAAAAAAACCCAGATGATTGCGAGCTTTCGTTTTTTGCTTTTTTCTTTAGACAAACAAGACGCTGACAATGACGAAATAAGTAGGCGTGAAATGTTGTACATAGAGGACGGCGGATGAAACCCGGATTCGAACCCAGGATTTCAGCGGTGCTCTGCCCGCTTCAATCATTCAAATCGGCAGAGTTTCAGAAAATTTCACCAGGCCACCATTGGGTGCCGCCCCCCCCCGACTCACCCACCAACCTCGCCATGGGCACACAAACGTTGTGATCAACTTCCCCGCCGTACAGAAGAAGTTCCCCTGCCCACTGAGTCACTCGGCTCCCTATTCAAGGCATTTTTCATTTCACAAAGAGTTGCTTAGACATTTGGCAGCAATTCACCGGCACTAGCAGATACGGGGAGAGGGGGGGGGTCGGGAATTACAATAATAACAAAATAATTCAATCTATTTATGCTGGAACAGCGATAGAGGATGCACAGTTGTTATAATGAGGCATTTGGATTGTCATTCTGTAGGGAATGATTAATTAAAATGGGTTGGTTTGTATATTATGGCTGTATATTTATATATATGTAATAAACGACTGGACCACGATGTCTGGCTCAGTGTCCTTTATTATTCGGTTCGTGCTGTACACCCACACGGCTGTCTTTACTCTGTAGCTTCTCCACGGTGCTGACTCCAATGTCGGCCCGATCCACAACAGCAGCTCCGCTGCTGTTTCTCTCACACAGCCCCCCTTGGCTGTACTCGCTGCTGCTCTTCTCCCTCCGCAGCTCTCGCAGCTTCTTGTTCTCTCTCTCTCTCTCCGCAGCTCCTCCTGGCAGCCACACCGCTGCCTCTAACACGCAGCCCTCCCGGCTGTCTCCTCCCCAGCTGCACACCACTCCGCAGCTTCCTCTTATCTTCGGGGTTGGCTCCCGATGGCCGTCGGCGCCCCCCCCTCTCCACACTTGCCCGCGTGGCCTCACTCTTTTCCGCTCACACCCCGACTGCCTTCCCCTTCCGGTTTACCCGCTTAAAGCCCCGAACCTTCCCCCCACGTCACATGACTCCACCCCCCGTGACGTCACCTCCGGAAGGTCGCTTACGCCCGCATTACACCACCCTCCCCCGTAGAAAAATCCCAGCCGACCCCGGCTGACCAATAGCAAATCGTAATGCGGCGAACCGAGCTTCCCCCCCTAAAGGACACTAAGCATATAATGTAACAACAAGAACAACAACAACGCAATTAACATCAACGAACGTACAAAAGCATGCAATAAATACAACTGTAAGAAAAAAATAACAAGACAGCAACAATCAACGAAACGTAAGCGATTTGGAACGTGTGCGGGTCGCCGGCCCGTCCCGGACGGTCGGCGGCCCACTCGCAGAACGGGAACGCGATGAAAGTCGAGGAATGACAGGGGGTAATCCCCCTGTCGTAGCCGGAAGTCCACCGACGTCCCGTGTCCCTAAAGAGTTAGTCTTGGGCTTGTCCTGTGACCGTGCCCGCAGCTGGGTCGGAAGAGCTGCAGGGCTCGAAGGTCCCGCAGACCTGGCAGGCGTCCTCCGAGCAGGGCCCCTCGTCCCCCGCAATGTCACGGCCGGCCTGTCTGGAACAGGTACGACAGGCGCTCTAGCGAGATCAATGGACGCAGGCAGGGGAGAGTCAGCAGCAACAGACCCCGGCAAGGCAACATTGGGGGATGACGCATCATGTAAGGGAGCAACATATGGTTTCAAGCGCGACGTATGCACAACCCAGCGACGAGACCCAATCTGGACGCGTGCTGACTGTGGGTTGGGAACCGCAATGAGGCGTACGGGACCATGCCAGGGTTTGTGCAATTTCGGCGAGGTCCCCGGACGTACCTGTGGACAATGAAGCCAGGCTAGGTCCCCAACCTTCCAAGGGCACTCCCCCTCAGACCGTCGCGCATATCGCTCGTTCCGGGCCTGGGCTTTGGCCGTAGCCACGCGGGCATTCTCCCGCGCCTCCGTGACTCGGCGAACCGTGTCCTGAATGTATTCAGGAAGTGGTTTACGAGGTCCCTTCACCCCAGTTCCCAATTGCACATCCACCGGCGGCACGTTTTCCCGACCATACATAAGGTAAAACGGCGAATATCCTGTAGCCGCATGAGGCGTCATCCTGTACGCCGAAAGCACCCCGGGGATGTGCAGATCCCAATCTGATTGTTGTTCACTCACGGTATGGCAAAGCATGGCAGACAACGTCCTGTTCAGCCGTTCAACCATACCATCCGTCTGCGGATGGTATGGGGATGTCCGTACTTTCTTAGTCCCAAGGCCCGCGCACACTTCCGCCAATAATTTAGAAGAGAAATTCCTGCCCTGGTCCGTGAGGAGTCTCTCAGGCGCCCCCTTATCCATAATATACCCAAACAAAAAGGCGTCGGTAATGGCCGCGGCCGACTGATCGGGCAACGGCCAGGCCATCGGCCAACGGGAGAGGTACTCAACCCCTACCAGCAAATATTTATTACCCCTCGCCGATGGTGGAAAAGGTCCCAATATGTCCAGCGCCACCAATTCATTGACTCGAGACACCTGAATCGACTGGAGAGGCGGCACGTAAGGATGTTTCGGCGGCTTACGTTGTGCACACGCAGGGCACGCGCGCACGTGCCCTACGACATCTGTCGCCATGCCGTGCCAAAAATAATGACGTTGCAACGTCAACAAGGTCTTCTGCACCCCTAAATGTAAGAGAGTGTCACAATGGAGGGTCCTAATCAACTCGAACCGCAAGGACGTTGGTACCACCAGGCGCCAACGTTCCTGGAACCCCTCCCGCCACATAAGCAGACCATCTCAGAGCGGTTTGCGGCCCCACAGCCGTACTCGGACTCCCATTGTCCTTAGCAGACCGCTTCCGCAAGGACACCAATGACTCATCCATCATCTGTTCCCGGATCCAGACAGACCGCGGCAGATTCAAAACCCCGTCAGCCGGTCCCGGTTCCATCGGAGTGTCCGACTTCTCGACGGCCAACGTGAGCGGCTGAGGGGGGTTTGGAATCGGCGAACACCTATGCGTCCCCGACTCACATTTACAAGGGGCGCGCCGCGGTAATCTGGAAAGTGCGTCAGCGTTCGCATGGCGCACTCCCTTCCGATGTTGAATTTGGAAGGAAAATTCCTGTAGCGTGTCCAACCAACGTGCCAACTGTCCGGATGGCTGGTCAATTTTAAGGGCATATTGCAAGGCCGCATGATCCGTACGCACAATAAAAGAACGACCGTAGAGGTATGGTCGAAATTGCCGTAGGAAAAAAACAACCGCCAATAGTTCTCTGCGAGTGACACAGTAGCGGGTTTCCGCAGGAGACAAGACTCGGCTACCATACGCCACGACACGCTCTACACCCCCTTTAGACTGTGATAACACCGCCCCAATACCTGTGTCACTCGCGTCCGTATCAAGAATGAATGGGTGATCGAAATCGGGATAATCCAATGTTGGGGCCGTGGCCAATAGATCACGCAGACTCCGAAAGGCCGCCTCCTCCGGCTGTCCCCAAACAAACTTCCGTCCTTTACCCGTAAGGAGATGCAAAGGCCTCGCAATCGTCGCAAAACCCGGCACGAATCTTCGGTAATACGAGGCAAATCCCAAAAACCGCCGAACATCCCCCACGGTGGCCGGAGTCGGCCAATCCCGGACGCACGCCGTCTTTTCCGGATCCGTGGACACTCCCTCAGCGCTCACGATGTGCCCCAAATAGCGGACGGACCGTTGCAGTAGGTGACATTTCTTTGGTTTGAATTTCAATTTGGCAGAACGCATCCTCGTGAACACTGTCTCCAGCCGCGTCAAATGTTCATCGAATGTGCGGCTGAAGACAATGATATCGTCCAAATATATAAGACATGTCTCCCACTGCAACCCCGTCAAAACGAGCTCCATCAATCTTTGAAATGTAGCAGGGGCCGCATTCAATCCCATCGGGAGACAGTTGAATTGAAATAACCCCTGCGGCGTACGGAATGCGGTTTTCTCCCGTGAGGACTCGTCAAGGGGAAGCTGCCAAAATCCCGAAGAGAGGTCCAGTGTGGAAAAGAACTTAGCCCCCGACAATGCGTCGAGGGAGTCATCCATACGCGGCAGGGGGTACGCATCTGCCACCGATATCTTATTCAATTTGCGGAAATCAACACAAAATCGCAATTTGCCATCCTTCTTCTTAACCAAAACGACTGGAGCGCCCCATGGGCTGTTAGATGGCGATATAATGTCCACAGCCAACATGTCTTCCACTGCCCCCCGTACGTGTTCTCGCTCCGCAGGACTCATCCGATGCGAATTTAATCGAATAGGGGCAGCATCGCCCGTCTCAATGTGATGGTAAAGCAAGGAAGTGCGGCCCAAATCCAAATCATCGGAGCTGAACACATCGGAATATGTCAACAACAATTTACGCAGCGCACCACGTTGCTCCGTGGACAGGGAAGAATTTTCGTCACATAAATGAGCAACCCAACGATCATCCGAACTCCTTGGCTCGGAAACTCCAGCAACAACTCCCCGGCTATGTGGACAATCATGAGTTGCAAACGCCGTAGTGGCATGTGCCACAACCGTACCGGCCGGGACACGGACGTTTTCTCCCCCCGCATTAAGCACCTGTAAAAACGGTAATTGATCCGGCCGAACGATGGTCTGTGCCCCCACTAACGCCAACCCGGCTGTTATCGTGGCGGACGGTGACAACAAGACCCCTACTGCTCCTAGCCGATCAGGCAGGGGCTTCCGATACCGCAAGGGTATAAGCATCTGTGTACCAGGTGGGATGTCCACAGATGCGACGGACAGCGCCTGCACTTGTACGGCTGAAGCAGGTCGCCCCCAGGGCGACGGCAGAAACGAGATTTGACGGCCCCCCGGCAGTTCAATACAATTCTCATTGATTTTGATCAAAATGGGCATCTTAGCCAAAAAATCGGTGCCTAACAAACAAGGAACCGCCAAAGATCTCGATATCAACACAACACCCGAGGCCGACACATCCCCAATAGATATCTTAGCATCCACCTGACCCACGATACCCATGCTACCCCCGTTCGCAGCGACGCACGACCCATAAACCGGACGCACAGCCCCCGACGGAATGCCCAACAGATGGAAAATGACATCCGATATAATAGTCGCAGACGCCCCCGAGTCAACCAAAATGCGCACGTCCACCCCTTGTATGGACCCCGGTACAGTGGACGAACCCGTAGCGGCCGCGACAACTCTCCGTGCCAATTTGCGCCACTGCGTAACTGAATGAAAAGGCCCCATCGTTGGCCTTTCTTTAACAACAACAATAGGATCGCGCAACACAGGTGGTGGGTGAGGTGGAAAGCCTTGCCGAGTGTCTGGTGCGTGCCGACATGCCTGTTTCGGAGGATCTTTAGCCGACTTGACCGGTGCCGAGGCCTCCTGCTGCGGCGGAGCCGGGAAGCGGGCCCAGCAGTCTCTGGCGTAGTGGCCCCTACGCCCGCAGCGGAAACATTCGGCCTCGTTGCGCCGAAGCGCAGGCCTCGCCTCCTGACGGCCCCGTTCTGGTAGCACCGCGCGCGGTCTCGGCCCGCCTTGTCCCGTCCATGGAGCGGAGGCGGCCGTCAGTTGTTGAGGGCTCCGGTCATCCGGAACATAGACGGCCTGCGCAGGGTTCCACCCCAGCGCCTCCCCTTCTTTGACGGGCCCCCCCGTCCACGCCGTCACTTGTTTCCAGCGACGGAGGTTGAATTGCGCATCGAGACACTTAGCAGCCGTCCGGGAAGTTAGCTTCTCATGCCCACACACAGGCATGGGGATCCCTAGATCCCGAGACAGCTCCAACATTTTCCCTAATATGAGAGGCTCAAGCAGGTCCTGTGGCGTCTCAGGATAAGCTGCCATGGCCAGCTCCAGCACCGCACCCCTGAACGCCACGGGCGACTCCTCTGGTGCTCGTTGTCGTTGAGCGAATCGCCGATGCGCATCATCTGGTGGCTCATAAGCATCGGCCATTTCTTGAAAAACACCACGTAAAGTTGCCTTCTTATCGGTCGCTATGGAACGGAAGAATCGGACAGATTCGTCGTCCAGGAGAGTCGGCAACACCTCCAAAGCCTCCGCATCGGTCCATCTTGCTGTGCGTACCGCTGCCAAGAAGCGGCAGGCGAACGCGCTCCAGTCCCCACCGACGGAAAATTCTTTAACCGTTGTAAGGTGGCGACTCCGACTCCTCTTCCCGTCGTCTTCCAATGGTGGTGGTTGTGATGGCAAATTCAAAATGGCGTCGGCCCGCGGCGTGGCCAAGATGGCGGTTTGGCGCCACGGAGCGCGCAAAATGGCGGCCTCTTGCCGCGTGGGCAATGGCGGCGGCAGGACAGGCAACGTGGCGGCCCGCGGAGCACCACTTACATCATCCATCGTCCCTGGCGCGACGAGATGGCATAGATGCGCCAGGACGTCCTTAAGTGCCTCCAGTTGTACCGCCATCGCTTGCCATCGTTGATCCGAGTCTGATGATGTCGACGGACCCGCCACCGCGCCAACATCCTCCACTCCCGTTCCCGTGGACGCCTCAGCCGGGCTCTCCTCCACCACCCCAACAGGATCCGTGGTTGGGGGGAGTTCGTCGTCGTCGGACGAAGAAGCCGATGCAGGCGCCGGATTAACTTTCTTCCTCACTTGTTTCGACATGCCGTTGCACTTCCGACACCAGTGTAATAAACGACTGGACCACGATGTCTGGCTCAGTGTCCTTTATTATTCGGTTCGTGCTGTACACCCACACGGCTGTCTTTACTCTGTAGCTTCTCCACGGTGCTGACTCCAATGTCGGCCCGATCCACAACAGCAGCTCCGCTGCTGTTTCTCTCACACAGCCCCCCTTGGCTGTACTCGCTGCTGCTCTTCTCCCTCCGCAGCTCTCGCAGCTTCTTGCTCTCTCTCTCTCTCTCCGCAGCTCCTCCTGGCAGCCACACCGCTGCCTCTAACACGCAGCCCTCCCGGCTGTCTCCTCCCCAGCTGCACACCACTCCGCAGCTTCCTCTTATCTTCGGGGTTGGCTCCCGATGGCCGTCGGCGCCCCCCCCTCTCCACACTTGCCCGCGTGGCCTCACTCTTTTCCGCTCACACCCCGACTGCCTTCCCCTTCCGGTTTACCCGCTTAAAGCCCCGAACCTTCCCCCCACGTCACATGACTCCACCCCCCGTGACGTCACCTCCGGAAGGTCGCTTACGCCCGCATTACATATACAACAAAAAAAAGTTTATTCATGACCTATCCAGCAAAAGAGCGGAACTTTGGCGCAGTAGTTAGTTAGTGTAGTTAGGGTACTGCAACATAAAAAAAGGCAACTGGTATCCCAACTGGTCCTGCGCCTGCCTCTTCAACCGCACTAACCGGCATGGTGAAGTATGGTCAAACAACCCCATTGACAGACAGTGTGGGGAAGGACTTCATCCATGCAGCAGTGTCTTGGCACAGGGCTGGAATTTTTTTTTATTGACCAGCAAGACCCCAACCCTAAAACCACATATGGTCACTTGGCCACTTACATTTTTGTTAGATACACGGAGAAAAATGCAAACCCGCAAGTTTGCCCATTTACTTCACAATATTATGCAGACTCGGAAAAATCACATCTTAAATCGTAAATTAGATTAATGCTACTTTACAAAGCTTTGTAGCTCGCCGAGCCAAAATAACTACTGTGATGCGCGTGATTAAATTAGTTTTTATTTTTACCGAAACGTCCTTGTAAAATCTGCTTTGGAGTTTGGGACAATGCAGTGCCCATTTTTAGAGTAGTCTCAATTGTCCACCGATGATAATCCCATCCCGAGCGGGCAAAAAAAAATACAAAAAGAAACTGGCAATGCCATCGCTCAGTCTCTCTGCGATGACTCACTGGCTGGAATACACTTCAATCTGGTTTTGGCCTCTAAAACAAAATGCCATTATATTTGTTTTAAGGTGGGTGCTTTTGCCAGCTCATCAATAATACATCGGCAACATAAGTAGCGTGATAAACAAACTGTCCTTGGAGTTGTTTCTCAGATGTTATGCGTGCATTAGATTTTAAAGATGAGCTATTTAACAAACAACAAAAAAACATCCCGTAACTTTATTGTACATTTGAGGGAATTCTCAGTTGCAAAATGCTGACACGAGCATTTTTTAAACATATTTCGCCCGCACGTTTTTGGCACCGACTTTACGTCTGTAGCTCTCCGATGCATTGTCTGGATGTACCGCGTGCTATTCGGCACGATGTCCGACGTTTCGCGCCTATGTGGCCAAGAGCCAACTTCAGGGACTGCCTTCAGTGCAAGAAGAAACCGAAGCAGAACCGTCAGGGCACGTGGACTGAAACGGACATCGCGCCAAGCAACACCGTGGCAAAACCCGAAAAACACGGAGAGCCGTTGCTACAGCAGCACAACCGCAAAAAAAAGCCTGCGCAGTGGAAAAAGCTTTTTCTTAAAATACACGACTACCTGCACATTGTAAACCACGATCTCCAAGCATGTCAAAATTCCGTTAATCCTGAATCGGCGCAAAGCTTTCAGCTTTCACCAAGGTTACATAAAGCACTCCGAAGCATTAGTTCAGGCTGCGACCGCCAGGCAACCTTCGTGTGTGATCTCAGGCACGGTGGAACGGAGTTCAACCTTTCGTCACCCATGACGAGCAAGTTAACGTTTCTGTAAAAAAAAAAATCGCAATCCGCACATCACACTGAACCAGATGATAAAAAAATGTTCTTAAGTGTGCAGTGCAGTGGAGTACTCTCTCTCTCTCTCATCCGATTGTTTTCCACTGATCCGTGTTATAAATGTTATTTCTGTACGATTTCAATCATTTTTATAGTCAAAATCGCCAAATTTGCGGTGCTCCGCTGCAAATACAGGAAGAGACGAGAGGTGAGGCAGCGACAAGCTCAGCCTCCCCTCTGATTGCGCAACCCCTCTGTAACTGGATGGAGCGCGGGCAATAAGCGCGTGCCGGTTACTATCTCAGTATGTCACCAATGTAATGTTTGTAGACCCGTTCATTTCAAGTCCTCGCCTTCCATACTCCAGGTAACTTATTTCACGTATGTGTATAAAAGATATTTAGGCTCGCTGGTCTCGTCATGAAACTGCAATAAAAAAGCACCAGGGGAGGCAGCTATCACATCTGCCTCACTGAGGGGGACGTGTCTAACACGCCCCCCTCAGTGAGGACACGCCCCCTCCATGAGGCCACGCCCCCCTGAGGCCACGCCCCCCGTGGCTCTAGCCAGTGCCTCCCCAGCCATTGACGTCACCGCGCGTCACTGGACTGTGGTCATCCAGAACAGACTGTACAGCGTGTAACGACACAATGCCCCGATCCACAAAGGCGAAGGAGACACCATGGCAATATGCTACTCCTGACGCGGTTAGCTGGCTTGGCCACCCGAATGTGAAATTGCAGTTGTTGCTCTGTCTCTACATCAGCTATACGGCAGAAGCAGCAAAAAGCTCGCATAAGAAGATTAATTTTGACTCCATGTGTAGACTCGGATAATGGGGAGCATCATTGTAACAAGAGCAAAATTTTGCACAGATCAATTTAAAAACACCAACAATAGCACGTAAATGGTTAAACGGAATAAGATCACATTTTGGGTTTGGCCAAGCACACAAACCCATCCACAAACACAAGTGGGGCATCAGAGCAGTGCGCTTCTGTTTAAAGCACTGGCTACTTTGGGGAGGGGGGGGGTCGGGGGGGGGGACGTGTGTCAAGAAACGGCAGCATCAGGAGGCCGGGTGACTCACAGGTCACAGAGCGCCGAGCCAGCACCGCCAAGAGTCTGGGTTCGAGTCCAGGTTTTAGCCGCCCGCGATACATATAAAGGTTGCACTCATCGCGGACAAAGTGCTCGCCACGGATGAACCACAATAACTTGCAGATCTCATCTCGGAGTATAAACCATCATCATCACGCGAACTCCGGTCATCCTCGCAGCGGCAGTGTTTGGATAGCCATCGAACAAAGATGCGCTTCTGCGACCGTCTGGAATGCTCTTTCGATATTAGGAAGCCACTGGAGGTATGCACTTTTAAAATTACCTATATTGAAAACGTACTTATTTAGAAAAACATTGTGTTGAGTTGGGCGTCTTTCCCCCGGCCCCTCCGATTAGTGCAGTTGGCCGTGTACGGTACGAAAGAAGTTCAACATTAATGCATACAAAACCGAGTTCTCGTGTGTGGCAAGCCGAGAGTCCCAGCCAGGTTGCCAAATGACTGCAAAAAAATCCCACCGTATGCAGGAATAGCTGTCCACCGAACTTGGTCAAATTCCAATCACTTGAGGGTTAATACATCAAGTTGACTGCCGCGTGGCGAGCGTTTGCGCGACCTCGGCTGTGTGACAGAAGGAAGGCAACGTGAAGGATTCTTCAGTGGGGTGGGTGGCTGGGGGGAGAAGCCCTCTCAGCTGGTCTCGATTGCACAAAGTCCACTGCTCGAGAGATTACCGAATGGATTCTTTTTCTCGTGCCGTCACGATGACAGCACACTTGGAATAAAGCGCGGGGGGGGGGGTGGCAGTGGGGGACCCTAAACAAAAATAAATAAAATAATCCACAGTATATGGACTCATTCTTAAGAATGTAAGACTGTGACTCTTTTCAGTGTTGAATGTTTCAGAATTTCCAGAGTGAAAAACAACGCTTTATAGATTGCCTCGACATTTTATTTGACATTTAGCCGTTTGATCATTTGACATTCGGACAAAAAAAAAATATGTTTAGTGGGGAGAGGGTCCCCCCCCCCCCCTTCACCGACTTTAGGGCAAATAAGATTCCTGTTGCAAAGCCACGTGCGCTTTATTTTTCTCCCTGTTCATCAAAATGTGTCAGATTGCAAGCAGGAGAGGGTGGGGGAAGGGGAAATCCACACGCGCACACGATCGAAATGTCTTAGCCCAAGAATGCTCGCTCAAAACAAAGACGTTGTCAAAAGAGCCCCAAATGCAACGTGGCCATGATCCGTCGCAAACTCCACAGATTCTATTTTCATTCCGAGACAAAGTAGCCCCCCCCCCCTGCCCGCCCACCCCGTGACTGTCAAATCCGTGGAATGCAAACACGCTGTACAGGTGTCGGTCGTTTAAACGTTTAGTTAATACTCGAGCTAAGAATACAAAAAATATATATACGGTTTTAACATAAAAAGGAGCACACTCGATGTGTATACACTACATGAAGTATAAAAACCCAGGCCTGCCTGGGCCTGTGCAGATTAAAGCAGAATGGTCAGAGCGAGCGGTGGATGAGAGTGATTATACATCAGGGAGTGGTTGAAGTAACAGAACACAAGCAACTCGGCGCACGATTCAAACGTGGGCACTCAACAATGACTACTCCCAAGGTATTGTGCCAAGCCCTTTTGTGTGACAATTAGAAAACACAAATTACAGCCATTATACCAACAACAACATCACAAACTAAAGCAATGCCGAATAAAGGCTGGGTCCGGTCATACTACCGGAGTAAAAACCCTATTATTATTTTTCGTCATTTGTTTTTTTTATACTTCCAAAAAAAAAAGGGGTCCCATAGACATACTCTTCGCCGTGCTGGTCGGTACGGAGGGTTCATATGTCACTCGCCGTTGACGTTAGCCGTGGCCAAACAACCGCCCGTGGGTCGCCGCGTTCATGGCCACGTGCGCAAACTCCCCCACTGCACCACGGGGCCGACAGTCTTCGGATACAATCTCGATTTGAAGCTTTCGTGACTGCAGGAATCCATACCTCGCCTGAAGACGGTCGCTTGTTGTTGCGATCGAAACGTCGTGAGCTATTAATTTTTTTCTACCTACGTGACTTCACCGAAAGAACCAAAAGAGTACGGATTCGGATATACACCGCACTGCCAATGGAGCGGTGGGGGCACAGCGGTGAGCGCGTTGCAGTGCCATCATCACAACGACGACATTCCCACCAACCCACGCTGACCAACGTGGGCGAGTATGGTCTAGCAATTCCCATAATAGCCACGGTGTCGAGGAGACACTGATCCAGCAGTGGATTGAGAAAAAAGGGGCTGTAAAAAATGTATTACCTTCAATTAAATTGTGAAATAACAGCTACTGTTTGCATCGGCTACTGCATGCTACAATCGTGCCCCACCTCTCAACCAATTAACATTTTAACTATGGCAACATCACACACCTCGTGATGTTTTAAAATAAACTCCTTTAAAAAAAAAATTCAAACAACGGTTTTAGTTTAAAGTGCACTGAAAAGTAAAGAAGTCGATTGGACAACGGGAAGTGGGCGACATCTTGATTACAAGATTTGACCACGACATACAAACAGAGGAATGAAGTTTAATAACTTTTTTCACAACTTCGTTTAACTCACCGTCGACAAGTACGTCAATGATGCGGTGCATGCTCCCACATCAACGCGTGGCGCCTGCTTCTTGAGCGACGCGATTCCAGAGTTTACGGACCGCGGCGTTTTTTGACCGACCCAAATATATATTTAATGAATAAGCCGTCCATACAAAATATTAAATGGCTTTAAAAGAGGCAATTAATTGATTAATTGATGTCGATTTTGACAGAGGCATGCATCGTCACCGGATCCGAGTACGTGTGCAAATTTTTTAATTGATTGGACAACAGGAAGTAGACTAACTTTTGATTACAAGATTTGACCACGACACAGCTTTCAAGTTAAATAAAACCGTTGCAATGAAAAAACGTCCCTGTTATCCACCTTGGGATACAGCGACGATGATGTCAACGTGGAGTCCTCGCGTGGATTAAAAAAAAAACTCTCCGGCTCAGCAAGTTTTGACAAGGCAAGCCACCCCAGGTGTGAACCTACTGGAAGGTTGTTTCTCCCCCCCCCCCATACCATTCACAGCAGACGTATTGAACGCGCGACACTGTTCAAGACTTTCGTGGTTAAAATATCGGCCTGCCCCACGTTCTGTAGTAACATCTCTCACACGTGCACACGTGTGTATATATACGTACGTACCTCTATCGATCTACTGCTGGATGAGGACCGGGGTGAAATCACTGGTTATTGCATTGCTCTACGAAATGGACGGGGGGGTGTTGGAATCTAACTGGCAACCTCTACATTGCAAGGCCGTCGTGCGAACCCCATTGCCACCGTGCTCAGCGTTACCGACAAATCGCCTTCGCCCATCGTCGATGCACAGCTGCACGAGAGGAGCGGGGATGTCCACACGCCGTTCCAGTCACGGAGGGCTTCTTTGACCATTCTTAACGGTGCCTCTCAATGGCGGGTTGGTAGTAGAAGACCAAATATAGAGACTCATCTACTTACGCACATTCGACTTACGAACTTTCAGAGATACGAACAAACTTGTCCGTATGTCCAGTTGCCTGTTGGGACCGAGTTCAACCGCCGCGCAATAGCTGCTGGTGGTGGCATCTACATCTACAGAACATTAAATACCAGTGGTATCTACATCAGCAGAACGTGGATAACCAGTGGCATCTACATCTGCACCACTTGAAGAACCAGCGGCATCTACATCTGCAGAACATGAAAAACCAGTGGCATCTACAGGAGATTATACAATGTTTAAAGCTATTCTTCGTGGTTAGTGTACATGCCGTACAACATTTTTTGGAATCGACAGGAGTAAAGTTAAACTTACGAACAAGTCTACTTATGAACAGATCTCTGGAACTTAACTCGTTCGCTGTATCCCCCCCCGCCCCCCTCCGCCCTCGGCACATGCAAATAAACGTTTTAAAATTCAAAACCTTCATTTTTGAACATCTGCCTTTTTTACGGAACCACGATGTACAACTTTCAACCACTCTCTACAGTTCTTCAGGCCATGGGCCCCAAACATCGTCCTATTAAATAGCAGTGCTGTTGTTATAAGTCAGTGTTAACAACGGTGTAATGAGTTGTTCAATTGTGCTTGAACGGGACTGGGCAAACATCGCTTCACCGATTTTTCTTGGCAAGTTTTCAGCTTGTAACTTATTAAAACAAAACAAACTAAAGAGGGAAAAATCCCCACCCCCACTCCTCTCCAAACATATTTACAAAGCCACTCCCCTCTCTTAATGGTGACCCGTAAATATTTGTTATGTAAGTTTACAGCCGTTCCTTTGTAGCCCAAGTCTCCCATGAATCTGAGAGGGGACCGTCCATCGCCAAGTGTCCAGGGATTGGTAAAGGAGCACTTAAGGCTATAAAAAAAAATTAACCCGTAAAAACAAAGTTTTTCACTATAAATCCTTTATATGCGTGGCGGCTAGAGTACTCTCGTCCTCTGGCTTGAGATGGCTGCCACCTATGGGTCAGATGATTGCCTGCCACCATTAAGCAATTGGTAATTAAATATATTTTTTTTTTTCCTAAAAATTGTAAAATTTTGGGGAAAAAATTTCACAAAAAGAAATTGTCACGCACAACGAGTCTGTGTGGAAAATGTCAGCTCGATTGGATCAAGGGAAGTGGGTTAAAAAACGACCGAAAGATTTGCACGGTGGTAAGCACACAAGCAAGCAAGCGAGTGAACTTAATATAAAGGATTTAAAAATGACTGCGTTTGGGTCAAATTTTTTTTTGTTTAGCAAAGCAAACGGAATTTTTTTCATTCTCCGAGTGTTACTTGATGAGCTTCCGATATTAGGAAGCCACCGAGTTAAGAGCCGCATGGCTCACAGGGTTATACCTAGTAAATGAAACTGAAAATGAAATCATCTAGACCAGTGGTGGTTCTTAGCCTGGGGTGCATGCCCTTTCGGGCACGCAAGTACAACTACTTTGTTTCATCAAACCTAATTATTTAATGAACATTATTCATTTTTTTACTATTGAAAACCAAAACGAGTGCAAGGCTGCAGTAAAGGTTAAGAACCGCCAATGCGGATTGCAAAAAACTCTTTTTCCTGAGAACGGCTTTCTTCTTCTTGGTTCTTTTGGTAATGTCACGTAGAAGGGAAGTAATAAAATAATAAAAATAAAACATAATAAAATAATTCTCACGACGTTTCGGCCACAACGCAAGCAGCCGTCCTCAGGTGCAGAACAGGTCTGTCGAGGCTGTCTTCTCGAAACGTCGTGAGAATTATGTTATTATGTTTTATTTTTATTATTTTATTACTTCCCTTCTACGTGACTTTACCGAAAGAACCAAGAAGATGAATCCCTGCAGTCACGAAAGCGTTAAATCGAAATTTAACGGCTTTCTTGTTTAGGAGTTTGCTGTCCTTCGCCCCGCAACCTCCGATCAGCGCGGTTGGCTATGTACGGTACGAAAGAAGTTCTACATGCATTCAAAGAATACAGACTCCAGGCACGTGCACAGTTCGTGGCACCTCTGTGCAAGCAAAGCCACAGGGCCCGCACGAAGCTCGCTCAAAACGACCCCTGGACTCGTGACAAACAAACAAAGAATCGGGAAAACCAAACATCAGCTCAAAATTCAAATACTCAAACACTCGCGCGCCAATTAATGTCACGTGAAAACAAACAAAGGGCAATCATCTCTCTTCATCCGTACCGCATCCATTTCTCTCTTCTCTCGTCTCACTACATCTCTATTGTCCGTGTCTCTCATCTCACTACAGCTCGAGATCTTATTTCTCTCCTTCTTGCTGCCATTGTTCTCAAGTTGCTCTGGGGTCGGGGGGGGCCCAGGTCTCCCTCCTCCACTTCCGGTTGTGAATGACCCCCCCCCCCCTTAATCCCGGCCACTTTCATGTCCCTGCTCAAGTTAGCTTTCCCATTCATCTTCACTCTTCCGCTCCTCCCCCTAATCTGTGTTTTTTAAAAAAAAAAACCTCTCCATCTGTATCTCTTGTCTACATCGCTTTTGTCATCCTACTGGGAGTTTATGAATCAAGAGGGGCTGTAGAGAGTGGGGGGGCACAAACATAATTGCTGCTTTGGGCCCCCAATGGGCCAGCTCCTCCACAAAAATGCACCGCCATCATCATCCCGAGAAATGCCGAAACGCAAACAAATACTCTCCCACTGTGAGACTCCTCCCCCCGATCCGTTTTGATGCCAAGGTCGCGTTGTTGGCGGATCGTATTATCCGCAATAACAACTGCCGTTTGCTATGAAAGGTCACGGATAATAGGACGACTTCCAGGTGACTCGTCCATTCCCTCCTTGACTGCTACTCTGTCATTCGTCCGGGACACGGGCCGTCACAGAGTTAGTGGGGAGGACGCTGAAGGCAGCGTGACGACGTCTCTCCAAAAAAAGAGCTGAACAACTCATCGTATTTCTCCAGGATAAAGAACGATTCTGATGCTGAAAAAAAAACCTCATGAGGATTTTTAATTTTCCCCAATCCTTGCTCGTTAAACTACTGCCGATGTCATATCCGCGCTCAAGGACAAATGCAGGGGGCCTCCACAGGTCACGAGAAAGGACCTCAGGCGTTTGCCCTCGGATATCTCTTGCCTGGGTTACTCTCCAACACAACGCATGCGGTTTAAACACGTAGGCTTTCGCGATCAATATTATTCACCATCAAGGTGTTTGTTGAGTTTCGCTGGATGTAATTCACCAGCGAAACGTCGTACTCTAAATTGTAAATGTTGTGGATTTACTCTCCAACATACCGGTTGGCTGAAGTTGTAAATAACTGGCGCGTCGTTTACGTGACAAACCTTACTGACCGTGTCGGGTGGTGAAGAGTTGACACATTTATTCTCACGTGATCTAACCCAAAACCCTTTATCACAATGCGTGCCACACTGCGTCGCTAGATTTCCGAACGGACATGATGTCCATAGCGCCATCGGGATAACATTTGCGGGTGGTGGTGGTGGCCTGGCACAAGCGTCGTGGCGACGTCACCGCCACTTAGTGGCGAATGGCGGTTGTTGTTGTTGTTGGTGGCGACAAGATACCCCCATTTGGGTGGCGATATTGAGAGTTCCTTTTCAAGGACTCTAAGGTCACGGGAGGGGTGGGGGTTGGGGTCAGAGTGTGTACCGTCACCCCCCCCCATTGCTTCCACCACCCTGGGACTCGGTAGAGCCAGGGTGTGGCCTGGATGATCGCCCATTGAACCGCAACGGGACACGGCAAATCCCTCCCTCCTCCTCCTCCTCGTCCACAGCCTTGCGAGAGGGGCCAGCTGCCCCGCTCATTAAAAGCTTACACGCCTTCATTACAGCTGGGGGAGGGGGGGGTCACTACTTTTAAGCCCTAACATGTGAGTGGAATGAAGAGACATGGGCACAAAACCGCAAATTTCACGTTGCCAGCGTCGCGACCAGATTTTGAAGAAGAAAAAGCGTCAGGGATGTACAGTTGTGTCCTCGGGATATATTCTGACCGACCGCCTGTCCCAAGCATTTTTTTCTAGAAGGAAAAATAAAGAATACATGCTGTGCCATTTCATTGTGCAGTTCTTATACGATGGTGGATTATTACATCGCAGTATTGTGAGATGTGGCAGAGGCCTTCATCCAGCAGTGGATTGACCATGGATGATGATGCTGGCATTGTACAGTTTGATCCATGTATAGATGCCCCACGAATTACTTATCAAAAAATGTGCTTTGGTATGATGAAAGAGATGGCTCGAAAGCTTTAGAGTGATAAGTGATTTTACACGTATGTTGTCTTCAAATAAAATGTTGATTTCTCTCCTCATTGTTTTATAGTGGGGTGTCTATAAATGGATCGCCCTGTCTCGTTACATATTTATTGAGGGGGAATGGGGGGGCAGTTTGCCATCTGGCCAACGAACATGAAACAAAAAAAATCAATTTTATTGCCAACAAAAATAAATCCTGGATTTTCTTTTTATTTTGTCCAAAGGGAAAAAGGAAGATAAAAGTCAAAACAAAAATAAATAAACTAAACAAGTACGTACTCGGTGCAAGGGGTTAATGAAGAGTCACTTAAACTGTGGTTTGTGATTGTTGTGGAAATTGCAGTTTATTGACAGGTTCATTATTCGAGTCCCCAGAGTGGGCTTTATCCTGCAGATCGTTGAGAAGGGCTCCCATCGGGGACCCAGTTCAACTCTGTGAACATCTGCGCCCCTACCCAATAAAACCCTCTGGGTGGATGGGGGGTGGGGGTCCTCTTGGGGGGGGGGGGGTCCTCACACTCATCAACTCCTTGGCAAAAACACGGCAATCAAAAATACACACCGTGAGCATCTCAGCAGCGCGTTTGGTGTAACAAGTTAAACCCAGCGATACTGAAAATATACACATTATACTGGTAGGAACCTCCTGGTTACACCAGCCCACAGGGGATTATTGTGTCCGTCCGTCGTGCATCCAAAAATGGGAGGGGTGGGGCTGGGTGAAGAGGGAAGGGTGGGGAGGGGCTGGTCACCCAGTGGTGCCCTTATAAAACGCAACGTTTAACCCACTCACGCCGGCTTGTGCCCGCCCTCACAGTCGGCCATATTTGCGGAATACACCACGCCGCCGTTGACCCTGGCCATTGACCGAGCAACCCAACGTTCCTACCAGCTCCCTCCGCAGGAATGTGTTTATATGATTGACAGGTCACTGACAAAACCCACTTGTGTGAGAGCGCATTGCGATATGGGGCATGCCCTCCATCGTGGGAACTTGCGAGTCACCAGCCTTCTTCATCAGCCATGGCTCCTTGCTCGCTCGGCATCCCCTCCTCCTTCCCCTTACCCCCCATCAGTCTCGTCGTTCTCAACCTCTGTGGCGTGTCATAATTATCCACCCAGCACCAACTGCGCACGAGCAAATGTAGATCGCGTCATCTTCTCGGCGGGCAAGTTCCATTCATTTGGCTGCCACTCCCGTCAGCTTTAGCTGCACTTTAATCACCTGCACTTGTGTTCCCGTAGATAACAGGTCGCCCCGTGGCCAGCAGCATTATCTCCGCTCGATACCACATGCACCTCCGTCTAAAATGGACAAACCGAGCAGCTGCACTTGACTCACCAAGTCGCAACTCCCCCCCGTGGCTAGACCCACCTTGGACCTCTATGCCCATGGCCAGGTTGATCTGCACTCGGTACACGCAGGGCCATCCATAGGCGGGAAAATCCCACTCCGTGGGGCCCCCGACGCCTTCAAAACTAAACCGAAAGTATTAACATCCGATACTGTGACGTCGAAGCGCGCCCCCCCCCCCCCCCCCCAAAGCGCGGGGCCCGGGTCGGTCGCCTCAATTCGCAATGCCCTAGGGACGGCTCCGGGTACACAAACACACATTATTATTATTATTATTGCCGTCGCGGTGTATACGGTATGCGACCCTGTGGTTGTCTGCCAAATACTTTTGAAAGTATTATGCAACTCTCGGTACGGATGTTCCCAGACCTTGCTTTATCACCATGCCTAGGACCTCCATGGCCTGCCCTGGAGTCGGCTTCACTAAAGAAACCTTACATTTTTCACTTGTGGCTATCACCATAATATTAACCCATAGCTCCAACCCCTACGCCTGCCAGATTCACCTGTCGCCCCCTTGCCCAGGTTACAAAGGCCACAGTCGACACAGTGACCACGTGCCCATGTCCGTGCGTTTTGTCGCCGTAACGTGGCGCCGACGTTGCCCGGCTAAAAAAATAAAAACAATTATCCTGCACCGTATCCATGCCGCAGCCGTGATGTAGGCGCGCGACTTAAACCCATGACCGACAGACCCCACACTGCCTCCCCATACACTAACCACGCTCACCTGCCCCCTCTGCACACCTGTACACAACATTCTTACCCACCCCCATGGCTAAGACAGAGAGAGAGAGCCTCGGATGGACAGACGAGCAGAGACACTGCCTGCGTTCGATCCACGTGCGCATTCGACTTACCTGCGCTGGCGCACACGCGCCGATAGTCCTCGCAGCAGTCGCCAGTGTCTGCGCACGCCGCGTCGCAGTAGCAGCGAGCCCCGCGCTTCTCGTAGCCAAAGCAGTCGGGGTTCCGCTCGGAACAACAGCGCGGGACCCAACGCCCGGCACAACCGGAGGCTGATGACGAGGAGGATGATGATGAGGATGATGATGATGATGAAGGCAGCCTCGCCTGCACCACGACACGACCACGACCACCACCACCACCTCCTACACGCGACCAGGAGCGAGCTGCTTCGCTCGGAGATGGCACCAGCAGAACCATCATCATCATCAGCCGCAGCAGCATCATCAGCAGCAGCTGCATTGTGAGATGATAGATCTCTTAAGCCGCCTCTTCTTCTCTGCGCGGCTGCGCTCGGAGTTGAAAGCAATTAAAGGGAGTGAGGGAGACTGTCGGTTGCAATTGCTCAACTGGATAAGTCTCGTACAATACCCTCGTTAAAATATATTTATTTGTAAAAAATATATTGACTGTACAGTGTTCACCTGTGTCATGAACAGAATAGGCTGTCCTGTAGGTGAGCTGACGTGGGAATGGAGGCAACACGTGTGTTCGCCTTTCCCTTGATAACGATGGTGTTGCTGCTGCTGCTGATGCTGGCGTTGTTGTTGATGATAGTGCTGTTGATGATGATGATTCAATGACTGAGCGAGGGTCGGCCCAGGTCCTATCGTCGTCACCCACGGTGATGGTCTTGTGTAGTGGTTTGAACCAAATCAGTCCCTTTAAAGCGGTGGGGAGGGGCTGCGTGGGTGGGGTATGCTAATCCGCTATATAATTATATATGGTTCTCGATGGGCCACTGGACCACATTGCCTCTACGGGAGGGAATGAGCGGTGCACTGAGTGGCTTGCGTTTGGATGAAGTTCGTAATAGATGGGCGGGCGGAGGATGCGAATCTACGCAACGGTGTCCATGTTGATTTGAAGCTTTCGTGACTGCAGAAATCCATACTCTTTGGTTCTTTCGGTAAAGTCACGTAGGTAGAAAAATAATAGATCACGACGTTTCGATCGCCACAACAAGCGACCGTCTTCAGGTGGGACAACCACAGCAACTGCTGAAGTATTTCGATTTAAAGCTTTCGTGACTGCAGGGATTCCTCTTCTTGGTTCTTTCGGTAAAGTCACGTAGAAGGGAAGTAATAAAATAATAACAATAAAACATAAAATATTTTATCATGTTTTATTTTTATTATTTTAATAAAACATAAAATATTGTATTATGTTTTATTTTTATTATTGTATTACTTCCCTTCTACGTGACTTTACCGAAAGAACCAAGAAGATGCTGAAGTATTGTTTTCTTGCTGTGGTTGTCCCACGGTATACATGTTCCAGCCGAGCAACTGAGCACATTGGCCCGAGGAGAGAGTGCGGTGGGTGGGTGGGTGTCTGAGTGGATGAGTGAGCAAAGGTGGCTCGCGAGGTGGGAGGCCAAGCCGTGTACATAATTAGCGCGCGCGCGCGTGTTCTCGAAAACCGCGTGCGTGCGCAGTGAAGTGGATGGGCTCACCCCACCGTGTAATTAAACAAAGGCTTCGGAAACCACGCCCTGGGAAGTGTGGGGTGTGTGGGGGGGTGCTTGCCCTGGGGAGTTGGGATAGGAGGGGGCGGGGGGCTTTTCTTGGGGGTAGGCGTGGGGTGGGAATAGGGGGGGGGGGCTTGCCCTGGGGGATGGGGAGAGGGGGGGGCTTGCCCTGGGGGAATGAGGCAATGCAACAAATCACGTTCTCGGGTTCCCAATAAAACGGAGAAGACTCAATCGAATTAATTTGCCGTGTTACTCGAGTAAATTGAGTGACTCGTCATCGTTAGCCTCCAAGACACGAGTATGTTTATCATTCACAGCCGCGAGCGGCTTCGCGTGCTTGCGAATCAATGGGTTTCCCATTCAGGTGATTAACTACGGCAAATTGTTCGAATGGAAATTGCCCGGTTAACCAGATCACGTTAATAACCTGCCGTTGTGCAAAGGCACGCAATTGCGTCTCTGTCGTCGTTTTCTCCGCGGGTTTCCACGAAGTTCTTTCGCTCGACCAGTGGGGGGCTCTTCACCTGGGGTGCACGCCATCCCCTGGGGGTGCGAGATGCCCCCTTTCTGGGCGGTGCGAGACACGGGCAGATATTCTTTTTTTAGAAGGCAAATCGTCGAAAATACAAATTTAGCACGGGCACGTAAGTACACGGCTACTTTGTTTCATCAAAGCTATGTATAAATTAATATTATTCATGTTTTTTTTGTTTACGATTGAGAGCCAAATGGGTGCAGGCTGCGGTATCGGTTAAGATGTACTGTATTTGAGTGCCTTGAAAATAATTAATCAAATATAATAATAGGGGTTTTCTCCTTTTTTCTGGCGACAAAACGGAAACCTCTTGCAAGGAATCCATGTATTCCTTGTCGCCAGAAAAAGGGGGAAAACCCCTATTATATTTTGGTACTGGCAAAGGAGGCCTCCTGAAATAATTAATCACTATGCTTGGGTGAAATCTGTCACGCGCGCAACTTATTTTGACGGAATAAAAACAAACTTTAATTCAGTTTACTCAACACAACATAACGGACGTGTGAATCTGTTATTCTGTTCACGACTGGAATACTTTAGCATAGCAAAGTGGAATTCGTCTTCATCTGTTTTCCAACCAACTCCTTTCTCATCATTACCACACACACAGGTACAACCTGATTACCAGACACGCCCCTAACTTTTTGTTTGAAAAAACAATGGCTTATAATCCTGAGAATCCGGGTAGGGTAGTACACTTCAATATTTGGTAAAGAACACACGGAGCCGTGTTCAAACAAACAGAACAATTCTAGATTTGAAGCTTTCGTGACTGCAAGGATTCATATTCTTAGGGGTTTTTTTTTCTTCTTGATACAGCTATCGTGCTGTGACGGTTCCACCTGAAGACGGAAGCGTGTGTTGCCTCTGAAACGTCGTGATTTTTCTTTTATTTTACTTTTATTAATTTTAATTTTTTTACCAACGTGACTTTACCGAAAAAACCTAAGAAAACAGCAAAATATAAAACGCGTCTCTCTGCGTTTCGCAATCGCGAGCCTATGCAGGCTGTAGTCGTCCATACCACAAAACTCCCATTCCCTTTCACCTGAATCGGGGGTGGGGGTGCTGGATTGTGTTGAGTAACAAAGAAGCGAAGTTGCTCAATGCCAGCAACTGTGGATTCTAGATTTGAAGCTTTCGTGACTGCAAGGATTCATATTCTTAGTTTTTTTCGGTAAAGTCACGTAGGTAAAAATTTAAAATTAATAAAAGTACAGCTATCGTGCTGTGACGGTTCCACCTGAAGACGGAAGCTTGTGTTGCCTCCGAAACGTCGTGATTTGTATTTTATTTTTATTTTACTTTAATTAATTTAAAATTTTTACCTACGTGACTTTACCGAAAAAACCTAAGAATAGCAACTGTGGAGCCCACAGCAGGGCTAAGGGAAACCTGCATTGCCTAAAATTAGAAACGCGGTGCTGGCACGTTGAGAATATTTCCCTTCTAGTAGCGGACCAGTGCGGCTACGATGCTTGTAGTCGGAGACACAAATGTATGTGTTTTGTTGTAGGGAGCACAGGTCGTCTCAGTCAGTCGACCCGTGGCACCTGGGTCTGCCCCGTGACCTCCTGCCAGCGGGCGTTCGACACTTCACGTGGCCTCAAGGTGCACATAGCCTGGCACAAGCGTTGTGGTGACGTCACCGCCACTTAGTGGCGAATGGCGGTTATTGTTGTTTTGTTGTTTGGCTAAAGCGCAGCAAGTTGGCACAGTTGGGGGCATAGGTGGTGCATCAGCCAGTCGTCTCAGTCAGTCGACCCGTGGCACCTGGGTCTGCCCCGTGACCTCCTGCCAGCGGGCGTTCGACACTTCACGTGGCCTCAAGGTGCACATGGCCTGGCACAAGCGTCGTGGTGACGTCACCGCCACTTAGTGGCGAATAGCGGTTGTTGTTGTTGTTCGTTGTGTTGCGTGACATTAAGAAAGTGCTCTAGAGTAGGTCACGTGTCCGCCGAGCTGTGTGACGTGAGGTCGTGGGCCGTGAACATCGCGTGCCCGGTGCGCACTGCGACCTCGTGCCGACTGGCGACCCCCGTCGGGTGCTGTGACGACCGTAAGCGTGGAAGACGAAGGAAACGTGAAAAGGGGTCGTGCTGAATGGAATATGTGGGGGGAGGGGTGGGGGATAGGGTTTAGGGGGGTTATGGTCAGTGACAGGGAGGTTGGTTAGTGCGGTAGGGGTATGTGCTCGGTTGGCGAGTTTGTTATTATTGGGGGGAAGGATAGTAGCCAATTGACTCGTTCGGTTAAGGGCTCGTACTCGTGGTCGGTTGGATAACCGGTTGGGGTTTAGGCTAATATGTGTGTGTATGTTGAACTTCTTTCGCACCGTACGTAGTCCACCGCGTGAATCGGAGGTTCGGAGGTGCGGGGGTAAAGACGACGAACTAAATACAAACATCGGTTCTACAGAAATTATTTATAATCTAGATTTAAAAGTGCCTTCTTAATATCGGAAGAACGTTCCAGACGGCCGCGAAAGCGTGCGATGTGGTGATCATCTTTATTCGATGGCGAGCCAAAAACACAACCAACCAGTTCTAGTGGTCAGTGGGTTCCCCACCCCCATTTAGTTATGGTTAGGGATCGTAATCATGGCTAGTTGATTCGTTGTTTGGGCTTTTACGAGCGGCTGGCTTGTTGGTTGGGGGTAGTGTTTGATTGGTACCCCCACCCCACCCCGATTTTCTATTGTGGCGTTTACATAGCCGCGACCTGCGCGTGTCCAATTTCTCCCCCCTGCCCCCCTCCACGTATTCTCCATCCATTTAAATCCCGTCTCGTGTCCCAAATTGCATGCGGCGAGTGCAAATGGAGATGACAAAATACGCAGGTGGCTCCAATTTATTTACAAGTGACGCGTCGTTTCTATTTTTTTCTCCAGTCGAATCGAGAATTTGTGTAGCTCTGCATCGCAAAGCCAATTGACCTTCGTTCACCCAAACCGTTGTCGGGGCTTCCCATCGCAGAAAAAAGAAATCCGAACCCCTTCGGTGGAGCCAAGCGTAACGGACCCATGCTGTGATTTGAATTAAATTATATTATGGTAGTCGGAGGATCCCTTGAGAGCTACGGGACCCGACTAAATGGGGTTCATCAACAATGCCCACAGCATGCTTCAACAGAGAACGTAGCTGTTATTGACATTTCATGCCTTGCCATAAGCAACACGTGGCTTTTCTACATGGCTTTTATATAGCCTATGGAGTACACGTGTAAAATATTGTCCTCATGAAGGTGAATTAAAAGATGTTGATTAAAAATACACAACATAAATATGCCCACTTTTGATGTTTAATTTCGTTTTTTTAATCTGTACCCGATGTTATCCCAATTGTTCGAACGACACGTCATGTCATAAATTATATATACATGAGATGAAGTATCCATCTCCCGGAGGCCAATGAACCCCTTCATGTTAGAGGATGGCGCACGTAAGTGGATATCACAGAGCCACAACCTCAGATTCGTTCAAGGAGAGAGCAGCGCGTTGCTTGAGACCATCAACTCATGAAGAACCCCATTTTAATGAAAGGTGACTGCCCGATTTCGAACCCAGGATCTCAGTGATAACAGCTCAACGCTCTGACCTCTGAGCCACCCGGCCTGCAAGATGTTTAATTTCCACTCTGAGACCCATCTAAGCCTTTGCTCGTTAACGCCATTCATCCCAGGAACTGATAAAGCACCCATACCAATATTCACTTGCATGCATCCAGCAGAGGTGTTAATTTAAACCCAATTTTAGCAAGTCACCACATTTGTACAGACCTCATCTGGAGCTACATGGATGGTGATGTTTTTTTGAGATTGATGATTAAATTCAAATTATATGCACCAACATGTATTTCTGAACATATATTTCTTCTGCAGTATTTACGGTCTAAGATGTATGCATACCGATAGGATTAAAATAAAATTGCTACAAGGTTTTCTTCTGTTGTTGACCGCTGATAAGATCATTCAGAGATTAAAAAAAAAAATTTGTATGTGTTTTGCCAGCACCGATGAGAACCTGGATTCAGATCCAGGGTTTAGCCAACCATCGTTTAAAATGCATTCTCGATTTGTTTAGACAATGAATAGTTTTAATTGTTTGTTTTACCCTTCTATCTGGCAACAAAACTGACACCTTTTTACAAGGAGTCATGTTTGCATAGACCACAATACCTGCAGTCATAATACAAACAAAAGACATAACTCTGATAATGTGCACTGTCCTTGAAGTTGATTGGTCCACACCCGAGACAGATTTCCTTAGAGCAGGGGTCGGCAACCTACGGCTCCGGAGCCGCATGCGGCTCTTTACGGGCTGCTTCTTGACGATATGTACGTATGTACAGTATGTACTCAGATGCATTGCGGCTCTTGAAATACTGAATTTTGTACCGAATTGGAAAGAAATGGCTCTTCTTGTTATTTTGGTTGCCGACCCCTGCCTTAGAGCCTAGTCTCACATGGGTTAGACCAGATGACGCCAAAAGGCGCACAACTCAAAGACAATGCACCATCAGAATATGAATAGTGTCAGCTCGGTCACCAATGCGTGCATAAAAACACCCATCATATTAGCATGGTTGGCTATGTGCGGTGCGAAAGAAGTTCAACGTACAAATTCGATTTCAATGTTTTGACTAAGGTCCAAATGTGAAAATTTTATATATCAGCACTGCAATGGTTTTATTATTTCAATAATGTATTTTGCTATTACAACCGTACTTACCAGCGTGAAGCATGCTCAAACAAACCACACACAGTCAACACGGCGCTGGAAAGCCTTGATCCAGAGCTGCATTGACACAGCGCTGTGATTTTGTTGTATTATAATTCCCATCAGGTGTCGTATTGAATTGATTGCCTAAGCCCAGGCACCAATGATTGCAAGAAAACCCCGTAATATTAAATCAGATTTTCGACATAATTTGGCTAAAGTCCAACTCTGAGAATTAAAATAAAAATTTAGTTTTTTTGTTGTTCAATGTATCAATTTTACTGTCATGCAGAAACCATGGGGAAGGGCGCCCCCTCGCGTGTAGAATAAGAAGAGCGCTTGAAGGGATCTCGAGTTCTGTGAACACTTTCTTCTAACGGTCTTAACGATAACAAACGCGGTCGCACTTCTCTTTGAGAGTTGCGAATGGATTATTTGTCTCAACAAGACGAGATCAAAGTCCACAGTTGTAATGAAACTGGTAAAAAGGGGGCATTCATCCCACACACATTTACAGCCTCTATTCAAATGTAACTGTTATATTGTAAAGCATATACTGTATGAAATTGCGTTTGCATTGTACGGGGTCCAATGTTTTATAAGGAGTATACTCTTGCCAATCACATATTATAATTAATCGGCATTTGAGTGGCAAAGTTGACTGTTGATGAGACCCAGAGGTTCGAAACCAGAAAAGACTTTGCTTGCTTCGGTTAATGCTGCGAGATAATATTGGACTGGAAAGCCAATAGGATAACTAAATAAAATGTGGGAAGACAAAATAAAAAAAGGTGTCAGTTTTGTTGCCAGATAGAAAGGTAAAAAACCAATGATCATATTTTTTACTGGCAAATGAGGTTCCAATGGTGTAAATGCTTACCCCGAGCTCTCATACTCTGATGGTCAGAGGTGGGACAAAGTCATTGTTATGCAAGTCCAAGTCGAGTCGCAAGTCATCAAATTCATGACTCGAGTCTGACTCGAGTCCAAGTCACATGACTCGAGTCCACATCTCATAGGTGGGACAAAGTCATTGTTATGCAAGTCCAAGTCGAGTCGCAAGTCATCAAATTCATGACTCGAGTCTGACTCGAGTCCAAGTCACATGACTCGAGTCCACACCTCTGCTGATGGTGCATTGTCTTTGAGTTGTGCGCCTTTTGGCGTCATCTGGTCCAACACCATGTGAGACTAGGCTCTAAGGAAAGCTGTCTCGGGTGTGGACCAATCAACTTCAAGGACAGTGCATACATTATCAGAGTTATGTTTTTTGCTTGCATTATGGCTGCAGGTATTGTGGTCTATGCAAACATGACTCCTTGTAAAAAAAGGTGTCAGTTTTGTTGCCAGATAGAAGGGTAAAAAACCAATTATCATATTTTTTACTGGCAAATGAGGTTCCAATGGTGTAAATGCTTACCCCGAGCTCTCATACTCTGATGGTGCATTGTCTTTGAGTTGTGCGCCTTTTGGCGTCATCTGGTCCAACACCATGTGAGACTAGGCTCTAAGGAAAGCTGTCTCGGGTGTGGACCAATCAACTTCAAGGACAGTGCATACATTATCAGAGTTATGTTTTTTGCTTGCATTATGGCTGCAGGTATTGTGGTCTATGCAAACATGACTCCTTGTAAAAAAAAGGTGTCAGTTTTGTTGCCAGATAGAAGGGTAAAAAAACAATTATCACAAAATAACTTATTTGGTTTTACCCATAATGCAATGCGCATGACTTTCAAACACAGCTTCTACAATGATTATTAAAGATATTTGCATTTACATGTTACCAAACATAATTTTGTGCATTTAATAACTCTAGAAATCCTTTTTAGGTCAGTGAACATTTAAAGTGAAACAATGAATGGTTAGATCCTACATGTATGTACATCTGTCAATATACATATATTCGAGAGAGAGAAACCTAACTCAACCAAAGCAGAGAGTAGTGAGTGCTAATTATTGTTTTTGGATCCAGGGTGTGATTTGAAGAACTAAATAAGACGTAACATTGAGTCTTGTTATTTAATCATATTCATGAAGGCATACAATCAAGTTATGAATGACAATGTTAAGCACGACACCATTGGCCTTCCGACTCCCCGACAATGGAATATATTACTGGTAGGAACCTCTTGGTTACACCAGCCCACAGGAGATTATTGTGTCCGTCCATCCGTCGTGCAGGGAGGGGCTGGGTGGGGAGGGAGGGGTTGGGTGGGAAGGGAGGGGCTGGGTGGGGGGGGTTTGGCTGGGTGGGGAGGGGAGGGTGGGGAGGGGCTGGGTGGGGAGGGGAGGGTGGGGAGGGGCTGGGTGGGGAGGGTGGGGCTGGGCGGAGGGTGGGAGGGGTGGGGCTGGGTGGGGAAGGGCTGGTCACCCCGTGGTACCCTTATAAAACTCAACGTTTAACCTACTCACACCGGCTTGTGCCCGCCCTCACAGTCGGGCATATTTGCGGAATACACCACGCCGCCGTTGACCCTGGCCATTGACCGAGCAACCCAACGTTCCTACCAGCTCCCTCCGCAGGAATGTGTTTAACAGGTCACGCTTGGGGCTCTATGCTCACAAAGATCCCCACCCCGTATAGCCTGCAACAGACTGCAGGGGCAAGTGCTGTTAGCGAGTAGCACCTACGAAGGCCGGAACGGCACACGGAGGGGGTGGGTGGCCAGCACCACGCCCGGCCGCCTTTGTCTCCCCAGTGGCGATGTTTACACACCGCACCAGGTACTCATTTGAGGCCGAGTCGATGCTAAACAACACGCGGCACAACCTTAAAACGCTACGGGGAACGAGGAGCATGAACATTTTTGGACAACAAAGTAATAATGTTTAGTGACACGAGGGTTTTTTTAGTGTGTTATTGTATCCGAGAGAAAAAGATCTTGATGTTTTCGTTAATTGGCATTCTGGAAATATTGAGATTTGCAAAAGATAAGTCTTGGCCTTAAAGGGCAGGCTGGAGTTTCGTAAATATCAACGTAGTATTTCTTGGTCAGACGACAGAAACAGATTTTTTTTTCATCCGACAGTTAAAACAACCGTTTTGTATTAACGTGACATTTTATGTCTGAAGTGAACCCGAAGCAACAATTTGATACCTTATTTTGGCGAGCAGACCTTAACTAGCCTTGCACATCATATCAGTGATTTCCTGATGGATTTTTTTTCAGAAGACCACCACTACTTTGAATATCCTTGTATTTTTTTTTCTTTACAAACACCGAGACAGAAATGTATTAAACGGCTAATAAATATGCGATACACGTTTTTGGTTTTGAAACAAGGCATCGGAGTCGTTGCACGTGTACATTTCACAGGCTTTGTAATCGTAGCACTTTGGCCCCATGAGGTTTTTTTTCTCTTCTCTACTCAGTAACGCTGTCAGTTGCTCGAGGGAATTTGTTGACGGCAATTAGCTCACTGCACGATGAAGTTCAATTTCCAGCCACGGTCTACATCATCGGTAAGTGATATCCATCCGTACACGTACTCGTCAGCATGACGAAGTATGGCCACACCACCCACGATGGAAAGCCTTCATCCAACAATGGATTTACAAAGCAATCTAACTTTTTTTTTTACGTATTATTCCCATAATTTGTCTTGTATGATTATAACTTAGTTACCGGAGTGGTTAAGTTGGAAAGCCTTGGTCCACCAGTGGCTTAATAAAGCAGTCATTTTTTTGTGAAAATGTTGTTACTCCAACCATTTGCCGTTTTTTTTGCGATTACAAACCAATGCACAGCATCACACTGCAGTAATCAGATTTATTCTTTCGATTCTTAAAATCAAAGTTTGTTGAGTTTCATAAATAAAACTACTGGCGAGCCCAACGTATATGCAATACTCTTTGCGACACGTAAAATACTGCACACAACAACCACTACCCCATTTGCGACTTTGGTGAAGTGTAAACAGTTTAGTCCGAGCAATATCCGGTACAATAAACAGCAAACCAGTACAATAATCGGCAAACAATCTGGCAATGTAGTAAAATCTTTCTTCACTAACAATTAAGGCACCCCCATTACAAGCACAAACATGGCACCAGTACTACGCAATGATGGAGTAATTCATTTAAAAACACCCAGTTTCACTATACAGCACACAATGGCTTTTCTGATGGCAGCCAGCCTACAACCATGCTCATTGCATGAGCCCTCTGAATGCTCATTAAGCATTATTAGTATTATCATTATTGATCAGTTGTGCCCATAGCTTAGACACATAGCATATTCAAACTATCTGAGATCACTTTTGGTGACTTAACACATTTAAAACGATGACCCGGTCATTTTTTTTTTACATTTAATGCAGGTGCACTTTGGAGTTTCACGACATGTGAACGGGTAGGCAATTTTTTTTTCTTTACTTAACGATTTTTGAACGTCAGATTCTCTTCCAGCTTAGGACTTTGAATACAGAACTGTATATTATTTTTTAAGTTAATGCTTTCGATTTTAAACCCAACATCAAAATACGTACTGTTAACATATCTAGGCTTTCGCAACCAATATAATGTATAACATAGGTTTTTTAGTTTAGATCGCGTAAATATAAATGTGTCGTTAAACCCGCCACCACCCGACGTCATCACATCTATCCCTCTATTTAAGGAACGAAACAGGAGGATTTCTCCACGAATCTGGCTGTCGCTTGATGAAGCTAATTGTAATTACTGGTGAAATATCGTACCCAGATTGTAAATGTTGTGGATTTGCCCTCCAACACACCCGTGTGCTGTACTAATAACCAATTGGCACGTTCTGTTTACGTGACAAACCTTACTAATTGGCTGTATCGTGTGGTGGCGGGTTTAACGACACATTTATATATTTACGCAAATCAACCCCAAAAAAAGCCGATATTATGTTAACCTACCGATTAATGTCGAAATCATTTCCTTCATTGTAATATGGCTCTGACGTCACGGGTACATTTCCTCCCTATATCCGTGGGGTGTCCTGGAAAAAGTTGATAATCGCCGGCTTTGTTTAGTAAGATTATCCACGTTAGCTTCATTGGACATTTTATTTATCTATTCATTGCATCATCTCCCCGCAAATGGCTGCACAAATGAAGTTGATAAATCACTTTTTTTATTCCACTTAATCTGCCTACTCTCAACAAAAGCCGTCTTTCTGCACAATAAGATGTTGTGGATTTCTTTAAGGATACCCCCCATCCCTTACCTTGTCAAAGAAATTTCACATTCTTGACAGCAAAGGGGAGGCAATTGTCCTGATGTATCATGAAATGGCATTACTCACCCAGATATGAAATGTAAAAAAAAAGTTGATGGTAAATTGTTTGAAGACCGTATTGATTGCAGATATTTATGCAATTACGGTTCCTTCTGAACGTATTAATTGCATATTTATCTGTTCTTAAATTAACATTGCGTTGTCTGCCCTTAATTCAAAGGTCATATTGAAACAAACATGTTTAAAACAGACACGTTATCGGTTACTCATCCAAACACAAAAAACGTAATATTCAAAACGATGTAAAAACCTAATTGGTAAACAATCTTATTTTGTTTAGTTCACCCCCCACCCCAAAAAAAATGACATGTTTTTTTGTTTCAAGTGTCAACAAAAATATCATTGGTACAATATTTCCAATAAAAATTACATCACGGTATGTTATGAAGCTTGGCAAATGCACATCACAGCGCAATTCACTCTTTAAATATTGTTACTCAAAAAGGCCAGGAGAGGGCTCTTAGTACAATATCACTTTGATTACACTTCAACTTGTCCTTCCAGACCTACGCATTCATAATATTCTCCAGTTTTCTTTCCAAATGCACAGCTAATTATTTTTCTTCCCATGGGTCCAATAGAATTATACAAACCCAAAGAGTGGGGGTAACAATAGCATGGTATGTCTTGAAAGTGCAAGTCAAATCAAAGTGAAATAAACAGCTGTACCCATGTCTGGCAGTTGACGACATAGAAGCCACTCGGATAAGTCATGTTCTTATCTTGTGTAAACATACGGACATTTACACAACTCGTAATACGTTTCAAATGTCCCCGACAGGAATCGCCACGTGGTCCTCAAGAAGACTCGTCCCCGAAGCGGACCTTGGAAGGCTTCCTAATCGGTCTTCCACACCTTGTTGAGAGCTTTCACCACCTCCTCGTAGATGATGAAGACGATCGCGACATCGAGACAGACGCGGCCCAAACGTGGCACCGTGCCTTTGAAAAACCTTTAAAAAAAAAGAGAGAAACTCATTTTCACATTTTAAGGTGACAGCTCCCCTCCCCCCCGTTCTGTTCACAATCTCAAAATGTATGTAACATCCTTGGCACTTAAGATGCTATATGCAATTAACTCTGGATTTCTCTTTTCCATGGGTGTAACCACGTGCGGTGGATTATCCAGGTCTCAGACGAAATGTGCCCGTGAAACAATTATAAATATCGTTGGTGTACCCATTTATAAACGCAGCTTGGACAAAGTGGAACTGAAGAAACGTGGCCATTGTTTCAACTGCGGAACCAGGAGATCGAACATGCGACCTCTGGATTGCAAGTTCAGCTTGCTGACCATTATACAAAGGCAGCATCATATCTCACTTCTAAATGTGATCGTGCGTAATAATCCGAGGGTGGCACGGTAAAACTTACGCCCTGGGACCTTCGTACTTGAAGATCTGGTAAGCACAGTCGTACGTGCTTCGGTATTTGTGAGCTTGCAGTCCCTAGAACGAAAACAACAGAGAAGCGATGCACACGTGTAAATACCACGGGAAGATAAAATCTGGATGCGTCGTTCCAAATTCTAAAATATGAAAATGCGGCAGGCCCATATTGTGACGTCGGAATAAAATATTCTGTTAGGGGCCCTGTCGCAAGGCTCATTAATGGCACACAGGAAGATGTTGTTCTCTTTGTTGATTCTATTCTGATCTGACGTATTGCCCCATTACGTGACTTCATCCCGACGTCTCAATTTTTTCCACTTTTCTCTCCAAAATGTTCCGTCCTCTCCTCTCCTTCCTCTTACCATTTTCCTTCTTTCCTCCTATTTTCATAAATCACACCTGAAGAACACCGCGATTCAACACGTGCATTCAGCAAACGTGTATTCATGTTTACTTCTGTATTGTTGTTTGGAAACCATCAACAGAATACACAATTTCTTTTAAATTCTGAAACCCGACCTGCATGCGAGTCTTGATGACATCGAGTGGCGTGTTGCCGAAGACGCTGGCCGCTCCGGCAGTGGCACCAAATGCGCCGGTAACAATGGGGTTGATCTCCTTGTTGGGGTTGTCACCTGCGTGAAATGTCGGGCAATAACAAACACAAACGTGAAGTCGTATGGGATGCGTTCATTGGGGGAAAATATGAAGCTGGAAAGTGGCTCGGTGGCTCGGGGGTGACGGCACCAAGCAGTATTATTGAGAACTCTGGACTAACACCCAGGTGGTAATGTGTGGTTGAGCATGTATGTATGTATGCATGCGTGTTGAATTTCTTTCGCACCGTACGTAGCTAATCATGTTAATCGGAGGTGCGGGGAAGGACAACACACTAGCACAGGGAAATAAACTGCTCTACAAATGGATTCTTCAAACAGTAAATGACCTCCAGAACATCTATTTTGATAATTACCCACATTTTCGAGTTACTATCAGTATTGACTTGGCTGTATTCATGCCAATTTTTTGCATTGTATCCCTTCTAGAAGATCACTAGAAATCATGTCGCTCACTCGCTCGGTTGCGATTCTCTACAGCGTATGGATGAGATGGCTGAACCAGATTCATCACTCAGAGCCAAGAAAAACTTGAAAACTTATCACTTGGTCTCCTAGAACAACATTTAAAGCCATCGATCTTGGAAAAAGTGGGCTTGCCTTCCGAGTAATTAATATCAAGGGTCTGGCAGATGGTCTCTTATTGATGGTCTCAGTGATGTTACCAACGACAAGACACAAACATTCAATCGAATTAAATTTAGCTCTTCATTTTATTAGACTGAATTTTGAAAAAAAATAATGTTTAAATGTTCATTTTGACAGCCCATGCAGTTAAAATTTCTCTGCGGAAAGATGCACCCCTGGCGTGTGGATAAAATAGATCCCTTGAAGGGATCGCAGGAATAGTTCTGTAATGTCTATTTCCACGGGGCATTATTTTAAGAATGAGGTAATGCACTGCTTTTCAAGATATCTGAATGTATTTTTCTTCCAATGTCATGATGCTGATAGTGCAGTTGGTACAGTAAGAAAATTACTATTTTTTTTACAAATAATTAGCTTAAGAAACAAAGGCATTCAACATATTATACACACAAAAACAATACGAACAGTACCTTTATACCAGTTCCTGAGTGACGTCATGACGTAAAATCGGATGGCCTGGTTTGAGCCTTGCTTGAGCACGGTGGCAGTGAGACCTTGGTACGTTCCTTTTATTCCTGAATTGGAACAACACATTCTGACTTAATACGCTGCTGTACAATGAACGCGAAGGTTATTACTCTTAACGATTACAGTTAACGCTACGTTCATTAGAGTCCAACAGCACTGTGACATGGCCGAGCGGTAGTGGGTTTAACTTGGTGTTGCAAGGGTTCATGGTTCAAAGCTGTTGGCCACCCTGGTTATTACTGTGCAAGTATTAACCAAATAACACTATGAATTTTTTATTTATTTTATTTTACCAGGTAAGGCCCACTGAACTGTACAGCTCTTTTTCAGAAGCGACCTGTCCACAAATGATAGCTCAACGAAGCGGCTTATCATGTGGAAATGTATAGCAGCCAAATACTCGAAATGCATGTTTGATTCCAAATGTAGAAGGAAAAACCGGAGGACCCGAAGAAAAATCCACACGACCATGGGGAGAACATGCAAACTCCAAATATACAGGCATCAGGCTCGGGATCAAACCCACGACCTCCTGCATACCAGGCGAAGTAGTTAACATCTTGCCACCGTGACGCCAAAATAAATATGCGTCACCTGCTATCACAGTAGACATTCAAAGAATCTGTGACGTTATTGGACGAAAAAAAGTGTAGGTCATGTGTGCCAGAGTCATAAACCAATTTAACAAATTTGATGAAACCACATCATAATATCACCCCCCCTCCCCCAGACTGGCATACTATCACCGTCTGTGAAACAGCACTTCTGTAATCACCATGTACTATAAGAATGGCGTGGGCACCAAATGCTCCAATCATAATAATTATAAGAGTGCAATAAAAAAAAACACACATTACCCTGTTTCCGCACGATCTCTCGCACGCCATGGAAAAAGCCACGGTATTGGGGATTACTAGAGCACTGATCATGAATGAACTTCACCTGAAAAGCGAAAGAACATCGAAATTAAGTGCCGTCCACTTCAAGCAGTGAAAAAATTCAACAACTATTGTTCAGCAACATCAAAGAATCCTGAATGATGATGATCATAATAATGTATTTGAAGTGATTGCAACTGTGACGAAACTTTATTGTTAGTCAACTATGCTACAGGGCTGATGGATGTAGCCCGTGAAAAGGCTATTTGTGGAAGAGTGCTGTTTTGTAACAAGCAGCTACAAGAGAGGAGAGGCGATGCACAGCTGCGTGAGTGCATGCCCATACCTTGATGGTCTCCATAGGGCACACGACCAGTACAGCCTCGGCCACGCCAGCTCCCAGCCCACACAGGAGGCCACGTGTGCTGTTCAGCTTGCCCTGGTCATCCCGCATGTGATTGCTAAGGAACTCAAACATTCCAAACCTGCGGGGGCACAAAAATAGGCGCTTGAAATGTTTCCAGAGCACGCAAGCCTTGCTCCAATGTATTATCCAAATGTATTGAGGAAACCAAAGAGAGACTGTAGACAACACACGATGAGAGACACAATGCAAGATTCACATTCCGTGTCTGCCCAAAGATACACTGCAAGATTTAGTCCCGTGTCTGACCAAAGACACCATGCAAGGTTCAGTATGTGATTGTCCAAAGATAAAATGCAAGATTCAGTCCGTGTCTGTCCAAAGGGAGGAAAACGATGTGCAGCCACGATTGGTCCCATCATTCATCTGCATATCCATTAACAGAATTTCATGGTTCAGCGTGGCGGCCGCCCCGGTTAATACTGTGTGTGTATTTTCATATGCTATGCACCGTCTGCTTCACAGTGAACATTAAAATCCCGTGATATTTAGAGTAGGCCACGTGTGCTGGCATCACGGTCCAAATTTCTAAAATTACCTGCTACTTACCAAATTGGGTAAAACTACAAAGCAACATCGCCCCCTAGTGGCAGACTATTCGCGTCTGTGAAACAGCCTTGCGATACAAGAATGTAACGAATAGCAGATTTACTCATTTTATTTGATGGCTTGATTGAAACATGCGTCTCGTAGTCTGATTTTTTTTACTCCAGAACCAGAAGTAGAATAATGATGAGCCCCCCACACGCACGCTTGTCTTTCTAAAACGAAACCATTTTTTATTTTACCAGGTAAGGCCCACTGAGCTATAGAGCTCAGACCCAACCTGGCCACGTATGAGAACTCAACAAAGTGGCTTGTCACGTGCAAATTTAGTGCAGCCAAATACTTTCAACGCCTGTTTGATTCTAAATGTGGAGGGAAAAACCGGAGGAGCCGGATACAAATCCTCACGACCACGGGGAGAACATGCAAACTCCAAAAATACAGGCGTCAGGGTCGGGATCGAACCCACGCCCTCTATATACCAGGTGAGGTAATTAACATCTCGCCACCGTGGCATCCTGTGTACACAGCCACACATGTGAGACATTTCCGCAGCTAGCTAGTCTTATTTTCTTTTTTAAAAATTATACCTTTCATGTTTGACCCTTCTCTGTGACCTTTATTAAAAGGATAGACACTTTTCTTGAAAAACATGCCAAACAAAAATATATCTGTTGAAGGTCAAATAAAATAGCTTCAATTTTTTTTTATATATACCTGCCTGTTTTCAGCTGAAGCTTGCAGAAATTTACGTCATGATTAAATGCCCTGCTCGAGTCAATTGCAAAATGTTTCCTCCTCTCATAAATCAACGCAGACCGGAACAAGCAGCCATGTGAAGGCGGAATAGCATCAGCTAAATTGATTATCCACTCCTAAGGCGAGGGGATCTCGGACCCATTGCACAGTTCTTGTGACGGAGCGACTATCACGCGTTGCTGCCGCAGCCAATGCAATGCAATTGCCCCATTACATTGGGCTATGAGTGGGCTTCCAGAGAATACAGTCAAAAGATGCTTAGAGTAGAATTTCTTTAAAATGAAGAATTTGCAGCAACCGTTTTCATTGCATCTGTAGTTTAGCTGCATCTTTATATTCTGAGAAACCACTTTAATTGTTTTGACTTTTGAAATGCAGTATATGGCCCAACGCCGCAGGCAAGAAGAAATAATGGATGTCTTTCATGACAAAACTGCCAGGCCTTCCGAGAAAAGAAATCACACTGCTGTAGAAAACTACAGCTCTTAGGCATGCAGTGATTCATGTGTTTCAATACACCATCACAATTCAGGGTGACGAATCTTTTGAAGCTTTGGCTACGTTTAGTTTTTGTTCGTACTGTCCCAGTTTGTACACACGTTACATTTCACCAGCACGACACCCCGCCTCAACGATTCAATGAATCGTCAAGATGAATCGAATCGATATTTTTTGCGTTTGGTTTTATTGCGTCTTTTGTATTTCTAATTGTTTTGTCTCATTTGTACAGTTTTTATTTTCTGCTCCATCGACATAAATGCAACACTCCCCTTTGCATTTAATTTACATAAAATGTAGATAATCAATTATCACGCGCACATTTCATGCACGAATTGGGAGCGTAAGAATCTAATGCGCCGTTACATGCCTGCTACTTTGCATTGTCAGTCTCATATTTTCCATCTCACTTGTTCCATTATCTGCCGAAGGAAACATTACACAACCCTGTAGTGTGCCCTTATTTAAAGGGGGTGCCATACACAAATACACAACGCTCAGGGGGAGGGCTCGGCACGGTCAATGTTAAATAAACAAGACCCGGCCTTCAGTCGCGAGGATGCTCAGCCCCCCCCTGCGGCAACCCCTATGCTCAGTGGCTGTAAACATCAGCATGCAATTTGTATACAGTATCTGTAGATGTACAACAAGCCCGGTCCCTTGACAATCCACTGCTGGATGGAAGGCCTCCCCGCACACTGTCTGCATCTGTAAAATTCTTACAAATCCACAATCTCTTCTCACTCCTGCACACGAGTTGATCACGTCGCTCCGTCTCCGCCGTGGTTGTCCTCTTGGGGGTTCCTTGATTTGGCTCCGATTCTGTCACCAGTCTCGTCCATCGGCGATCATCCCATTCTAGTGTTGTGAAAGATTTCTCTGCGTTCGGAATAACCAGCCAGGTGGCTCAGTGGTGGAGTTCGTGGCTCGCAACCGTTAAATTGTTCAATTACTGGATCATGAGTGATGGCGATGGCTTCGTGAGGCCTTCATCCAACAGTGGATTAATCATGGCTGAGGATAGTGGTCATCTCGCATACCTGACCGCAGACTTGGGTATGGAGCCATAGACCAGCGAGCTGAGGCCACGGTAGAGGCCTTTAATCCCATGATCCCGCACTGTCTGAGAAACACAATCGCCTAAAATGGGAACACAAATTCCTCGGTAAGCATCATTAACAGACGAAACAACACGTGACTGAAACATTGAGGTGCTATGTAAATACAACTAAAACTCTGATAGCCAACAAAATAACTCAATATTGGGATCATTAAAAATATGGTCAAAACATTCATCATTCAGTCGTAGGCTGACATTTCAGGCAATGACCTTATTCTCTTCTCTAAAGGGCCGTTGCATGGAATGTAAGCCTACTATCTAAATATATTTCCATTAGCCAGAAGTGGTCATGATAAGGCAGCACTCTATCAGAGCAGGTAGCCAAGTGGTCGAGCGAACAGTCCACAATGAGACGTATGCAAGTTCAAATCGTGGTTTGGATTGACTCTGCTCATCATCCCTCTAGAGTTCATAAACTTGACACCACTTTGTGGGGAAGTCAACAATGGTTGTCCTTGGGATATACTCATCCCCGTGATAGGAATGTTACATTTACACCACTGGCTAAAGGCTTTAATCAGGAGATGAGCATCACCTCATTGCTCATTCGAGCAAGAAATCACTTTTAATTCAATTATTAATGTGACGTGGGGTTTTTTCCCAAATGGGCCAGTGCACCACTGCCATTTTTGTAATTCAATTTCAAACGGCTTTTGCGCGGTACCCGAAAACAAGATTATCTTAAAGCGCGTAATCACCAATGCCTTTGTAGCGCGGTGGGTTTGCTTTTTCGTCGAGTTGCAGCTGCGTTTTCACGTATTCGGTCGGAAATGTGATGCAGATTTCAATTCCTCCGGCAATCCCACCTGCAGCAGCAACAACAACAACAAAAACAACATTTAATTTCATACCCAGTGCGTTAATGCAATTCATATCAAGCCAACCTTTCATAGTCATCAACATAAAATAATTAAAATTGATATGGCGTGAGCACTTGCTCTCCGGACGAATGGATTACCTATAAAACATCGGCAGTCAATTTGGCATAACATCGGCAGTCTGATTTATATCACAGGGTGGAGAGATAACATTTGGGTCTGTGAAAGCTGACAACACGGTCAGGGCAACTGTCAGAAAACCCAGGCTGTGGTGTCAGTCCGGCTAAAGGTCGATGGTTACGAATGTGGTCAACGCTGTCAATCACTGCCGTGGCATCTACAGGATTTCCACAAGGACAGGCAAAGCAATCCTGGGCTGGTGGTGGCAACAAAGCAGCCTTTTGATTTACTAAGAGCCTACACAAGTCGTTTTTTTTACTTGCCAAATCAACATGATGCGTTTCAAAAGGGTAACGCGAAATAGCGCACCCTCGTATGAAATGTACCACCGTGTAATATTATTGTTTACAGTATTTTGTGGTAAATGCAAGAAAAATTACATACAAGGTTGGATTATATTTCAAACCAATGAGTCAAGTAGTAAATATAGAAATGTCCTTGTATTCATCATTTCGTATATTTGTCACTCTCCACTTACCAACCAATACTGAGCAAAGTGGTGACGCATGGTCAAACAACAACCCCCATAACTGACAGTGTGGGAAGGCTTATTATAGCAGTGGACTAACAAAGGGCTTCTTGGTTCTTTCGGTAAAGTCACGTAGAAGGGAAATAATAAAATAATAATGACTTTACCGAAAGAACCAAGAAGATGAATCCCTGCAGTCACGAAAGCTTTAAATCGAAATTTAACAAAGGGCTGTAAAAAAATGCTGTACCAATCCCATATGAAATCGACATGTATGCTTATACAGTATGTATAGCGTAGGCACAAATATGATACACTACACACAAAGGAACATGCATCCATTACAATGGGAAACAACAGATTCCTCATATATCTTTTAACAGGCTCATAGTTTTAACAGGCTGTTGGGTGAAGTGCTGGTTAGTGAGTGCATCTGAAGGCTGGCATACTGCAAGCCAAATCGCATGTCTCCCAAAGTCACATGTCTCCCAAAGTCACATGTCTCCGTACTCTTTGGTTCTTTCGGTAAAGTCACGTAGAAGGGAAGTAATAAAATAATAAAAATAAAACATAATAAAATAATTCTCACGACGTTTCAGCCACAACGCAAGCAGCCGTCTTCAGGTGGAGAACAGGTCTGTCAAGTAGAGAGTCTTACTCTGTCTAGTAGACAGAGTCTGACTCTGTCTGACTCTGTCTAGTAGACAGAGTCTCTGTCTAGTAGACAGAGTCTCTATCTAGTAGACAGAGTCTCTGTCTACTTGACAGACCTGCCGATGATTACACATCGCACGAGGTACATGTTTAAGACAATGTCGACCTAGGGGAGGCCAAGAATTCTGTTCAGTTTTCGTCACTGATGTTGGCCGTGAGTGGGAATCGAACTTGGGTCTATAAAGCAGCATGATAACCACGACACCACAGCTCCTAGTTAACATGCAATGAACACACATAGTTGAGAATGCGAAGGCAGTGGCGCACAAGCATAAATAACAAAACCCCAACACCGCTCGAGATGGAAAACAATGCAAAATAGGCAACTGTTTAGTACAAAAATGGCCCTTATTTATATACCAGGGCTAGAGCCCAGCTAGCGTGCGTGAATAATGGTTGAAGACTGCACTATACAAGACCAGGGGTGGGGAACGTCCGGCCCGCGGGCCGTATGAGGCCCACGAAATCATTTGGGTCTGGCCCTGCCAAGGCAACCGCAGGCGGGACTCGAAATTCAATAACTCTCGGAGCAAACCTGGAAAATCAGTTGCGAGTAGCAACATCGTCAATACCAGCTAACATCACACGCCTCACCCAAAGAGAAGCAGTTCCAGCCATCGCATTAGAGGCGAGTTAATTAAATGTTTGAACCAAACGTAACAGGCCATTTTTTAAGTTGATAATTTTGTATGGCCCGCGAATGATGTTGTAAACATCCAAATGGCCCTTGGCAGAAAAAATGTCCCCACCCCTGCCATACACCAATGGGACCCTGATTTCCATGTAACGTTCATCATTTTTCCGGATTAACTTCATTAACTTGGCACATGAACAATCTGTGTAATTGGCACATGGGGCCGTATATTCATCTCTCTCTGCATCGTCATTATGCAAAGCACGTGACAGCACACAATGGTCCCATGTCCGTTGACACAATAGGCTCGCTTCTCATTGGCGGAGAGAGTGAGGCGAGCCGAGCTCGTGCCCACGCGCGCAGCCAATCGCGTCGCACCACCGAGCCGCAGGCACCCACGCGCCACCAGACCACAGCCACACCCCCCACCACCACCACACAAAGACAAAGATCCCCCGTGTAGCCTCATACCGCTGGGGGGGCAAGTGCTGTGAGCGAGTAGCAAGCCATGAAGGCCGGTACGGGGCACGAAGGGGGTGGATGGATGGCCAGCAACCCCAGTGGCGATGTTGAGACACCGCACCAGGTGTTGATTTGAGGCCGAGTCGACCTAGAGGAGGCCCATGACCGGTTCCGATAAGCGTGACTGCTTTTGACCGTGGTCGGGATGCGAACTCGGTGTCGCCGTGTTCGTAGCGCAGTGCGCTAACCCCTGCACTACCGCTCCCCGCACACCACCAGTCACCCTGCCACATGCATGGCAGCCCCATAACAGTGATTTAACCAAATCATTCTTCATAAGCATAAGTGGTCACCCAACAGCAAACGCGGCAGCTTTTAAGTTAATTTGACGGCGCAAGGCACGGAATTGTGATGCACAATGGGAATTAACGGTTAGATAAGTGGCCTCGTGAAATCCATGGATATTGTGTGTACTGTTGCAATTATAGTGGACTATTACCGCAATGCCATCAAATAATTTAATTACGATAGGATATTTATGTATATTAGCGTTTGCACAACATGTCTCAATGACGTTATACGCATGCATATTTAAACTGTTGTGACGGTAATGGTAATACTATGCTGTAATGCAATGCATTAAGATGCAGTTAAAACATTTTCAATATTTTAAATGGAATTTAAATTTTGCAAACCCTCAAGGACGCTCTGTTTACTAACTGTACCGTTCTAATTATGCAAATTCGACTGGATGCTTAAGTTATTTATAGTAATTTTGAAATCACCTCCATTTAACCACTGCCAACGCCTACACATTTTGTATTTGACAAAGGCAGAGAGAGGCCTTTTGTACTCAACTAGTCAACTGTACAGGACTGTGTGACTGGTTTGGTAACTCGTTCAATGTTATGTTTGAGCCAGGAAAAAGTGCAGTGTCACGCAATGCATGCGTAAAAGCATCGCTTCACATACACAGAAACACATCCTGTGGCGAGCGATTACTTTAGTTTTATGAGCATACACGTGACAAAAGTGAGTTGGTTTTGGGAGGATAAGTCCCTAGAAAGGGACGATGGTCATCTTGGAGAGGCCTTCATCCGGCAGTGGATCGATCGTGACTGGTGATGACGATGAGTAGTTCACACAACCTCGTGCGAGTCCTTTATTGTTTTTGTTTGCAAACAGTACAAGTTGAAAGTTGGCTTTGAACGGGACACGCATAATGACCGGCTTTGCGAGGTCTTCATCCGGCAGGAGATTGATTGTGGCTGATGATGATGATGAGAATGTTGACGAGTCCGACGCAGAAGCACGTGTGGCACTCGACTGTAATGCCCGTGTTGGAAGTCCTTGAACCAAGGTTTCCACTGTCCATTTGAAGAACAGTTGGTGCTAATTTAGAGCGCACACACACCTCCACTACTACGCCTCGCTGCCCCTCGTGCCCTTGACAGCTGTTCTTAGTTGGCACACATCTACAACTTGTTGACCAATATTGCATACTGAACAATGCCATGTGTGCAAATACGCGAATATGATTAATGTGCGTTAAATGCACATGATAGCTCAGCAATATACAGTACTTTTATACTGGTAGGAACCTCCTGGTTACACCAGCCCACAGGGGATTATTGTGTCCGTCCGTCGTGCAGGGAGGGGCTGGGTGGGGAGGGACTGGGTGGGGAGGGGAGGGTGGGGCTGGGTGGGGAGGGGAGGGTGGGGCTGGGTGGGGAGGGTGGGGGGGCTGGGTGGGGAGGGGCTGGGTGGGGAGGGTGGGGCTGGGTGGGGAGGGTGGGGGAGGGTGAGGCTGGGTGGGGGGTGGGAGGGTGGGAGGGGTGGAACTGGGTGGGGAGGGGCTGGTCACCCCGTGGTGCCCTTATAAAACTCAACGGTTAACCTACTCACGCCGGCTTGTGCCCGCCCTCACAGTCGCCCATATTTGCGGAATACACCACGCCGCCGTTGACCCTGGCCATTGACTGAGCAACCCAACGTTCCTACCAGCTCCCTCCGCAGGAATGTGTTATATGCTCCGTACTTGCGCACAGGGAAAATCACGGCACGCATTCAAGTCCACACGCACACATACATTGCCAAAGTGTTCCTTTATTTTTAGACAAGTTGAACCCATTGAGGCAATGTGTGCCTATTTCGCAAGAGGATACAGGTGAGAACACAAACAATATGTAAAGTAGAATACAACGTCACACACAACTGACTCATTGGGAAGGATGCAGCAGATAGGGTAGGTTAAATGGTTATAACGCGTGAACATCTGCAGAAAAAATAATGACAGCTGCAAGCATGCCACAAAGGTTGCGTGAGCACGAGCGGTGAACTTGTCAGGAAGGATTTGTGACGGTCGTACACGTGAGAAGATCTGTAAAGATTATTGTATTTTAATAATGCACAGCAGAGCGGAGTGAAAACGGAGTTTCCATTGCCATTTGGCCACGCATTGGCGAGTCGCACCACGGTTTTGGGGCCGTCCATAAATGACGTCACGCGATTTTGGACGATTTTTTTTACCCCCCCCCCCCCCCCCTAGTCACACGGCGTCACAAAAAGTCAGACCCCTCTCAAATACGACGTTACAAAGCTCTGCCCCCCCCTCCCCCCCCCAAAAAAACATTCTTCAAATCGCTTTAAACTATTGTCATTATAGTGCGTATTTAATGTGGCGCTGCTTTCTGATGTTGTAGGAGTGTTGTTATAACAATTAGTGTTGTTATAACAATTCTATATTAATTTAAAGTTGCGCATTTTGATGCGACGTCACATTTCTCAACCCCCCCCCCTCGTCACACATCGTCACAAATGTCTGACCCCCCCCCCCCCCCTAGGTGCGTGACGTCATTTATGGACGGCCCCTTACCACGTGTTGCTGCGACAGGTAGGAGGGAGGTTTGTCTGCGCGTTCGCCGGTGAGATGCGTTCACGCTTCTCATCGTTTTTGTGATGCAGAGGCTGTAAGACGCTGCGAAATTTTCACTACATGTTCACTTGCAGGAAATTTTGCTTTAACTACGAAGCTCGCCCACCCTTCAATGTGTACAATTTGTCAACGTACGTATTTAATATACTGAATACACTTGCGATATGCACAATTAATCCAGTGCCATGTTGTGTGACAAGCCTCGCTCTGCTAACCAGACGCATCAAGGTCAAAACCGGTCTAGAGTTCACTTGCTGCATCAAATGTTGCCCAATAATTTTGGCGAGCAAAGCCAGCCAATTAAATTAATGGCCCACCCAAAAAAGTATGGTGCAGTTTTATGAGTGAACACAGAATGTGGTTCAGCATTCGTCACAGCGTGCGCAATAAGACACATCAGGACACCACAAAAGGCATTGAAGAGTTTGCCAAATTAGCCACCAGAGGCGCTTTCTACAGCTCCCTCTAGTGGAGACCCGTCCGCCAGCAGTGACCTGAGCAGGCAATTGCAGGGCTTCACCTTTGACTCTTGGGACAAAACCAGGTGTATATAATGCATTAGAATGCATCACTAAAGCCATCGCAGCACCAGCGAGCCGCACCCGGATGCCCTGGGTGTTGATTTCACTCGTACAGGGATGTAAACACTGCCATGTGGATGAGACCCCCCCGGTATTCTCGACTATGTCGACGCAGCGTGTAGCGGAGCGTGGTTTTTTTTTTCGCGAGGCCACGAACCACCTCAGTTATTCACCGCCTGAAGCTCCTCGAATGTGGAAAACAGAACAACTTAATGACCCTGGATGAACACATGAGCCGGTTTGCACCACATGCAAGTGGGGGAGAGCACGTTAAGTAGATGATGGGAACACCACCGGTGAACGCGTAAGGCTGCAACAGAACTATGAACTCTATTTAGAGCGATATAGCGAGTTTGCCGAAGCGGCCTGGCCACAACTGATAGCTCAACTTACTGGGGCGTATCGTGTGGAAATGCATTGCAGCCAAAAACGTACTCGAAACGCACGTTCCTGAATGTGGAGGGGGGGAAAAAGCGGTGGACCCCCAGTAAAAAATCCACGCGACCACGGAGAGAGGACACGCAAACTCCAAACATGCAGGCGTCACAGGGTCGAACCCACGACCTCCTGCATACCAGGCAAGGGATTTAACATCTCGCCAGCGTGGCGCCCCTGACTTTAACAGAGTTGGAACAAACTGCGTGGTGGTGGTGTGAGTGCATCAGAGGTGCGGACAGAACCACGGGGTGTGACACGAATGTAACCGGGGCGTGAGTAATACACCTCGGGTGACAACAACGTCGGTCGTACCACTGGGGTTGAGACTGTACACAAGCAGGCTCTGTCAAGTGTGCCAGGAATGTGACAATATCGTGAGGAGTGTGACAGTGCCAGGATGCGAGTGTTTTCCAGGAGTGTCAACGATTTGCAGTACAGCACCGTAGCATAAAGTGTGTGAGCAGTGTGGGCAGTAGTAGGAGACAGTGTGACGACGAGATGGGAAGAAGTGTGAATGAGTGTTGGGGGGTAGGAGTGTTGGTGGTATGGTAGGAGTGTTGGGGGGTAGGAGTGTTGGGGGGTAGGAGTGTTGGGGGGGTAGGAGTGTTGGGGGGGGTAGGAGTGTTGGGGGGGTAGGAGTGTTTGGGGGGTAGGAGTAATGGGGGTAGGAGTGTTTGGGGTAGGAGTGTTGGGGGGTAGGAGTGTTGGGGGGTAGGAGTGTTGGGGGGTAGGAGTGTTGGGGGGGTAGGAGTGTTGGGGGGGTAGGAGTGTTGGGGGGGTAGGAGTAATGGGGGTAGGAGTGTTGGGGGGTAGGAGTGTTGGGGGTAGGAGTGTTTGGGGTAGGAGTGTTGGGGGGGGTAGGAGTGTTGGGGGGGTAGGAGTGTTGGGGGGGTAGGAGTGTTTGGGGGGTAGGAGTGTTGGGGGGTAGGAGTGTTGGGGGGTAGGAGTGTTGGGGGTAGGAGTGTTTGGGGTAGGAGTGTTGGGGGGTAGGAGTGTTGGGGGTAGGAGTGTTGGGGGGTAGGAGTGTTGGGGGTAGGAGTGTTGGGGGTAGGAGTGTTTGGGGTAGGAGTGTTGGGGGGTAGGGAGTGTTGGGGGGGGGGGTAGGAGTGTTGGGGGGGTAGAAGTGTTGGGGGGTAGGGAGTGTTGGGGGGGTAGGAGTGTTGGGGGGTAGGAGTGTTGGGGGGTAGGGAGTGTTGGGGGGGGGGGGGTAGGAGTGTTGGGGGGGTAGGAGTGTTGGGGGGGGTAGGAGTGTTTGGGGGGTAGGAGTGTGACAGTACCCGGAAGAGCGTGAGCGTGCCAGCAGTAAATCTATGCAGTGTGATGCGAGTGAGTGTGAGTGAGTGTGTGGCCAGTGCCGAGTGTGGCCAGTACCACGAGGAGTGTTTGGTGCACCGATGCGAGTGTTGCCAGTGCGAGTGAGGAGTGCGAGTGGGTGTGAGTCAATGCACCATGCAGAGTGTCTAGCAGAGGAGTGCGTGTGGCCGGTACCACGAGGAGTGTTTGGTGCACCGGTGCGAGTGTTGCGTGTGTACCAGCAAGGAGTGTTTCTTTTTGGAGGGGGGGGGGAGTGTAAGGGGGTGTAGGGGGGGGGGGTCCTCGTTACCGGCCAGGATCGCTTTGCCCGGGTGCGTGAGCTTCTGTCCGCCTGCAGCGGCGGCGGCGGCGAAGACGCGGGATCGCCCCGGTGACAGCGCGCCCGGCAAGACGCCTCGACCTGTCGTCAATGGCTTCATCGCAGACGGGGCCTGGAACTTGGTGGAACCTGCAGGCAGCATTGCAGCGGGGGTGTGGGTGGGTGGGTGGGGAGCCTGCAAAGAACTCGTGGGCTCGTGGTTCCGACTGGGAGCGAGGGGGATGCGTGAGGAGGAGTGGCAGGAATTCGTCTCCACGGGGAGCCGGGAAGAGCCCCGGTGTGGAGCCTTCCGCGCGTGCTCCGCCTCCAGTGCGGAGCCACGCCCCCCTGTCCCGCCCCTCCCCACCCACTGAATATATTAACGAGGGTGGGGGTGGTGATGCGTCGGGTAAAATAGTTCCCATTTAATTGATTTTTCGGGTTTTTTTAAAAATATATAATTTGTGATATATTTGTTTTGGTGTCCAGTTCATGGTGTTTCTGACATAAACGTGTGGTGTAGTGTAATGTGCGGATAAGATTATAATGGTGACTAAATTATTGATCTAATCTCTACTCTTAGCTTTTTTCGGTAAAGTCACGTAGGTAAAAATAAATAATAAAAATATAGGAAATAATTATAGAAATAAAAATTATAAATCACGACGTTTCGGAGGTAACACAAGTCTCCGTCATCAGGTGGGACCGTCACAGCTAGATTTACTAGCTCTTGATACAGTAAATCTAGCTGTGACGGTCCCACCTGATGACGAAGACTTGTGTTGCCTCCGAAACGTCGTGATTTATAATTTTTATTTCTATAATTTTTATTTTTATTATTTATTTTTACCTATGTGACTTTAACGAAAAAACCTAAGAGTATGAATCTTTGCAGTCACGAAAGCTTCAAATCTAGAATTGATGTTATATCTCTAGAGTGGATCTGGAGATCCCCGTAGTAAAGTGGAAAGCGTCATTGCCTCTAAAAGTTGCGAAATAAAATATCGGCTGCACCTTTACATTTAATTACATGACAGTGCTGTAGTCCAGAGGATGCGATGAAGTTACTGTACACTGGAATTAAATTAATGGTGGTAATGGAATTATGATGATAATGATAATACAATTTAGACTTAAAACTTTCGTGACTGCAGGAATTCATATTGAACCAAAAATATGATAATACACATTTACAAGGCGAGAACATCTCACCATGTCTGACGTTTCTTTAAATGCCTAACATTTCGTTGTTTGCCCATTTCCGTGATCGCTATAAATATTTACATGTGAATTTGTGCAAATGTCAATCTCACCAAGTCTGACGTTTCTTTAAATGCCACACATTTCGTTGTTTATCCAGTCCCTTGATCGCTATACATATTTACACGTGAATTTGTGCAAAGGGCAACGGTGGTGATGGTCACGGGATTAACACTCAAAGCAGAACCCAATCATTGCCTTGGGGTTTCATGCCTGGTCGCGGCTGTGGTACGGCAGCCGTGCCGTTGTGATTTTGCTGCTATAAAATGTCCACGTGATAATAAGCCACAAAGTTGAGCTATCATTTGTGGCCAGGTCACAGGTCAAGTTAACGGCTCAATGGGGCTTTACCTGCAAAGATAAAAACAAGTGACCTTTGCTATGCGCTCCTATCGCGTTTTTGTATCGTTCTGTGAGCCCTGCATCCTTCTGGACATCTGTGAAAAAGAGCTTCATGGCTCATCGGATTACTCCCCGTATTAAAACACATTCCTGCGGAGGGAGCTGGTAGGAACGTTGGGTTGCTCGGTCAATGGCCAGGGTCAACGGCGGCGTGGTGTATTCCGACTGTGAGGGCGGGCACAAGCCGGCGTGAGTAGGTTAAACGTTGAGTTTTATAAGGGCACCACGGGGTGACCAGCACCTCCCCACCCAGTCCCACCCCTCCCACCCCCCACCCAGCCCCACCCTCCCCTCCCCACCCAGCCCCTCCCCACCCTCCCCACCCAGCCCCACCCCTCCCATTTTTGGATACACGACGGACGGACGGACACAATAATCCCCTGTGGGCTGGTGGAACCAGGTGGTTCCTACTAGTATAAAGATTCTGATTCAAAGATCGGGTGAAGGTCGGAAACCCGGCTGAGCTTTGCGTTGCCGCTCCACAACCCTGGGGAATTCTCCCTCTCAGTGCCTCCACAACCAGAATCTAAATATGTATTTATACCGGAGGAATCCGATGAGCTATAAAGCTCTTTTTCACTGATGTCCAGTAGGGGCTGCTCAGAACGTTACAACAACAAATAATAACAAAAACAAGACAGTCGTGCCAAGTAGCGTAAAGGAAATGTAAACAATTATGCCACTTCTCATCTAGGCCACGATGTGGTGCTTTTCCACCACCAAACTGACGTTTCTATAAACTAAACTCTTAAACTATTTACATTTTACCAGGTAAGGCCCGCTGAGCTATCTATATACAGTAGCTCTTTTTCAGAAGCGACCTGGCCACAGATGCCAGCTCAAATTTGTGGCTGACGTGGAAATGTATAGAAGCCAAATAATCTAGGCCACTAGGTTAGCGCTTTTGCAACAAACTTAAGTTTCTATAAACAACTCTTATACAATTTTAATTTTACCAGATAAGGCCCAGTGAGCTATATATCTATTTTTCAGAAGCGACCTGGCCACAAATTATAGCTCAACGAAGTGGCTTTTCATCATGTGGACATTTATAGCAGCTAAATCCTCTGAACGCACGTTGATTCTAAATGTGGAGAGAAAACCCGGAGGACTTGGAGAAAAATCCACGCGACCACGGGGAGAAAAGAGAGAGAGAGAGAGACACGCAAACTCCAAATACACAACAGGCGTCAGGGTCGAGATGGAATCCACGACCTTCTGTATACCAGGCGAGGGAGTTAACATCTCACCACTACTGCTATTAAACCACTCGGCCATCAGGTGGCGGTATTGCACCAGACGGATTTATTTCTTTCAATTGATTTTCACATGTGTATTTTAATCATTATGTATTAAAAATGTCATATTTTTGGTAAGTAGTGGAGTTTTGTTTTTGCATTATCTGTGTCCGGAATTGGATAATTGATGTTGTAATAGGGTTTTACCCTTTTATCTGGTACAAAAACTAACCACAACACAAGCAGTCAAAATACTTTTTGTTTGCATTTTGACTGCTTGTGTTGTGGTTATTGCAAACATGATCCCTTGTATAAAGGTGTCAGTTTTTGTACCAGATAAAAGGGTAAAAACCTATTACGATATTCTGCTACTGGTAAAGGAGGTCTCATAGTGGATAATTCATGTGCAGCGTTGTGTGATGCAATTGCATGAAATGACGCTATATAAAATGATATTATTGAACTGAAGTTTCCCTTTTCTACGAGAAAAGCATCGCATCCAACGGCGCTCATCTTTACACAATGAGCCGGTGGCACGGTGAAGCATGTCGTTTCTGTCTGGCCACACTGACCACAGGCGTTAAGAAGAATTCTTACAGCCGTCTCTAACACTAACACACACACACAGATGTGTGGCAGATGGACAGGACATAGGGGAGAGGTGGTCGTCCCAGTCCGGTTGGTTCGTCGCTACCATTTATTCCACGCTTTAATTTAACTCACTCTGTCTGTTGTTATTGTCGTTGTTGTATCCTCAAATCTTGCAACTCAGTTTTAACCCACTTCCCAATGTGGTATCGACTGCAAACTTGGTATACTTATGTCATACTGATGACAATACTATATTCTATCATTAAAAATTTAAAAAAACATATTTTTAAATATTCATTTTTACATGTTATGTTTCGGCTTGGGTCTAATTGTCCACGCTCAACTGACGTTGGCTGTAATTGACCACGGCTCCTTACGTTATGGCAAGCTTCGGGGCCACTTCCTTGAGTCGTGGAGTTCTTCCATTACTAGTACATTTCATAAAAGCGTGTTTAATTTTTTTTTTATATTACTTATTCTCAGTTTTACCCGCTAGCGTCCAGTTCGCACGCTCAACTACCCCGTGAGCGTGAGGATGGTATGCCGTGGTACGTTCCTGCCTGATGCCTAACTCTATCCACGGGTTTTTGGAACAGCTTCGGCATCAACTCCGCGACGCTGGTCGTTGATAGCGTCAGCGGTTTTGTCGGGGCCAGATTGCGACACCTGGGGAGGGTGTGAAATCTTACCCGGCTACCGTCAGATAAATAAGGATTTCGCCAGTGGGATAGCGAGCTACCAAGGAGATGGAGCGATGAAAGCAGATGTAGGTGCCAGTGCTGGATTAAGCTAGTGCAGAGCCTGCGACATATGTTATAAAGGGACCCTAAATAAAAAAAAACATTAATATTAAAACACAAATGTTTAACTTGCATAGTAAAGTAATTGTATTTTTAAATTTGCTATACAGCCTGGTAATACGACAAATCGCTAACCTAAAACACCCGGTCGTTCATAAAAGTTGAAGGCAGTATAGTACTATGGTAATAGAGCAAGTGCAGAATCACTGAACCGGAATTGACAGCTTGAAAGCATTTAGCGCGGGGCCCTTGAAAGTGCGGGGCCCGTAGCTACATGTGTAGCTACTACTACATGTGTAGCTACTACTACATGTGTAGCTACTTTTGCTCCTAGGATAATCCAGTGCTTGGTGGTGCTGGGTGGATTGTTGCATCACAGGATCGTGAGATATGGCAGCGGATTAGGGAAGCTTTCGTCCAACAGTGGCCCATGATTATGACTGACCTCTGCTAAAAAAAAACATGTTTGAAAACTTGTATTTATCAGTGTTCAAGTACAGACAAAATATAACAGTTCTTATGAAGTACACCAATTTCCATAGAGAAGCAACACTCACATACTACCCTGCGTATCCCATAGATGCTGTTGATTATGGGCATAAGAAACTTTGACGAAGGTCATATTGTATTCCCAGGAACACAGTTGGAATTAATATTTTGCAAAAAATCACATAAGGAACTTTTATATCCCCACCCCCACACTAGAATCGGCTTTTCCTATTAACTGTGCCTCAAAATCAAATTGGGGTGCAGACTAACAGGTCCCTGCGGGGTGGGCTGGTAGGAACGAACAAATGAATGGCTATAATAAAATGAAATGGCGGGGGTACGATACGAAGGGAGAGTTTGAGGCCTAGTCCTAGGCTTTAGGCCTAGCTGTAGGCTTTAAGACGCTGTGAGTTAATTTTGAAGTTAAATGTTTTAATTAAAAACTATCTCAGGGAATTATTTAAAAACTATCTCAGGGAATTATAAGGGAATGTTACACTTGTTTAGCCAGGAAAGCCTCACTGAGTCTAAAGGTTTTTGTAGGGTCCTGCCAAGTGTTTGCAGTAGGGGTTGATGTTGCTACACCTAATCGGACATCGGACGGACGGACGATATAATCTATTGTAGGCTGGTTCACTTCGTTCCTACCAGTAAAAACTTAGAGGTGAGGGGCATGACAAGGTCAACGTCTAGTGTAGTAGTGTATAGTGGTGTATAGTAGTGTATAGTGTAGTGTATAGTAGTGTATAGTAATTGTAGAGCTAGAATCTGTGGATAGAGGTGTAGTTTATAGTAGTGTATAGTGTAGTAGTGCATAGTCATGTAGAGCTAAACACACTTAAAAAAAACTGCATTTTGTCTGTCATGAATTCTCTCACCCCGTATGCATGAGGAAGTCGTGACAGCAAACGCCTAATTGTAGTCTACTATCTTCTTGGTTCTTTCGGTAAAGTCACGTAGAAGGGAAATAATGAAATAAAAAATAATAAAACATGATAAATAATTCTCACGACGTTTCGGCCACAACGCAAAGACAGCGTCTTCCCGACAGACCTGTTCTTTACCTGAGGACAGCTGCTTGCGTTGTGGCCGAAACGTCGTGAGAATTATTTTATTCTGTTTTATTTGTATTATTTTATTAATTCCCTTCTACGTGACTTTACCGAAAGAACCAAGAAGATGAATCCCTGCAGTCACGAAAGCTTTCAATCGAAAGTCGTGAGAATTATTTTATGATATTTTATTTTTATTACTTTATTAATTCCCTTTTACGTGACTTTAACGAAAGCACCAAGAAGATGAATCCCTGCAGTCACGAAAGCTTTAAATCGAAATGTAGTCTAATAGTATTGAACCAATACTTTTTGGTACTCCGACGCCTCTCCTGCGAAGGTTTCCTGGCTTTTTGTTGAGAAGTTGGAATTGTGCTCTGGGATGTGTAGACCAAATGGACACATTTCTCTGCTGTGATAACTTTTGCGTTGTTTGTGCTTTTTTTGTTTTTGTGCCATTTCTTTACAGTGTTTGTTTATTCATTTTAGATTTTCCTTGGTAGTAAGGTTTTCATTCGCTTGGCAGTGGTTGTATATGAGATTTGATCCTCATATATAACTAATGTACAGCGTTATGGGATGCTGTTATAATGAGTAATAAAATTTAACTTTTCGACTGATGAAAAGTGATTGAAGCCAAAGTCCCTGGTGCATTTGTACTTTTGTAGTATGCACTTTATCCACCAGGCGTCGCTCTACCCACGCTACAGTGTATCTATTACGTCACTTGGATAATGCTGCTTATTAGTATCCACCACAATCTGAGCTTCATCTGCAAACCAAAAGTATCCCTTGCTATGTTTTTAAAACGTATTCATTGTGCGTTTTGAAAACGTTCACATGATTAATTAATATATGTTATGACCGATGACAATTATCATACTACTACATAGGAATGAGGATAGGAAAAAGTGCAGCAGAATAAGTCTGATCTGGTATTTCAGTTAAGGCATTTACCAAAATATTGCTCAATAGGATAACGAATTAGATATAAAAATTGTTAAGGGAAATTCAGTGTGGATTTAGATCGGGAGAGGTTGTAGCGATCATATCTTTACAGTAAGACAGCTGAAAGAGAAGAGTTAGGGTTAAGATTGAATTGGTAGGCCTCATGTGACTTATGATATAAAGTCACGGGCTGTGGGCCACAGTTTATATTTTTCCGGTAATTTGCTTTTTTATCTATTTATCTATTTTGACTGAATCTAAAGAATCAAACCTTGTCAAACTGGAGAAATAATTTAGACAACATTTTATGATGTACTGTAGTTGGGTTATTTGAGCGTCAATACGTTTACAAGTAACAACTTTTTTTTATTGCAGGGAAAGTTGACTAATTATGGAGGAGTTGGATCCTCAGACTCTCTGTGAATCAAACAAACATCATACACACGTATCAAGGTCTCTGCAATACTGTAAATTGCCTTGTTAAACAAAAAATCAAGTCTCAATGCACCAACGAAGGTCATGTCGATCATGGGCTTCTCTGCTTCATCACCCTGGTCAGTGTGGGTAGGAGAAGTGGAAGGGAGGTTCAGGAATGTTTCTGATGTAAGATGCCACTGATTCTAGACATGACCAGAAATTTAACTGGGGTAGCTAGGTCGACCGCACCGCGTGTTTCTGTACCACCGTACGCACCACGGATATTGCCCATCCAGCATATTTCCTAATTGCAGAATGTGGTGTGACAATGTGCTCCTGCCGAGTGGAACATTTAACACTGCCAAGTTGTCTATTCTGAATATAAGCAGATAATTTTAGATACAAATACAAGCGTGCCTAAAATGAGAATTTCTATCCATGACCTTTTATTGAAAAAAAAAATGTCGTCTCCTTCCAAGAAACTTATTTTTGGTCACATCTTGGCTCCCTGGCACTCTGGGCCCGCGAGCAAAGTACAAATCATCTCTTCTTTTCGTCTCAAAGTCACCGACTAGAACAGGGGTATTAAAAACATCACATTCGTCACGCGTGAGATAAGAATGAGATAAAATAATCTATTGATAAAATCACAACTGAGAAGAAATAAACTTCATGATAACAATGTCACAAAACCTGTAGAATCTTCACCTCTGTGAACAAAAACTATTCCAAAAAAAAAGATTGATAGCTCCCTCGTCTGAATTTACAAATACAGTGCTATTTAATTTTATCTACGTTTGAAAATTTTTGTAACAAAATACCATAATAAATGTTTTATACGTATGCTTTCACAACCAATAAATATATTATTTTTTAAACTGACATTGTACCTCCACGATCTAACCCAAAAGAAGCGAATTATAAATCATAAATAGATGTCTAATATGGACGGGGGCACCTTCATTCAGCAGTAAATGTAAGTGATTAATAAGTAATAATATAATACAGATATAATATTACATTCAATATAGGAATTTAGTTTAAAGCCCTTTCTAGTGTGTTTTCATATCACAATTCAACCCCATCAGTCTGTACACGTTGGTTATATTGAAATGTCTTTTTGGTTCTTTTAGTAAAGTCACTTTACCGAAAGAACCAAGAAGATGAATCCCTGCAGTCACGAAAGCTTTAAATCGAAATATATTGAAATGATTCGAAAGCCTTTGTAACCATGGAAACTATGCGAAATGTGCAGTCAGATTTGTCAATCCACTGCTGGATGAAGGCCTCCCAACGCTTTGTGAGCTGGGAGGAGTATTTAACCGCACTACACCAAGCAGGTCAGTGTATATTGATGAGAGTGTGATGAGGAGGAGTACAATAAGATCATGAAAAACTTCACTCTGTCGCTCCATCAAGGTCTAAAGATACCCCCACGCCCAAGGCTAAAATCGAGAAAACCGTCCTGGATGTGCGTCTCCGCCCTAGCAGCCGAAAACAAAAACACCGTCACTCGGTGGTCTGAATCATGGGCGGCAATGGACGTGGCATACAAAAACATCATTCACGATCCGACGGTGGAAGTACCGGGATTCTCTCTTCCAAGACGACCATGGACTACGCTGAACCGCGCTGGAACACAACACGGCAGATGCGTCTACACGTTCCATAAATGGAAGATCAAAGAATCACCCAATTGCGACTGTGGAGAAGTCTAAACCATCAAGCACATCCTGGCGGTATCGCTGAAATCCGCACATCCTTTGACTGGATGAGGAACCTTTGCATTCATTTGTGACGATCATTGAGAAAACATAAAAATTGTTGCTTTTCACAATGCCATACGAAAGAAAGAAAAAAACAGCCAGCGTGGAATAAGTAGGCCAAAAACTCCAAAAGGGGTGACTCTCTAGAGCTCTCTCCAGAGGAGACCCTTCTTCCAGCAGTGCTGTAAGCAAGCCATTTCAGGGCTGCACCTTTACACTTTTAGTTAGGTCATTTGTGTGGCACTACCGGGTTTGTTGAGTTTACTCGCGCACGTTCCGCACGTAAGTTGTGGGGTGGAGGTTTTTTTTATGATGCTAGGAACATCTTGGTATCAAATCACTTCGTGGGTTGTTGCACTCAATGGCCAAAAAAAGCTATAATAAAGTACTAATTTAAATTGTGGAAGGATTTTTTTCCCCCACCCCCGTGTCATAGTCCAAATGTTATCTCTAGCTATCTCAGAGATATTAGCCATTAACAGCGTGCTCGAGAAGGCGTGAATTAGGGCAACACAGGCACGGGGTTAATGGCATCAAACTGGTTAAGGGATGCTGGAAGGAGTTTTCACCCATTCCTCGAATTAGTTATTTTTAATGGTTCTCAGTTAAACCAAAGCTATATTTTGTTGTGTGAAATCTATCTAAATCACATTTTAGAAACATAAATTGAGACGATTTTGCTGCTCTAAATTTCCACTTGAAAAGCCACTTTCTTGAGCCATTATTTGTGGTCAGGATTGCTTCTGAGAAATAAGTTAACAGCTTAATGGGCTTTACCTGGTAAAATAAGAAAAAATTGTTTAGTTTTACTTGTATACATTTGTAGTGACTAACTCGTTGGCAGTAATACTTGGAGGCACTTATTTTATTTAACGAACACCATTGGGATAATACACAACTCTACGTAGGTACACACTTTTACTGTAGCTACCCTATACACAACACTACGTAGGTACACACTTTTACTGTTGCTACCCTATACACAACTCTACGTAGGTACACACTTTTACTGTTGCCACCCTATACACAACACTACGTAGGTACACACTATTACTGTTGCCACCCTATACACAACACTACGTGGGTCCACACTATTACTGTTGCTACCCTATACACAACACTACGTAGGTACACACTTTTACTGTAGCCACCCTATACACAACACTACGTAGGTACACACTTTTACTGTAGCCACCCTATACACAACACTACGTAGGTACACACTATTACTGTTGCCACCCTATACACAACACTACGTAGGTACACACTTTTACTGTTGCCACCCTATACACAACACTACGTGGGTACACACTTTTACTGTTGCCACCCTATACACAACACTACGTAGGTACACACTTTTACTGTTGCCACCCTATACACAACTCTACGTGGGTACACACTATTACTGTTGCCACCCTATACACAACACTACGTAGGTACACACTTTTACTGTTGCCACCCTATACACAACTCTACGTGGGTACACACTATTACTGTTGCCACCCTATACACAACACTACGTAGGTACACACTTTTACTGTTGCCACCCTATACACAACTCTACGTGGGTACACACTATTATTGTTGCTACCCTATACACAACACTACGTAGGTACACACTTACTGTTGCTACCCTATACACAACTCTACGTGGGTACACACTATTACTGTTGCTACCCTATACACAACACTAACCGTCTAACACTGACGGCGCTAAACCGAAACAGTGAAGACGACAGCTAAGATGGCGACGAGATGGTAACGATCTTAAAGAGCACGACGTGATCCCACTCTAGCAACTGCCCCAAGGTCCCCCACAGGGGGGCCCTCTTATACCCCAAGCGTGGTAATACGACAAATCGCTCACCATAAACACCCGGTCGTTCATAAAAGTTGAAGGCAGTATAGTACTATGGTAATAGAGCAAGTGCAGAATCACTGAACCGGAATTGACAGCTTGAAAGCATTTAGCGCGGGGCCCTTGAAAGTGCGGGGCCCGTAGCTACATGTGTAGATACTACTACACGTGTAGCTACTACTACATGTGTAGCTACATGTGTAGCTACTACTACATGTGTAGCTACTACTACATGTGTAGCTACTACTACATGTGTAGCTACTACTACATGTGTAGCTACTACTACATGTGTAGCTACTTTTGCTCCTGAGATATGGCAGCGGATTAGGGAAGCTTTCGTCCAACAGTGGCCCAGGTTCTCGGTGTGCCCCTTCTGTGACCTTTCCCCTAAATCCCCCTCTCGTGTATATCCTGGCCTGCTGACGTCAGGACTGCCGTACGCCGCAGATACCCTTTTTCACCAGCAGCCAGCGCTATGCCACTACACATATTTTTTCAAGCTATTTTTTTACTTTTCCTATACTTTGCACTTCTTATCGTATTTTTTCGTATTGTTTGTTGTTGTAACGTGCTGTGACCCGCACCCGACTGGAGATCCGTGACAGGGAGCTTTACAGCTCATCGGATTTATCCAGTATAGATACAGATTCGTCCGTTCGTTGCTCAATCCGCTTGTCCTGGGGAGGGTCGCGGCGGCAGCGTGTTGAGCAGGGCGGTCCAGACCTCCCTTTCCCTGGCGACGGACTCTAGCTGTACATTACTATACACTACACTATACACTACACTATACACTACACTATACACTATACACTACACTATACACTACATTATACACTACTATACACTACACTATACACTACTATGCACTACATTATACACTACTATACACTACACTATACACTACTATACACTACACTATACACTACATTATACACTACACTATACACTACTATACACTACACTATATACTACTATACACTACACTATACACTACTATAGACTACTATACACTACATTATACACTACTATACACTACATTATACACGACTATACACTACACTATACACTACTATACACTACACTATACACGAATATACACTACACTATACACTACACTATACACTACATTATACACGACTATACACTACACTATACACTACACTGTACACTACTACACTATACACTGCACTACTATACACTACTACACTATACACTACTATACACTAAACTATACACTGCTATACACAGACTCTAACTCTACATTACTATACACTACTACACTACTATACACTACACTATACACTACTGTACACAAACTCTAGCTCTTCCTGGGGAACTCCCAGGCGTTCCCAGGCCAGCCGAGCGGACGTAACCCCGCCCGAGTGCCCAATAGCGCCCAGTATATAAACATCACAAATATTCTTTTATCGTGAAAAAATATGCTTAAGTTTTACACACACACAGAGACACACAAAATCATAGAGGTTTTTTTGTTTGTTGTATCCCCTCTCATCTGGCAACGCGTGGCGGCGGGTCGCGAACCCCGTTGCCTTGGCGACGGCGACTCTGCGGGGCCCAATTCCAAACCCCGCGGATTTATTTTTCATTTTATTCTTCGACTAAAACCGCGGGGGTGAAGCCGAGGACAGTCGTCGTCGTCGTCGTTAAAGCCGATTAAACGTTATCACGTGCGTGCAACGAGCCTGAACGATGAGTGCAAAAATTCAACAGGTAACAGAGAGAGAGGGAGAGAGAGAAACCATCGCACTGTATGACGGCATTTGACTGCGCTGCGCGTTATGTAAGAACGAGGTCGTCGTGGTTATGGGAGGGCGGCGGTGATTAATTTCTCCCGAGTAGACCGTGCAGCGTTGCGCCCTTTGACGCAGATTAAGTTGGATTTCTTTAAAGTTAATGTTGTTTATTTTTATAATTTTTTAACGTAGCTCTGTCAACTCGAAATCACAGTTGTAAATATCAACAGACATCTTATGTACTGTACGGGGGGGGGGGGTGGTCCAAATGTCGTGCGACCCCCCCCCCCCCCATTTGATTATCTTAAAGTAAATGTATTTATTTAAAAAGTAAGGTTTATGAAAAACAGAGATGAATATGCGAAGGAGCAATTAATTGTGGAGGGGGGTCACAAGACATCTGGACCACCACCCTGTACCAATGCAGACCTCGAAAGCTAAGCAGGTTAGAGGCTGGATAGCCAGTGGATGAGAGGCAAACAAGGTCATTGGCATTGGTGGGGAGGGCATTGACAAGAAAATATATTGTTATGTACATCTATGCTCCCACGGCCCCCGCCATCACACCCCCCCCCCCAACTGACCAGCGTGGTGAAGTATGGTCAAGGTAACCCCCACGGGTATTGATATACGGTGCCTTTTCTGGAAGACTTTGCTGGTTTTTCATGGATTTTTCTAATTGCGTGTAGTCACCAAAAGATCTTCTTGGTTCTTTCGGTAAAGTCACGTAGAAGGGAAATAATAAAATAATAAAAAGAAAGCATAATAAAATATATTTCTTTATATAAAATAAAATAATAAAATAAAAATGTTTATTATGTTTTATTTGTATTATTTCATTACTTCCCTTCTACGTGACTTTACCGAAAGAACCAAGAAGATGAATCCCTGCAGTCACGAAAGCTTTAAATCGAAATTCACTTTAAGATGTTTCTTGTTCATTTTTTTGTTGCGGTGGCACCCGATTCAAGAGCCCAATGGCTCACAGGGCTCTACCAAATGAATGAAACTGAAAACAGATGTTGGGAAGCCTTTAATCCAGCAGTGGATTGGCAAGGTCCTGTTCGTACTTGCACGCCACGTTGGTCAGCGTGAAGGTGGGGGACATAGACGCTGGGGCATAGTGCAGTGCAACAGTGGATTTTGCTGAAATTCCCACAATGCTGGCAACGGATTTGGAACTTATCGAGCGTCCAAATGTAAGAAATGTGAGACACCGGCTCAGTAACATAGTTTGACAATGCGTAGATATTAATTTGAAGAGGGATCTGGTGAAGTGCAAATGAGAATAGCGTCGAAGACATTGCATCGGGAGACATTCGTGAATCGTAGGCAGAGGCTAAGAGGTAAGGCTGAGCAGGTAGTTTCCTAAGACGTGGAGTCAGTAATACAGACAATCAGGATCAACATTCGTCAGAGCTTGGAGCAGCAGGAGAGAGAACGACCTTCCAACTGCAGACTGATGGAATCATCTAGATTAGGGTTGCCACATTTTTCACCACATCAAATCCGCACATATTTTTCAGTGAGCGTAGATCCATCATTGCTATGAAATATATTGCACTCAGATAACGTTGAACACGATATGACGAAATATCGGTACAAATAAATTCCCTGCCACCCTACCAACTTGCTGGACATATGTGAAAAATAGCTTTATAGCTATATTCTTAGGTTTTTTCGGTAAAGTCACATAGGTAAAAAAATGTAAATTAATAAAAGTTAAATGAAAATAAAATTTCAATCACCTCTCTTTTTTTTAGGTTCGCGAGTTCAGAGCGTTCGTTTTTGCTAATGTTACTAGTGGGTTTCTTAGCATTCTTAAGAATAGTGGCTATTTCAGCTCTTGCTACATCCGCATGGATGTGTCCTATGCCTCTGAGGGCTACATCAATCTGAGAAATCACATCCTCTACTGGTATTTATTTAGGGGTGACGGCGAAATTTAGTCCTTTGGCCAGTACCGTTTATAGATTGTCAGAAATTGGGATGTTACGCTGATTAAGAATGCTAAGAAACCCACTAGTAACATTAGCAAAAACGAACGCTCTGAACTCGCGAACCTAAAAAAGAGAAGTGATTTTTATTTTATTTTACTTTTTTTAATTGTATTTTTTTACCTATGAATCATTGCAGTCACGAAAGCTTCAAATCTAGCTTTATAGCTCATCGGATTCCTCCAGTCTAATGAAAGATTCTGATTCTAAGATGCCAATTGGACAGGTGGCAACCGGAAACTGCATATATACCTGCTTTGCATGATCATTACTTATCCATTCATTCGCTTTCCGCGTGTTATTAAAGATGCATTGTTTTTTTTTATTTAGCACCAGCTTGTTTGCCCGTCCTCGGACGGAAGCTGTAATATTTACGCAAAAAATGGAGCAGAGTATAATCTTGTGTAAATTTAATGGCAGTGATTCTTGCATAAAACTTCGTCATGAAACACCTAACTTCATGTCACTGTAGCACTGTATATAAACTGACCTTCAATTTGTTCAAATTCACTGCTCTACTACTTTATTCTCTTCTGCTTTCGGTCGCTGGGGTTGAAATAAATTGGAATTCGATACAATATCTGTAAAATCACCGAGAAATATCTATTTTACCATAATGTAGAAGCATGCTTACCTTTTGTCTCAAGTGCTGAAGAAATAAAGACACCAAATCCACTTTGTTGCAGTGTAGAATTATTTATTAGATTCACTTTAAATAAAGAAACGTAAAACTTAAAGCGAATTTCCGAAAAAATAATTATTTCCGCTTGACCTGCGTGAGTGTAAAAATCCACCCGCTCATGAATATTAATGACGGGGGGTGCGGCATGTGGAGTGACGTCACACGCGTTACACACAGACATTCTTGGCTCATTAGAGTAGTAATTCCCAACAAATGACCAGACCCTTGGCAGGAGGGCGGTTAATGACGAATTCATTGGGTCGACGGCTTTCTTATGCAGCAAAATCAATTGCCATTCGACTGAAGGCCAGTCGAGTCGTACACATTTATATTAAATCGGTGTTGCTAAAAGCAACGTCACGGAAAATCATTGATACAAATTGAGGTGTCATGTACTTACAATACTTAGAACAAGTTTGATAAACTAATTTAAGTTGGTAGAGGTGGGTTACCAATACTTCTTATCCCCCTCCAAACTCCAATGCGACTGAATAGAGTTTAACCATGCTGCTGCTGGCTTCAACCTCACATCACACAGGCAGTAAAGAAACCTGCCCATGGTTTAATTGAAGCAATGAGTGCTACATTGGTTTAATAATCAAGTCACATTAGATGTTGTTCTTAGATGAGAATACAGAGTGTAGAGGTGGCACAGTGGTTGAATACCTGAGTTCGATTTTTGGCCACGGACAACATTGACAAGCGGTCTGAATTGATCCTGGGCCTCTCACACACCTTCAACTCACACTGACCAGCATGGGGAAGTATGGCCAAATAATGTCTATGACTGGAATAAAATGAGAATGCACTAATTGTGTTTCTTTTCTTCATGTTCAGCCAAAGGAACACAAAGCTCGCATTTGCTTATGGTAAGTCTTTTCTCAAAATAACGCATGCTTCATAAGTGAAGAATGCATTTTGATATTTCAGACCTATGTTCATGCTGTAGTTGACAGATACCCACTGTAGCTGTGAATGCAGTAGCATGTTTCTTGTGATTTGCTTATCAACAATATATACATTGTTAATTGGAGCTGCTATTACACAATCCTGCGGAGAGGGCTGGTAGGAACGTTGGGTTGCTCGGTCAATGGCCAGGGTCAACGGCGGCGTGGTGTATTCCGCAAATATGGCCGACTGTGAGGGGGGGCACAAGCCGCCGTGAGTAGGTTAAACGTTGAGTTTTACAAGGGCACCACGGGGTGACCAGCCCCTCCCCACCCAGCCCCACCCCTCCCACCTCCCACCCAGCCCCACCCAGCCCCTCCCCTCTCCACCCAGCCCCACCCCTCCCATTTTTGGATACACGACGGACAGACACAATAATCCCCTGTGGGCTGGTGTAACCAGGAGGTTCCTACCAGTAATATGCAGTGTGATTCTCTTCTGCTCTCTCCAGGGCCGACTTGACCGTGAATAACATGGACCTTTTGGAGCAAGCGGTTACAGCCCATCAGTTACGCGAGTAAGCCTTTCTTTCCACATTGCTGTGTGAGATAATCATTGCGTGTTGCCCTGCCTGAAACGACAGAAGTATTGCTGTGCTAAGCTACTATCACGCTTGGGACTGTGATGACATACAATTTGACCTGCTCGCAAGTAGGGCAATTTATTCACCAGTTGTATTGACCTAATAACACCTTTCAAACTGTTAAGACAGTAGAGTACGTGGGTTTGAGCAGGACGAGTCACTGGAAGGGATGATGCATGATGGGTTTTTGTTAGTTATTAGAATAATAACAGTGGCAGACAAGGACTGGGACGTGTCCAAGAGCGTCCACCAAAAAGATAAAGCGTTGAAATCAGCTCGTGTGCAGGTCCTCGGTGGTTTGTTACATCATGAGAGATGGCGACGACTTGGGGAGGCTTTCATACAGCAGTGGATTACAACTACTAATGATGCCGAATGCACGTGGCATGATACTAATTCTATTGGATACACTTCCACAGGACACTGTCAGATGTCCTGGGCCTCAGGCAGCACATGGATGAAGAGAGGACCCAAGTTGAGTTGGATTTGTATTTCTACACGGTGCAGTTTGCACGCGAGCACAACTTTAACAAGGAACAAACGTCCGCCTTGTTCACAATAGTCAAGCGGACACACGAGGTCTGCACTGGTGAGTCCACATTTTTAAATCCTTTATATTAAGTTCACTTGCTTGCTTGCTTAGGACCGTGCAAATCTTTCGGTCGTTTTTTAACCCACTTCGCGTGATCCAATCGAGCTGACATTTTCGACACAAACTCGTTGTGCGTGACAATTAATGTTCGTGAACATTTTTTTCCTAAATTTTACACTTTTTAGGACAAAAATATTATATTTAATTACCAATTGCTTAATACTGCCATGCAATCATCTGACCCATAGGTGGCAGCCATCTCAAGCCAGAGGACGAGAGGACTCTAGCCGCCACGCATATAAAGGATTTATAGTGAAAAACTTAGTTTTTACGGGTTATACTTGTTTCTATTTGGACCAAAACACAGTTATTGCAACGTACATTTCTTAGTGCTTACGTAACCACCAGTTTTTTTTTAGAAACACATTGGTCTTGTTCACTATGAAGAGTTGACACTATATTTATGGACCTTAGTTCTGTACACACCTTTTTTAAATGAATGACCCATTTGTTGGAAGCTGCGTTTTATTTTTTTTTATTGACTTGTGTAATTTCAATTTTCAGAGACTCCACTGGGGAATTTGGAGCAGTGCTTCTCATACTTCAGGGAGCTCGTGTTATGCCATGCAGTCAGAGTAAGCCTTATTCTTGACGTCATTTAGCGCCGCTAAAGATTGAAGGCTTATTCATTCAACGTTTGGTCCCAAAATAACAGCATGAATTAACCATCGTTCCTTGTTTTTTCTTACAGAGACCTCCATTTAGCATCGATTTATTCAATGCCGAAGAGGTGAAACTGATAATCGATTATGTTGTCAACACTTACTTTCGACACTATAAACTATACAAGTATGTCTTCACCCCAACGGTAAGCTGCAAGATAACATGCATCGACTGGTTGAAAATATAGAAAAAATGTCCGAATGTTTACCCGTAACTTTTGTGCAGGTGCGTTTAGATTTATCTATCTCGTACACGGGCCTGGATGAAGAATCCCCATCCTCTCCAGACGGTAAGTTTCCTTTGTTTTGGAATGACCTACATTCATCATCAGCCAGTCTATCCACTGCTCAATGCACCCACATGCTGTTACCTACCATCTTTCACGGTCCTGCGATGCCACATTCTTACACTAATGTTGTCCATGATCCCCGATTGAGATGTGTCCCACTCAAGTCCACTTACATAAGTCAGTTCCTCCGATTTGAGATTTGTTCTCGAATCCATGTGCTTTACACACGCGAGCTTTTACTGGGTCAGCTAATATTTTACCAAACAGCATTTTTCTTTCGAATCTGTCATTGATGAGGAAACCCATCACAATAGAGAAAATGTAATGCAGGCTGGAATAAAATACATTTAACAACACACAAAGGCGTGCGCACTGCATGTGCAAAGCTCGCAGCCTATTCTAGTTGGTGGTCTAAATGACAAAGTGGCCACACATTCATTTCTTTTGAGCTGGTGGTCTGGATAATGGCGAGAGCTTTTGTACATTCAATGGACACGTGCGTTGTTAAATGTAGCTAAATTATTGTTAAGTAATAATACGTGACATGTTGCTTTGTTTTGATAAAAGCGGATGCCAATGACGGGGATGACAATGAAGGGGACAAAGTAAGCCAAGACACGGGCTGTATGGAACAAGGGCCTCCAGCTGTTATTGCCAATGAAGTTCCCGAACAACCTGCATCCCCTGTAGAAGGTAAAACATTTGCGTTGCTGTTGGTTGGTCCGTTACAGCTTTCATACAAAGCGCATTAACGCAGATGGGAAACCTGCACCGTAAGTGATTTCGCCACGGCTAATCTTACAGTGAACGCCAGATGGCTGAATTGCTGAATTTGTGCCAGGCTGCCAAACTTTCATGTCGCCACAATCAAGTTTTAGTTCATGGCCAAAACGCATGTAATCTATCCACTGTATTACGTGTGTGTGCGCGCGCGTCTGGTTTAGAGGAAAAGACTGATCTGAAGAGCTACATTCAGCGGGAGCTTTCGTCACAGCTTTCCCACGTCCATGCCACCATTGCCGAACAGATGAAGCAGAGCGAACAGCAGTTGGCTGAAAGGCTCGCCAGCATCGAAGGGCGCAATTCCAGCGGCAAGAATTCCAGCAAGAGCAATAGAAAATGACAGACTCGGCGAATAGTAGTGTTTCTCAATGAAATTTTATCATCATTTATGACACTGAGAGAACATAAGTGCTGCGTTTGTTTGTCTTTCCACACGTGTACATAACGTGTACTTGGAGGGTTATAATGTCACAAATGAAATTTTATCGACAATAGCTTAAAATGCAATTAAGACAGATTATATTACTTCAAGAAACCAATATTGGGGACAGAGGAGACGTTGCAAATGATATTTTCAAGTCATACATGAAATAGCAAATGTAAACCACAATACGTAACATCGTATTCAAATGCAACAGAGTTGTAAAATAACATTTTTACAGAATTCTCATACCCTGTGCTTAAGGGAAATCAATACAACAACCCTTATTTTAGAAAATATCCCCCCTCCTTGATATATCTAAAAACTACTTTTAAATATTTTTCAAAAGTTTCTTTACAAAATCATGATGATTCTTGTCATCATTACACAAATGCGTAAACATGCAGAAATGTAATCCATTAGTAAGCAGTTGCTATGCACCATATACCAACACTGGCCATTACCACAATTAGGACATACTAAACATATGCTATTACATTTGTAAATTAAAATTGGTTCCACATTTAAAAAGCATTCATGTGTTTTATTCCATCAATACAGTACATTTTCAGTGACTGCCGTTGAACAGATTAGGTCGCTTGTATAGATTGCCACCTCTATTCCTGCTTAGATTTGCTAAACTGAGCACTAGACACACAGTCACAATCAGACCAAAAGTTTCTAGATACAGCCGTTTGCAGATTGCAGCTCATGCAAAAGCTCGTGGAAGCTGGTGACAAACCACTTGGAGTTTTCCTGAACTTGGGATCGAACTGCATTCCCTCCGAAGCCAATGAATGCATCCTGGGGCCACAGAAAAGGAAAAGCTCGTCAATGAGTACATGATATTATTTTAGTAAATTATAGGTTGAAAACTTAAACGTGCATAGGAGGTCCAAGTTTTTATGAACACAGAAAACGAAATTCCATGGTTGAATAAATGTGTTTTTTTATTAATAATACACATCATCATACGTTGTGGAAAATCACGGGTAATAGCATATATCAGCCAAAACTCTGTTTATGTGTCTCCACATACAGATATAATATTTATTGTCATTTGCCTATTGGCTTTCCAGGCTAATATAATTATCCAACAGCATTTGTTTCAGCAAGCAAACTCTGGACCCGTTTGTTTATTTTCTGGGTCTCATAAGCAGTCATGCTTCTTAAATCCTGATGGGTTGGCAGATGTTATTGACAAAAGCCTCGAAACGATGGGGCCCTGTTGAACGCAAAACGGCCCATTGCATCAGTGTGGACCATCATGGGTAAAAAGACCACGGTGTAGCAACAGGTGAAAACAAATGTACACTCACAGCTGGTGGACAAGCCTCCATGTCTGTGGCTCCATCACCAATCATGACTACTTGCTTGTAGCCGTACTTTGCCTTGATTGCTGCAATTACTTTGCCCTTCCCTCCCGACTCGGATGTCAGCTGAGATTCATCAAAGCCGGCATATTCGCCTGCCAAACAGAACATCACTTCAATGTTATATCAACAACTTTGCATGAAACCACATGTACATTTACAACCCCTTTGTCCATTGCAATATGCAGGTCATGCGAGTTTTTTTTTATACTTTATCACGCTTGTCAGCACTCGCAGTACAGTGCATTTCGCTGCACTGTCCCTCTGCTGCTCAGCACCTTGCCCCACAGAGACTTATAGCACCTGTTTAATGTTTAGTGGTTGCCCATCCAAACACTCCAGGCACAACCCTGATACGCTTTTTGAGATCTAACTGGATCCGACACATTCTGGGTGATTCGGTCATTGGTATTACGTGACACTACGTGACACTTTTTTTTTTACAATTGTGTTTAGTTTGCCGTCCTTGCCCCACGCCTCCGATTAAGCAACGGTGGACTACATACGGTGTGAAAGAAGTTCAACACACAGCACGGTTGACTACGTACGGTGCGAAAGAAGTTCAAAATGTGTTCCATGTAGAAATATCACATGGACAACACCGAGAGCAGGTTATCCAAACGCGACACGCTGCTTCTGCGGTCATTCCTTTAGAACCCACCGTTGTAAAAGAACGAGAGTCGGTTGGCGTAGATATCTTCCGGTGGGATGGAGAGCTCTTGGCCCACAATCTCCACCAAGCAGCGAAATCCGCCAGATACGAGGAATATGTGGGCCCCTCGCCGCTGTAAGCAAGACACGAGCTCCCTGCTCCGCACAAAAGAAAACCATGAGACTGTGTGGTTAGGCTTATTTTAAGTGCATTAAAGATTGAAAGTAATGGTAATGCTCTGCTTGCAAAAAAAGTTATCTTTTAATAAAACTCCCCGGTGTGATTTCGAGTTGTGCAATACGCGGTACAACCCAAAATAACACATTGAAGAACTATACAGCACGACGGTGAAAACCAATGCAGTTGCTATGAATAAGCAACCCAGAGTGTGTTAACAGGAATTAATTTAGCACTGAATATTCGCCGGGTCGCTGGCAAAACAGGAGTAGGCATTGAACTCGGATCCACAGCCATAGAGGTACACTGGATGTGCTGTACGTGGTGTTGGGACATTTTCACGAAAAGACCCAGGGGATGCAATTAAGCCCTGCCTATTAACAAGTAACATAACTCTCACACTGCATGGGTTACACATGTTACCTGTAAGCAAACACGGATTGAATGCCTGAAGCTCGTCCTCACCGTATTCCAGGTGTGAGTTGTGGGGGCTTCACTTGCAGCAGCTCCGCTATCTGATCGCAGGTTGGCTGGATGATGTTCAGCCGCTCCCTCAGGGCAGTGCGGAAGGACACGCCACCCCCCATGGCCCGTTTCGTCCTGCGATGTAAGAACACAGGACGGACACACCAAAGATTGACTTACAATAGTGGTGGTGGTGGTGGTGGTGGCAGATAGGCAAGTAGCCTACAGGGTTAATTTAAAACTCTGTGAGAATGCACACGTGACCTGTTCATGTTTAAAGATCAAATTGCAGTGCAGTATACAGATAATAACGTGGGGTGGAGCAGTGGTGCGATGGTTTCATGCACGGTGCGATGAACCCGGCGATCAGAGTTCACTTTCTGGTCAAGGATAATATTGGGATATCTGAACCGGTCCTGGGCTCCCATCCTTCACCAACCCGCGCTTGACCAGCATGGTGAATTATGTTAAACAACCCCCATGTCTGACACGGTACAAGGAAAGCCTTCATCCAGCAACGAATTTACAAAGGGCTGTAAAAGTAATACAAACAATGAAGTGTGGATATTCGTAATCTTTGAACTTCTGACTGAGGTTGCATAATCTGTGGAATGCCCTGGGACTGCACCTCCCCCCCCCCCGCGTGCCCCAGGCCACACGTACCACTCCGTGACCTCGTCGCCAACTCCGCAAAACTTGGCGAGCTCATCAATGCCCTCGTCCGTGATGACGGTGCTGTCCACGTCGAAGCACACGGCATCGGCCCCGCGCAGGATGGCCTTTGTCTCGTACAGCGTCGACATCTCGTCTTCGGAGTTTCGCAGCCCAAGGCACACTAGAAAAAAATGACGTCGTATTTAACAAAGATAAAGACCCCCCCCCCCGCCTCTCGTATAGCCTTAACAGACTGTTGGGGCAAGTGCTGTTAGCGAGCAGCACCGATTAAGGCCGGAGCGGCACACGAAGGGATGGGATGGCCAAGCAGCATGCCTGGCCTCCTTTTGCCTCCCCAGTGGCGACGTTTACACATCGCGCCAGGTATTCATTTGAGGCTGAGTCGACCTAGGGGAGGCTCAGGACCGGTTCAGATAATCGTCACCGGGTGTTGGCCGTGAGCGGGAATCGAACTCGGGGTGCCAGGGTCGAAGCGCAGCGTGGAGACGCCAGGTTGTTTTTCCACTGCAGGAGCCGAGCCGTGACACCGACTACTTTGCATGCAATTAACAATTTGAGACAACGTGTGGATGATGAAGAGGTGATGCTGTGTCCTCACAGTGTTACGGACTTAACGTCACAAAAAATTAATGGCCCATTATCAGCCCCACCCCCCCCACCATCCCTGGCCCTGCTTGGCCCTAAGCCACATTCCGATATGAGGCCAGCATATGTTTGTTCTTTGCTTGGTTTGGCAGATACCCAGTGGAGAACAACCTGTACCGTGAAGGCCCCAGCCCCCTCCACCGCGTCGGCTCGGATGTGCCAGTGGGAGTCCGGGAGTGTTTGTGTGGTTGGCATGGGGCTCCAGTGCAAGGAGTGAAATGGGCCCTCCCCCCCCCCTTGCTAGCTACATCGCCTGTACACCCACCTGAGTTTCATTCCCGGCCACGACTGACACCAGTGCCAGTTACCACCTCAACTGGTTGACTTCCATCCCTCCACTCCTCTCACCAACCCGCATTGACCAGCGTGGTGAAGTATGACCAACAACAACCGCCATTCGCCACTAAGTGGCGGTGACGTCACCACGACGCTGACGCTTGTGCCAGGCCATGTGCACCTTGAGGCCACGTGAAGTGTCGAACGCCCGCTGGCAGGAGGTCACGGGGCAGACCCAGGTGCCACGGGTCGACTGACTGAGATGAGCGAGATGACTGGCTGATGCACCACCTGTGCCCCCTACTGTGCCAACTACCAGTATGACCAAACAACCCGCATTGACCAGCATGGTGAAGTATGACCAAACAACCCACATGGCATGGGGGAGGACTTCATGCAGCAGTGGATTGACAAAGAACCTGTAATTATGTTATACGCGTAAGAAGTTTAATTCGTTTTTAATTAATCAGTGCCGACTACTTATGCATATCTTTTTAAAAACTATTTTATATCTTATTCCAACATATAAATTTACTTATCACGAAAGTATGTTCAGTTTTGCATATCGACCGCGAACATTTAAACTTGTTAAAATGCACGACACGCATAACAGCCGTGCAGTATGACATTATAAGCCCTGGGTTGAAACGCCACTCAATCACAGCAAACAATCAAACGGCGTGGAAATCCTCCAGAAACGTCTTACACCAAACCCTTACCGACGAGAAGGAACATTTTGTATTCGGTTCTGAAATGCGATTTAAACTCACGGCGTTCATTTGCACGTGGGAGCGGTGGCGCAACGGTTAGCGCGCTCGGCTACCCCGGTGATCCCAAGTTCGATTCCCGTTCACGGTCACCGGTGACGATTATCCTAAAACCGGTTCTGGGCCTCCACAGTGCAAGTAGCCTGGTGTGGTGTCTAAACATCGCCGGTCGGGAGACAAAGGCGGTCGGGCGTGGTGCCGTGCCGGCCTTCATCGGTGCTACTCGCCAACAGCGCTTGCTCCCAACAACTCCCTTAAAGCTCAGCTTTTGTCAAGCCGGGTGCAGTCTGCTACTGGGTTTAAAGAGCCCTACAATTCCACCACATACGGTTAGGAAACATCAGCCGGTGAATAAGGAAGAGTTCTTACGCGTCTTTAGTCGGATCGCGTGATGTGAATTCTAATGATGTCCTCGAAAGACGGGGGCATTGACAACTCCGGCACAAAGGTTTCACACACTGACGTCTCGTGATGCATATCGGAAACCCCTCTCCACCTGCCCCATCATCACCGATCAACCAAGCAAGCTTCCAATTAATCGATCAGTGATCAATCCGCTGATAGATGAAACATCCCCAATTCGCCACGATTTATGTAATAATCATCAACATCATCATCGTTCACCTTCGCAACAAACTAACGATGTGCAAGATTCAATGTACAAGACGTACTGTACAGTATAATATATCTGAGCGAGATAATAATGTAACTCAGTACTTACACTGAACGGCAGCGTGGATGTCGGCGTAACGTGTCTTGTCAGCTGATGTGCCAACCCCGAACGCATGCGAAACTGGACTCTCTTTATATACACACACAGGCACGGCAAATGTTCAATCTATCCGGCCGTATCTCTGGACAGGCAATAAAATAAAAACACTAAATAAATAAATTTACGGCAATAAATACCTATCAGCGTTAAAAAATAGTGCAAATGATAAACGCGGAGGACACCACACCTCCCCACCCCCGAAATAGCAAACAGCTCCGTTGCAATATAAATTAAATGCGAACGAATAGTACATTCGTTTTTCCTTCCCCTCCTTCCCTTCGTTCCCTTCTCTCTGCTCAGCACGTGAATGACGACAGCCCGCAGCAGCTCAGCCGGTGCGTTGTCATCGCGAGTTGCACGTGGGGGGGGGGTGGTGGGGGATTTAAAGCGGCGTTTGCGTGCGAGCGAGGCGAGCGAAAGCGAGAAACAGCGGCCAACGCCACGGCATTTATAGCCTCGCCCGTCACGCACTGTGATTGGGTCTCATCCACGTGGTGGAGGGGGCCCCGCGCGCCACGTGTGGGACGGTGGGGGTGGCGTGGGTGGGTGGCGAGAGCCGTGCCGGGTGTTACATCAGCGGGCCGGTTTTGCTCCCCTCTGTGGCCAATGGGAAGGCGAGGAAACTGCGGTGACTTGTGACGTGGGTTCACGTGGCCGGCGCGTGGTGCTGCCCCCACCCCACCTCCTCCTCGTCTCTCTCTCTCTACCCCCCACCACGCCTCACATCAGGGTCGGGCTTTGCTCTGCTGTACAACAGCCGAGCAGTGGAGGGCGCAAGTGGCGGATTGGGCAGAAAAAAAAGAAAACGACCACGCGAAAGGGTTCATGAGAACTCGTACTCTTAGGTTATTTCGGTAAAGTCACGTAGGTAAAAAATAATAATAAAATAAAATAATAATACATGAAAATAACTCAATTAAATCACGACGTTTCGGAGGCAACACAAGTCTCCGTCTTCAGGTGGGACCGTCACAGCCAAATTGACTGTATCAAGTGTTAATTGAGTAATTTTCACGTACTATTATTTTATTGTATTATTATTTTTTACCTACGTGACTTTACCGAAAAAACCTAAGAGTATACATCCTTGCAGTCTCGAAAGCTTCAAATCTAGACTTCATGAGACCTCATTTGCCAGTAATAAATTATGATAATTGATACTCGTTGGCTCTTTCGGTAAAGTCACGTAGGTAAAAAAAAATAGATCACGACGTTTCGATCGCAACAGCAAGTGACCGTCTTCAGGTGAAAGGTTAATTATAATAATATGATAATAAGGTTTGCCCCTTTCTGGCAATTAAACAGGTGTTGGGATGTTAAAACACCAAAGTTAAACCTTTGCAAGGAATCGTGTCTGCGTTAACCACATATACTTGTGGTGAACATGCAAACACCAAGTGTGAATGCGTCCGAATCTAGAATGTGTATTCATCTTGACTTAGAGCTTTCGTGAATGCAGGAATTCGTATTCTTTGGGTCTTTCGGTAAAGGCACGTGGGTGGGTTCAAAAAATAAATGTATTTCTAGGTGACTTTACAGAACGAACCAAAGAGGAATTCCTGCAGTCACGAAAGCTTCGAATCTAGTTTAAAATAAACAAAATTTATTTTAAAAACTACGACATTTCGATCGCGACACAAGCGACCGTCATCAGATGGAAAAAAGGGCTGATGACGGTGATTTGTATTGCGATCGAAACGTCGTAGTTTTTTGTTTATTTAGATAATTTTATTATTTTTTTGAACCTATCTACGTGATTTTACCGAAAGACCCAAATAATATATTTATTTATATCGGAGGTATCCGATGAGCTATCAAACTATTTCTTTTCACAGATGCCCCAACGAGTCCCACCGTCCCCCACCCGCAAACCCAGAATTCATGAAAATTATTTAACAACAAAACTAAATTGGTGCGCGTCAAATTCGACCTCGGATTCTTATCGTCGCCAGCAACATGGTCAATCCACTTCTGGATGAAAGGCCTCGCGAAGCTGCCCGCCGACCTCGCACCCAGCACCTGCTCCACGCGGACGGATTTCATCGTTGCGTTCATTTGTTTTCCATCCAAAAAATAACCAAATTACCGGTAATCTCTCTCTCACTCGCTCTCATCTCCATCTCGCTTGCATTGCTCTTCTCTCGTTTCAACGCGCGCACTCCGTCTTCTTCGACGTTTATTTTACATCAACACTGCACGGAACCACGGAGTGCGGAGCCACACAAATATTTTCCTTAGCCTCCCCCCCCCCGATGGGCCAGCACCACCAACACTGGTGGTAGCACATACCAGGGGTGGCTATGATACTAGGGGTGCAGAGTACAATCAATCTACTGCTGGATGAGAGCCTCCCCTAATGCCATTTCTCTTCGTGTGTATTTGCAAACTTGTCAGGCTGCATGCCACGTTTAGTCCTATTTTAATGACCTGCTGTCATAAGCAGGTTGTATGCACCGATTAGCAAATATTTATTCCTGATACACACTGGGACTCACCTCCTCTCGTATGCCTCTGTGCGCCACGGTGGCGAGATGTTAACTACCTCGCCTGGTATGCAGGAGGTCGTGGGTTCAAATCCCGACCCTGATGCCTGTATATTTGGAGTTTGCGTGTCTCTCTCCCCGTGGTCGTGTGGATTTTTCTCCGGGTCCTCCGGTTTTTCCCTTCACATTTAGAATCAATATGCATTTAGAGTATTTGGATCTATACATTTCCACATGATAAGCCACTTCGTTGAGCTAAGCACGTCTCCTGCCCAAGCCCCACTTTCTTAACAGTGGCTGGATGAATACAATCCCATTAAACATGATACAGTGGATAAAGTAAAGCCATACCATATTCGAGTACGAGGTATAATCTTCATTTGCCCAAAGTCTGCCGTCAAGAAGATGCTGCTGCCCTCCTCTGCTGGGGGATGCTTGGCAATGCAGGGAGAATTTTCTTGGCGAATTTGGCGTTAAAGTACGAGTGGAAAAGTACAATTCCCATCCACGCACTTCACCACTCTCCGTCACTCCGCGTCAGTGAAGGCGAGGGGCTTGAACGAACAGCAGCGAACTGGATGTTGCAGCACTGCCCTCTGCTGCCCATCACGCAGCCCAGACCCAGACCCAGACCCCAACATTCCCAGACTCCTGTCCCACGTTGCCAGCAAACGTGCAACGTTGAGTCAACGGTGGCCAGGGTCCGATGTTGACTGGGCTACTCTATCCCTCCTCACCTCAACAATAATATAACATTATTCCATCATCGAGGGTACTCACTGTTTCCCTCGATATTGACTGAAGTGCAACGTGTTGGTAACTTTCGAGTTTGTCCTGTATAGTCATCACACTTTTAACTGCTTTAAAAAGACACGTTTCATTATCTTCCCCCCCTCCAAAGTTATTCCAACGGTGCTCTCTGTATCGTGGCGTGCGACAAAGTATCCATTTGGATTCCTGCAGTCACGAAAGCTTCAAATCAAGATTATCCATTTGGAAGTCTCGCCAAGAAATCACCCCGCGTTAGCGTTCAGAGAACGGCCTGTGGAAGTAGATGCTACAGAACTGCTTACTGAGATTCAAGGCCGTAATTATAATAGAAATTGGGGGGGCACCCCCCCCCCCCCCCCAATATTCAAATATGCTCAAAATATCCCCCCCCCCTCCCAATATATTGCTATAAAAAAGATTTCTGTTTATATGATTGTGGTTATGGTTGTACTTTATTAATCTCTAATCTCTGCCATTACATACAATGAAACAAGAAAAGGTAAAAACAAAGCCATGTAATACAATACGCTATTAGACATTATTGTAAAACATAAAATAAAAAGTGAATGCTATGTGTTAGCGATTTTTTTATATTTTAGGCAGAAAATGACAGGAAATTCGTTTTCCAATTTAGATTTTTTTTGGGGGGGGGGGACCCCCAGACCCCCTGGAAGATTCGGTCCCCCCCCAATGTTGACTCCATGTCTACGCCCTTGCTGAGATCCCTTACGGATGTAAACCCGGATTCAAACACAGCATCTCAGCGGTTACTCATCAGTGCTCCCACTCATGAGCCACCCATTGTTGAAAACAATTCGAGCAAAATAATTACATGCAAAAGCCAAGCGTCCAAATCGCAATTTACGAGTTCGTTTGGCCAGCGGCCTTTCTGCTGCCGATGCTGGCACAACTCTGGCTCTCATGGAAAGACGCCAGCCTGGACACTGTGCCCTGTGTATTCCCAGAGCCTGCTGTTCTCTTTTGTGTCGGATTGTTTTCTTCTTCTTCCTACCACAGTATCCTCCGGGTACAGTATCCCAGTGTGTACACATTCAACTTGCAGAAACGTGTGGTAACTTAAACTCGATCTTAATTTTGGAGCTTTCGTGACTGCAGGAATTATTCTTTGGTTCTTTCGGTAAAGTCACGTATAAAGATAAAATAATAAATTAAATAATAGCATACTACGACGTGTCGATTGCAACACAAGCAATCATCATCAATCTAACCAGAAAACTATAGACAGACATATAAGCTTATATGTCTGTCTATAGTTTTCTGGTTAGATTTTTGTTGCTATTTCTTTTATACCTGATGACGATTGCTTGTGTTGCAATCGAAACGTCGTAGTATGCTGTTATTTAATTTATTATTTTATCTTTATACGTGACTTTACAGAAAGAACAAAAGAATAACTTAAACTCGGTACATAGATACAGAATATACTTACGCGATATAATCCAAAGGAAAACAATGACGGGTCATGTTATTCGTGAAAGCGTATGTATAAAAAAAATATGCTGTTATATTTAATTAAATAAATCCCCTACCCAAGATCTACAATTTGACAATCTCCATTTTAGATCACAAGAAACCAGTCATGAGAAATGTATTAACACGTGTAGTTTAGGATCCTAACCTACCCCCGCCCCCAACATACGTACTCTAAAAAATAAAGATATATTATAATTTTGGGGATTTTTACATTTCGTGGCATCATCAGTTGCTTGCACTTTTGCTGATGACGCTGCATCAATGGGACCTCCTTTACCAGTACCAAAATATGAGAATAGGTTTTTTCCCTTTTTTTTGGCAACAAAAAAAACACCTTTAACAAGGAATCATGTCTGCATTAACCACAATACTTGTGGTCAGAATGCAAAAAAAACACACTGATAATATATGCATTGTCTTTGAAACTGATTGGTCCACACCAGACAGCTTTCTTTCGAGCCTCGTCTCAAACGGTGGTAGACCATAGGACGCCTAAAGGCGTACGATTTACGGTGCAGTTTTCTGTGATGCACCACTTCACAGCTGATCGAACTTATTTCTGATTGGCCGTGGTTGTGTATCAATTGAGGCTGTTGAAACAGGCCGTGGTTGCAAAAGGGAGAGCTTTAGATTATGGGATAATAGCCCTGGCCAGGATCCCTAAACTTGTCTATGAGCTGCGTTCAGAAGATCTCTCAGCGCTTACTTGGCTTGCAAATGTCTCCTAACCACACACCCACGGGATATTACCAAACGTTACTTTCTTAGATTCAAAGCATTGTGCACCAACCGGTCTGCCATTGCTCCTCCATTCGTATACTGCCAAAATAAACTCACATGTTTTTGTTACATAACTTACAAGTCATAAATGTGACAGTTAATTTATAGTGTCTAAATACAATCGCACCTCGAGATATTTTAAATAATAGAAAAACTATGTCGGGATTAGAAACAGGGCTGGTGGGTGGTCAGGGAGACACGGGAGAGACGAGAGATACAGCAACATTTCCCTTCCCCCGCACATCCAATTAGCACGGTTGGCTACGTACGGTGCGAAAAAAGTTCAATATATACGTACAGTACAACCACAACGAGCCCCAGGGGCAGCCAGGGCAGCACCGATTGAGACACGAGACCATCAATGGGAGATTGGAGCGCCAAGCATTAATGAATGGGCAATACAGAATTTCTTAAAATGTTTGCATCCTTTATTTTTTAGAAGGTATTCAATGAAAAATGCATTCATACAATAACTCGTGCACAGAGGTCAGCGCATACCACCAGCATTTGCCAAAAAACAAACATAATTTATCTTGCAAAACATTGACCTTAAAATTTAAAATGACAAAATAAATAACTACTGTAATGCACTACAGAAAATAAATGTATCGACGCTACAACATTTTAAATAGTGGTTACGTTCGACAACTTAACAGAACTGAAATAACAACGGTACTGATACTCAACCAAACAAGCCAAGTGCTCAACGCCAACATCTTTAAATACGTGCCCCTGAATGCTCGAGTACAGTAAGCAAACTTAAAACAACTCTGCAAGTAGGGCCCTCCCGATGTGTTTTCGGGCTGTCCTGTACCGCATGTTGTTTCGCCATGATCTCAGAGTTTCGCATCACGTGCCAGGAGCTTCTTCAGCAACTGAAATCTTCAGTCATGCCCCCCCCCCTCTTCCACTGCTGGATGAAGAACCAAAGCCATGGTCAACTCTCGCCGCATTAAGAAGCTCCCAGCACGTGAAGCGATATGTCACACGAAACGCGGTAGAACCCGAAAACACGTCGGAAATATACAGCACAACCGTAATAAACCTACGTAGTAGACTCTGAAAGTAATAACTGCATCTATTTAAGAGTCTAAAGCCACGCAGTGGCATCAATTAATATGCAAGCTGTATTGCTCAACACCATCGTACGTGAACAAAAATTAATAGCAATCAATTTCAAAGCAGTCTTGTTCAATATTCTTGCCGTTACATAAAAAATATAACCATGGCTGCTGTATGTATGAGCACATACATACATATGTATACATGTCAAGAAGAACTTGGGCTCTGTGTCACTCGACACCCTGGACACCCTTGCAAACGAGATGTTCCATCTCCCGGGATTGTCCAGGTAAAAACACTCAATGACATAAAAACTTTGCAGGAAGTTGAAGGTCCTTTCAAATATCCATTCCACGTTGTAGTTGGATGGCATCGCCCCTTCCAATCCACACCGCACTCTCGATAATTACCACCACTTCAACGACCAGGCAGCGACTCCTGCGAATACTGAACACGACCCTGATGTTTCATCGCAAGAGAAGTTTCCCACTTAATGAGTCAGGATTTATTTTGCGAGTGTAAAAATCCATACCGGAGTTTGGATGTTCAGCCCAAAGAATTCCCCTTGAACTACATATTTCACAATCAATACATTGCAAAGAGGGGGCGCGGGAGGTGGGGAGCAGTTGCAAAGAACCCCCGCAAATCCGAGTTCGATTCCTGGCCATGGCTAATATAAGTGGCGAGTGATATCCCAATCAGTCCTTTCACCTGCCCCCGCCCCGCCTTCACCAACTAGCATTGACCAGCGTGGGGAAATAAGATTTTTTTAAAACCTCGTGACTGACACTGCAAGGGGAAGTATTGATCCAGCAGTGGATGGACAAACGGCTGTAACACACTCAAGTGTAGAATTCAATAAACCTGACTGGCGCTGAAAACTTTTCAATAAAGAGTTCCATACACATCTAAGTACTTCTGTTGTCACTGTTACTCTACCACAGGGATGGTATATGACAAGGCCTACCACTTTAAAACATCCTGCAAACGAAATGTTTTCATTACTGCAAGCATCTTAGCTGCACTAATCGGGTGCTAGAGGGGAAATATGTTCGACCTGGCAACACTTTGTTTGTAATGATAACAAACTCGGTATCTTCTGCCACTGCAATTGGCCTCTTTAGTCCATGAGCCCTGACCAGATATTTCACCTGTTGGTGCCACCAAATGCAACATAACTTCAGTGAATTCCAATTGACTCATTTGGCCAATAACTACCATTTGAAATGAGTTGGTTATGAAAAAAAATCACACTTATTCGCCGTATAAATAAATCGGTACAACTAAAGATGCGCTTACCTTAGGTGATACCAAATTTTAGTCTGGCCAATGGACCTGCGTTAATCTAATCGGCAGGTGCCGTGTGGTGTGTCTGGCCAGTGAGGAAGAATAGCCCACAATACCCTCGTGAGGGGCTCTCGGGATATTCTCGGAGGGGAGGCCGTTCTGCCCAGCAGCGGCGTGAGCAGGCAATTGCAGCGCTGCACCTTTACACAACTTACTGACAAAAGCCAACGGGGACCCCATTTCACATAGCACACCCTCGCGTGTGGTGGGACACAGTGCGAGGACTCCCACCTCTTGTTGAGATATCCTGGCCATCACGGGAAGGAGGCCATAATAGCCTCTTTAGACGTGCCAATTCTCCGAGCGGACGAGCCAAAAAAATTTCACCGTTGACGGAAATGGCCTCCTCCACCAGAGAGGTGGCGGCAGTAGCAGCCGCAGCCACCGCTACTCCTCTTCCTCCTCCTCATCTTCCTCCTCGTCGTATTCGGCGGCCGCCATCTGGATGAGCACGGCCTTGGGCGTGTTTTCGAAGAGCGCGGCGCGGTTCTGCCGCTCGCCCTTCTTCACCCAGTGGCCGTAGATGCGGAAGGCGGCGCCGTCGATGAGACGCCGCACGGCCCGCAGCGCGTACGGGTCGCGCAGCAAGATCTCCGTGGTGACGGGGCGCACGCGCCGGTAGTGGTAGTACATGCGCACCGACGCCAGCACCGTCAGCATGATGGTCTGCGTGTGCATGCGTGTGTGTTGAAGAGGGCGGTGGTGTAAGGGTTAGCGTATATCGCACGGTGGCACGCGCAGTCAACGTCGGTGATGGCTATCTGGACTGGTCCTGGAACTCTAAAACTAAACTTTTTTTTCTTACCAGGTAAGGCCCACTGAGCCCTAAGAAGTGGCTTATTGTGTGGGAATTTATAGCAAATACTCAAAACGCACGTTTCTAAATGTGGAGAGAAAAACCGGAGGACCCGGAGAAAAATCTACTTCGTTGAGCTAGCGTTTGTGGCTTCTGAAAAAGAGCGATACAGCTCGATGGGCCTTATCTGGTCAAATAAAAAAAATAGATTCTAGTTTAGATTTTAGTTCAGCCGACGGTGGCGCGCGCACCTTGAACTTGCGGTAGGGGCTGAAGTGGCGGACCTCCTCCACGTCGTACTGCTGGAAGAAGGGGTGCGCCAGGGCCTGCTCCGCCGTGAAGCGCTTCTCTGGCTCCACTACGAGGAGGCGCGAGATCTGACGTCGCGCATCGCCACGGAAACAACAGTGGCAAGTGGTCGAGTCGTACGCGCGCACGTTGTACTTTTGCGCCGTACGTCGCCACCTGCGCTAATCGGAGGTGCGGCGGAAGGGCAACAAACTAAACACACAAAGCAGTTCTAAAGCTGAGTTTGCAAGCTAGATTTACAAGTGCGTAGCTTCAAATGGCTTCCCAATTTCACAATGTCGATGTAATTTCTTTAATAATGTAATTCCAGTAATACCGCAATTTACGTCTCCCCCTTTTACGTCGTTTAGAAAATACGTCGTCGCGTAATTCACACCACTACCCAATTTGCACCGCCTCAACCCCACACTCACATCGCCGACAGCATCATCGTCAGAGGTCGCAACCGGGTACCCGATACCCGTACCCTACCCGATACCCGGCTACCCGTACCCTGCCGGGTACAGGTACGGGTACCCGTTTGTGACCCTGGTGCGGCCGGGTACGGGTACGGGTAGGCCGTGAGTCACTGGTGAGTAACCGTTTGTCACTCATTTCGGGTAGGGTACGGGTAGGGAACGGGTACCCATTTGCGACCCTGGTGCGGCCGGGTACGGGTACGGGTAAGGAATCAAAACCCGTTTGCGACCTCTGATCATCGTCCGTCCTTTCTCGTATCCGTCGCCTCTCAGCCTCCGCCTCCAGCTACGACCCTGTAAATTGCTTTGATTGACCTCGTTTCGATATTCGTTGTCGCACCCTTTGAGGAACGCATCCCCAACAAAAAAGGATGTCACTGTATTACCATCATCATTATCATCGAGCGAGATCAATCCACTGCTGGATGAAGGCCTCCCCCCAAAGCTGTCTCTCCACCTGGAACATTTTGCAATGTAATAATCCACCGAGCGCCAGCACACCAGAGACCACTTTCTTTGTCTTTGAGACGACTCAAAAGAAAGCTGTCTCTGGTGTGAACCAATCAGTTTCAAAGACAATGCAGATATTATCAGAGTATGTTTTTTGTTTGCATTTTGACCACAAGTATTGTGGTTAATGCAGACATGATTCCTTGTAAAAGGTTTCAGTTTGGTGTTTTAACAACTTAACACCTGTTTTGTTGCCAGAAAAAAGGGGAAAAACCTATCATCATAATTAAAATGGTTGCAAATTTAATTAATTGAAAAACGAATGTCCCCCTAATGACAAATAAATGCCCACGTCGGGGTCCCTTCCACCCCCCCCACACCCGGTTAAACTAAATTGCATTCCGAGACATTTGTTACATTATGGGAACAATATAAAAGCGAGTTATTTATTTATTAGAATATTTCACCTGCAATATCCCTTGAGATGGAGCATCTCATTAGCGAGAATGCCCAGAATGTCAACCGACGCAACGCTTGGCACAACAACAACAAAAACGAAAACAGCGTTCATCACAATCAGCGCGTCCAGGTGAGTGGCTTCTGCGCATCGAATGCGGCAAAACGCCGTCTCTCCATGCAGGTCTGTCGAGCCACACGAAAACCCAGCAGAATCGACAACCGTCGACGCCATCCTCGAATCCGAGGGAAAGGAGACGGGATATGATGGGAGCGACGCAAGACACCAGCTGTTGTTGGATCGTACTCGACACCACGCACCCACGTACCAGGTCCTTGACGGTGTCAGACCGATCCTCCCACTCGGGCGTGCTGAAGTCGTACTTGCCGTCCATGATGAGACGCAGCATGGTCATCTGCTTGCGATGCCAGAAGGGCGGGGAGCCAGCCAGCAGCGTGTACATGACCACGCCGCACGCCCACCTGCCAGGTGGCGCCACACGCCATGAAACACGATGGTCAAATAATCCCCCCAACCCCCCCCCCCCCCACAACAAGACACACGGCATGGCGGTGGTTACTGGCCCCTCATCCAGCAGTGAATTCTGTCAATCGATCGCGATTCATGACGCGGCGTAATTCAGCAAAAAGCTGAAATGGAAGCGCGAATGGCAGAGGTCGCAATCGGGTACCCGATACCCATACCCTACCCGATACCGGTACCCTACCTGATACCCGGCTACCCATACCCGGCCGGGTACGGGTACCCGTTTGCGACCCTGGTGCGGCCGGGTACGGGTACGGGTAAGGAATCAAAACCCGTTTGCGACCTCTGGCGAATGGGCACTGAATTTTTTTTACTTAAATTAATCTGAACAGAAGAGAAAATACATTATTTTAGTCTGGTCTGAAAATCACAGACTGTCACACCGCTGACCCGAGTGGACAGACCGCTCCAGCGTGGACAAAAAGGGCTGTCCGTGTACATTATCATAGGCGAGCTCTTAAGACGATCGTGCTTACAGGTCGACCTCCTTGCCGTAGCCGGGGTGAGATTCATCCATGGAGCATTTGAGCAGCTCGGGAGAGAGGTAGCCGGGTGTCCCGCACAACTCTGCAGACACAAGCGGCATCGCCCACAAGTAAGTCTCAAATACGCCAAGTCTCAGCTCCCAAGGACTGTGCAAGTGTGCGCGGCTGCGCCTTCCAGCTCTCCCCCGGTGATTTCAGGTTGCACCGCGTGTTGTCCGACGTTTCGTTCCACGTGCTGTGGGAGCTTTTTTCAGGAACTGAGAGAAACGACGGATATGTATGTGTGTTGAACTTCTTTCGCACCGTACGTAGCCAACCGTGCTAATCAGAGGTGCGGGGGGGGGGAAGGACAATAAACCTAAACACAAAGAGTTCTACAGAAATTAGTTTTCAATCTACCATCGCAAAGGGTACAGGTGCAGCGCTGCAATGTCCTGCTCACGCCACTGCTTGCGAATAAGGTCTCCCCAACTGGAGGTCGTTCGTCACCACAGCCTGCACCATTGACAAAGTGTTTGGCCTCATCATCCACAGTACAGAACAACACGTGGTACAACCCACATGTGTGTCCCTCTCCTCTTATTTCCCAACCCCCCCCCCCCCCCCCAAAATATAAAAACCGACGCTCTCACTCGTAATCCCGACGTGCGGTGCGTGTGGGACAGCGAGCACCAATCTCCTCCCCGTCTTTTGCCCCAGGAGTACCGAGTTCGGGAGTGAGGTTCCGGAGTTTCCGTACCCCCAATCCCCACGTCGCGGTTTGTGCTCTGTACCGGGGCTCCTAGTCCCGTGGGAAACCTCGGCTACCTCGCAAGCGCTCGCCGGGCCGCAGCTGGATGGAGAAGCCAAAGTCGGAGAGGCGGATGTTCATGTTGTCGTCCAGGAGGATGTTCTCCGGCTTGAGGTCGCGATGCACGATGTTCTTGGCGTGCAGGAAGTGGACCACCTCAAAGATGGAGCGCATGATGTTCCTGAGGCAAACGGCGGAGCGCACGGACACGCGGTTAGCGTTGGGAGATGCGATATTTAGGGATCAAGGGTACGGCACACGTGCAGGTTGACACTAAAATACCAGAGTACTCTAAAAAAAAAAACATTTCTCTACTGCGGTGGACCACTGCCTGAACGTCACCTATCATAGATGTATATATGTTTCCTGTTCGGGCAGTGCTGTTGATGACGTGTGTTGGGTTTTGTAATTTGTACGTATGCCCTACTGCCAATGAATAATTAGGAAATAAATGTTCAGAAAAATAATCAACGTCTTGAGAAAAACGTCCTTTATTCAATAGCAGATCACTAATATGAGCCAAGAATGCCTGTGTGTAACGCGCGTGACATCACTCCACGTCGACCAGCCCCCCTCATTAATAATCATGAACAGGTGGGGTCCTCCACATAGACCCCCCCCCACCCTCATTAATTATCATGAACGGGTGACGTCACTCCACATGAAGAAGGTGGAGCAGAAACGAAATTTGTTTACGCGAATTAGCTTTCATTTTGACCTTTCTTGATAAAAGTAAAGCTAATAAAGAAATCATTAATATATGTCACGCTCACTCCGTAACGCTGTCATTAATAATCATGAGCGGTTGACGTCACTCCACATGGGGGGGGGGGGGGGGCGCCTCCTCACCGAGAACTTAACCCTCATTAAAAAGCCAGAACCCTCATGCCACGCGAGCTCTGTAACACTATTGAGACGTAGAGGGAAAAAGGGCGTCATAATGAACATGGGATATAACCGTGAAAGTCTGTGTTACCGGCCTTACAAATGGCACACCAATGGATGCACTGGATATGATTTTACCGTCTGCTTTTCGCTTGAATGTCAGATTTACTGCAATACACCCATCCTTGGACGGGCTATTGGCTAGTGTTAAAATAATAATAAACATTTTACAGAGTGGCCTTCATGCAAAGACACCTCAGAGCGCTTTACACGAGACAAAATACCAGGTTAGAGGCCTGGTGCAGTGGTTAGCGCGCTTCGCGATAAACCAGGCGTGACACGTTCCAACCAAGTTTTCTATGGTGCAACCCATTTATATCGCTGGGTTGACAGGAGCTGGGGGATTTAATAAAATCGCGAACCGATTCAACTCCCGTGCCGGGAGATGGAGTCGAACCAGTGACCTCTGGAACGCAAGTCCAATGCGTTCACAGTTATCACCCGGAGTTCTGACAGGAATATCCACGACACGCCCCACAGTGGCCATTACGCGGCCGCAGTCGACTGTGCACGTAAAATGACAGGGGCGGAACGCCGTGCGTATTCTTGTAACGATTGAAAAAAAATTAACCCGTAAAAACAACGTTTTTCACTATAAATCCTTTATATGCGTGGCATCTGTTTAATTTTATTACTCATTTCTGTTTTTCTTGAGTAAGAGTTTCATTTTTATCACATTGGTATTTTCAATTAAATATGAAAAAAAAAATTCCTAAAAAGTAGAACATTTTGGAAAAATGTTTTCACGAAAATAAATTGTCACGCACAACGAGTCTGTGTGCAAAATGTCAGCTCGATTGGATCACGGGAAGTGGGTTAAAAAACGACCGAAAGATTTGCACGGTCGTAAGCGCGCAAGCAAGCAAGTGAACTTAATATAAAGGATTTAAAAACGTAAAACAGAGGCGGGATGCGCCACTTACCTGGTGTCCTTTTCACTCAACGCCACTTTCTCTGTCAGGTAGTCAAACAGCTCTCCTCTCTTCATCCTGCACGTGCACACATTGTTTGCAACACGGAACACACGTGCCCATGAGCACGCCATGTATGTTGAACTTCTACCGCAACGTACGTAGCCAAACGTGCTAATCGGAGGTGCGGGGGAAGAACAAACTAAACAAGAAATGCAGTTCTAAAGAAATTAGCTTTTAATCGAGATGATTTAAAAGTGAATAGCTCTAGTGGCTTCCTAATATCGGAAGGAAGAGTATTCGAGATGGCCACAAAAGCGCATCTGAACTCGCGCGATGCGGTAACTATCTTCGTATCATGTCTAGCCAAAAGTCGCTGCGAGGATGACCGGAGTTCGTGTGATGGTTTATGTTCCTTGACGAGATCAGCAAAGTATTGTGGTTCATTTGTGGCAAGCACTTTGTGCGATGTGGGGGGGTTGGGGCCATGATATTTCTTGTAAACATGATCCAATGTGTTCGGCATCATGTAGGAGGAAACCAGAGCAGCTGGTGAAAACCCTCACAGATGAGACGGGGTAACAGTCAATGCTCTGCACAGATGGATTCGTGATGCAATTGGTGTACTGCCATCTCACAGCTCCCTTGCACCCCAAGCAAAACACATCTGGCATTTCCTGGCAATCTCCCAGAGCATGCAATGAGGTTTAATACTGACCGTGCCAAGAAGTCAGAGCTCCGACCTCACTTAGGATTGATTTGGCCCAGCAAGGCTGCTTTAGCAACATATGCCTTTTTTCCACTGCACGTCTGAGCCGTGCTGGTGCCATGGCGAGCGAGTATGGTGCATCTCGGCAAGATTCCGGTTGTTTTTCCACTTCAGAAGCCAAACCGGGCAGCTGAGGTCACGCTCAACGAATGAGTCGCGACGTAATGTAGACGTTGTGTCCTTGCAGTGCCGTGACGTCTAATGACGTCACACCGGTCACAACCGTGTCACACATAACAACGGAAATAATAAACTACCACCTCTAGCCCCACTTGGCTCCGAACCAGATTCAGATGTCTCGTGAGGTGAGCAATTCAGTGTTGGGTCCAATTTCGGCTCGGCAAATAGCCAGACGGTGTACCGCGAATGCCCCCGCGCTGGCCAAGCTCGGATGTGCCAGTGGAAAAGAGGTATTCAGCAGATTCACGTTCGGGGGGGGAGCATTGAACAACGTGTAGAGAGTGCAGCGAGGTGAGCGGTGACCTCTGCGTCACTCTAAACTAAACTAATTTTTATTTTACCAGATATAGCCCACTGAGCGATACAGCTCTTTTTCACAAGCGACCTGGCCACAAATGATAGCTCAACGAAGTGGCTGATCGTGTGGAAATGTATAGCAGCCAAATACTCTAAACGCGTGATGTTGATTCTAAATTTGGAGGGAAAAGCCAGAGGAGCCGGAGAAAAATCAACGCGACCACCGGGAGAACACGCAAACTAAAAATACAGGCGAAATAATAAAAAGAACAGAGCTGTCGGAAAGACAGCATCAAGGATTCTGTCACCCGAGGACGGCTGCTTGCGTTGTGGCCAAAACGTCGTGAGAATTTCATTATGTTTTATTTGTATTATTTTATTATTTCCCTTCTACGTGACTTTACCGAAAGAACCAAGAATATGAATCCCTGCAGTCACGAAAGCTTTAAATTTAAATAACACAGGCGTCAGTGTCGGGATCAAACACACGACCTCCTCCATACTAGGCGAGGTAGTTAACATCTGGCCACAGCGGAGCCCCTATGTGTTCATATTCTTAGGTTTTTTCGGTAAAGTCATGTAGCTAAAAAAAATTTAATTTATAAAAGTAAAATAAAAAATAAAATAAAAATCACGACGTTTCGGAGGCAACACAAGCTTCCGTCTTCAGGTGGAACAGTCACAGTACGATAGCTGTATCAAGTGAGAGAAATTACAAGAAAAACCGTATTTTTATATATATTGGTTGAGGGTGGGAGGAGCCAAGGTAGGCCCTGAATATTATTTTTGTGAGGTTCGGTGCGGCTGAAGCACGCTGTTAGGAATGAGCCTTTGTTGTCTAAACTAGGTGCAGATGATGTAAAGGTGCGTGTAAAAAGGACTAAGGAAAAAACCTAAGAATATGAATCCTTGCAGTCACGAAAGCTTCAAATCTAGAACCCCTATGTGTTGTAAAAGATGATTCAAATGTCACTCACAGGTCAAACACCAGGAAGAAGAAGGTGCTGGACTCGTAGGCGTCTATGAGGGTAACTGCAAAAGAGCGAGGAAGGAGTGTCACAGGAGGCAGCATACTTCACCATTTAGGGTCAACAGAATCTCAAGGCAGTTGTCAATAACACCACCATGAACAGGAACATGTCTCTTCTTGGTTCTTTCGGTGAAGTCACGTAGAAGGGAAATAATAAAATAATTAAAATAAAACATAATAAAATAATTGTCACGACGTTTCGGCCACAACGCAAGCAGCCGTCCTCAGGTGAAGAACAGGTCTGTCGGAAAGACAGCGTCTGAATGAACACCATGTAATGGCTGGCACCACCAGGCTGGTGGTGTTCATTCAGATGGTGTCTTTCCGACAGACCTGTTCTTCACCTGAGGACGGCTGCTTGCGTTGTGGCCGAAACGTCGTGACAATTATTTTATTATGTTTTATTTTTATTATTTTATTATTTCCCTTCTACGTGACTTTACCGAAAGAACCAAGAAGATGAATCCCTGCAGTCACGAAAGCTTTAAATCGAAAAGGAACATATCTCTTTAAGTAAAGTACTGGAGATAACGGTGCAGGAAAATGACCCTTCATCGTACCAGAGAGATAGGGAGAGGTCAGATTGATTTGAGTGAATAATAGTTGGGGATTCTACTGCACAGCATGGGGCCCCGATATAAATTATATTTAATAATGTGTCTAGATGAACAGTCTCAACGCGTGTGACGGCATGGCGTGTCGCCACTGTGATCCGGCAGTTAGAATCCCAGGTTCGAATGCAAGGGGGTTGAGCGCTGCCATTCAAAGAAAACAAAAATGCACATTGTGGTGAATGCAGCAACTGTGATTAAAGCAGGTGCTGAAGTTGAGGCATCGATGGCCTCCATTTCAGTCACCAAAGACTCCATGACAACAACAACAACAACAAAACCCTCTCAAATCGATGTGTCTGAATTCCACCTCTGAGAATTGACGATATGGGTTTGACACTTTCTCTCTCTCCGTAGCAAGGTGGATGGTCAGGTGCTGCCTCCTAGTGTCGCCAAGAGAACAAATGTAGCAATTTCCGAAGCGATTCCGTTGTTTTGTACCTCCTGCCACTGTAATTCGTATGTATGTTGAACTTCTTTCGCACAGTACGTAGCCAACCGTGCTAATCGGAGGTTCTGGGAAGTACAACAAACTAGCACAGGGACATATACTGCTCTACAGCAGTTCCGAATGGATTCTTCAAACAGGACATGACCTCCAGAACATCTATTCTTATTACCCACATTTTCGAGTTACTATCGGCATAGACTCGCCTGCATTCATGCTATATTTTTGCATTGTATCCCTTCTAGAAGATCATTAGAATTCATGTCACTCACTCGCACGGTTGTGATTCTCTACTGCATATGCATGAGATGGCTGAACCAGATTCATCACTCAAAGCCAAGAAAAACTTGAAAACTTGTCACTTGGTCTCCTAGAACAACGTTTAAAGCCACCGATCTTGAAAAAAGTGGCCTTACCTTCCGACTAATTAATATCAAGGGTCTGGCATTGAAAACAAAAACTGCTGTTTTTATCCAAGCCAGTTTTTCTCTTAAGACTTTTTTTCTACAACTTAGAATCGTCGCTATAGCAACCGCACATTCCGCATCTATCCGTGGTCACTTTGTATGTATGTTGTTGAACTTCTTTTGCACCATACATAGCCAACCATCGCGTTCCCTCAGCCACTCATTCAAGGTCCAATGAAGGAGCTACCTGGCTTTTTCTTGTCTTGAAGATGCTCGACCATTTTAGAACTACACCTGGAACGAGTGGCTACCTCCTCTATAAGTGGTGAAATAAGGAGTCAGATAATTACAGCAGGGGCCAAGTATGATCCATAGATTACATCACATTGCATTGTAAATCACGGATCTCTCTCTGGGTGTGTGGGTCTCTATGCAGGGATATAGGTATTTTACACGAGTCTCTGGGTGTCTTTGTAAGTCTGTATGGGGTCAGTGCGAGTTTGCGTGTCCAATGCGAGTCAATGGGTCTCTCCCGTCAGTCTAAGGGTCACTATATAACTCTATAGGGCTCCATATGAGTCTACGCGAGTCTCCGTCTTAAGTGGGGAACTAAGGAGTTAATTGTGACCTCAGCGAAGTACAATCTACCACTCTCACCACCAACCAATCACTCTTGTGCAGGAATCTGTTTGGTAACCCAAGACACCACCGAATGGCTTTACAATTTCAATGCACAAAACGTGTTTGTTGCTTTTAATATCCCTATACAAAGTATTAAAACAAAATAATCCACGTTGGAGGATTTCAAACAGGCAGGCACAATCTGCCCTTTTCTCTTGAGTACGGTACACAAAGTCTAAATTACTTAGCCGAGCTAAACATGTTTTTAACGGGTTTGCACTGTCGATGATGAACAGGTAAAGGTGCACCTCTGGAATTCCCTGCTCATGCCACTGATGGCAGAGGGGCCTCCACTAGAGAGAGCTCGATACAGCCTCTCGACGAGTTATTTGGCCTACTCTTCCACGCTTGCCAGACGTCTTGAAAAAAGTGGAAGTGCCCCCACTTCATCCATAATGCAAGCAAGCTGCCCATCGACTGTGATGATTTACAGGATGGGGGCTCATTCTCTTTGGTTTATTCGGTAAAGTCACGTAGGTAAAAAATAAAAAAATGAAAACAACTAAATTCAATCATGACGTTTCGGGCGCAACACAAGCGTCTGTCATCAGGTGGGAAAGCATGGCCTGCTGCTGATGCAGACTGTTTTAAAAACAGTATTTGCAGGCACGAAAGGTTCAAATCTAGAAGGATGGGGCTGTAAATGTCACATTGCTGGGATGATGGGCCTCATGCGTCAGCCGACTATTTTTAAGCGGCTCGAACTTTGAATGATCCTCAGATTGCCACATGTACGTGGAATTGAATCCACGTAGATGTGGCAACGCGATGGCACGGGTCTCGCTCTCAAAGAAGGGGCACCCTCAGAATCGCTACATTTTTCCAACGCCATGTATTCACTCCAATTATGTCATCGTAATCCGTATCACAGATGCGTGTGTTTTTTAACAACGTATCAGTATCCCTCAGGGGAGCGGAGTGGCGGCGCAGTGGTTAGTGCCGCTGTGACCTCGGCAACGTACAATATGCAGGAACATTTATTTACCCAGGAAAGTCTCAAGAGTCTGAAGATACATTTTCAGAAGTGTCCTGCTAACTTTCACTGTCGGCGGAATATGTTTCCACGTATTTTTACAACTGCGCAATTTGCTTATCATTTTGTTAAATTTGGTTAAAGTTTTGCTCGCTAAATTTCCGGCTGCGGCTAACATCAGTGGTGACTGGCATCTGAGTCGATCCTGGCCCTCCCACTTCACCAACCCGCACTGACCAGAGTGGAGAAGTATAGTCAAACAACCCCCATGACCGACATGGCCTGGGGAGGCCCTTCATCCAGCAGAGGATTTTAAATGGCCTTTTAAAATTGATATCATTGTTTTACAGTATCTCTCCATTGCTCGCATTCAGAAAAGCATACTATTTAAGGTGGACAGCTGAGCTGTTAGACTGCCACCGGATGAACATAGCACTGTGTGAATTTGCATAATTGGCAGCAACTTGAGAGTGGCGTGGAAAAGTAACGGAGGACAGAGGCAATGTAAGGCAAACCAAAGCAAATCAAATCGCCCCGAGTGAGCCCCATGCGTCGTAAGGTTGGGCTGCGAAAGCGGCCATGTAATGGCAGCACAGCAATAGATTGAATCCATCTGTGCAGAGGTTTGAGTGTTGTCCCCTCATATTTGTGGTGGGATTTATCCCGGGTGCTCGTTTCCTCCGGCCTGCTGAACACTCATTAAATGGCACTTGGGCTGAACATCTACTTCATGATGGTACTGCAGAAATAATTGATATGATTAGTCAGAGTCGTATTTAAGTCAATAATACAGAAATTAAGTTTGCATAATCCAATATATAAAAAAATAAATCTGTTGCAGGTTCAGTTACTGTTGACGAAAGGTCTTCTGCGTAATATCCACGCTTTCCTGGATAAATAAAAGGGCATTATTAATTATTAGCTTGGAGTGGTTGTTTGTGGCGTGGTAATACAAGTACTGTATTAGTGTGAAATGTGAGCTTGCGTGTACTCTTCTATGAGCGTACACATTCATATGACCCTGTCTATACCCGCAGCTGAGCAAACAAACGCGGACGAGCACATCAGCTCCTCACATTGACAACAAAGCTCATCATCATCATCATCATTCTCCAAGGTCAATCCACTGCTGGATGAAGACCTCCACGAGCCTGTGCCATCTCTTGCAATCCTGCAATGTGACAATCTGCCTAGCACTTGCACACGAGTTGATTTCATCGCTCCATCTCCTGGCTAGGCATCTTATCGAATCAGTTCCGTTCCTTGGCTACCACTGCGTCATTATTCCTGACCAATGGCAGTCATCCTCAAGGCCATATAATCATAATTATTATTATTTGGGCTTGGGGAATGGGACAAAATGTTCAATCGAGAACTCAGAGGAGCAGAGCTCAAAGTTCCTCATATGCCGGCTTGAAGGGGTGAGAGCCTGGACAGGTGAGAGCGTCGATGGGTAAGAACCTAACAGGTGAGAACCTGAATGGGTGAGTCTGAACAGATGAGAGCCTGAACAGGTGAGGGCCTGAATGGGTGAGAGCCTTGAGCTGCCACTTGAAGGTGGATGATGCTCGGATGCTTCGACTGCGCAGCAGGAGAGAGTCCCAGACGGCTGGGGTGGCTACGGAGATACGCCGATCAGCCATATCCTGTACCGGTTGAACGATGTCCTTAACCTGTTCTCTAATCCCTGTGCTACTCCTACTGTGCCTCAGTGTAATTCCAAGCGTGCGTGTCTCCACGCTTCTTTGCACACCTTTCAGCTTTTGTTCCGTTTTTTTGTGAATATGGAACGGGCGACGACCTCTGCACAACCAGTGCAGTGTGCTAAGCATTACACCACGGCAGAATCCCTGAGTAAGGATAATAAACGGAAAATAGCCACTGTGATTTATTAATACAGTGCTTGCAAAGGACATCCGAGGGTAAGCGACGCTGCCCGTCTATTTATTTATTTATTTATTTATTTCAGGCCCGTTGCATAACAATAGTCCGCGGGAAAGTATTCGCTCGCGAGTACAAATTTTGGATGTTTCATTGTCCATGGCTGAGTAGCGTACTGTAGCTGAGACTTCCATGCTCGTGCTAGGTCACAAGCAGTTTTGCAACTTATATAATACGCTTACCACGAAATATATAAATAGCCGATGGCACTTTTAGAATTCGCTCCAGGGTTTTGAGTGACAACACCACGGCGTTGAACGCAAAGTTTCGGCTGTGGATTTGATCTCCCGGAAGAGTTTTATTGTGGTTCTTTTTTTTTCAGGTATGTGCTGATGCATTTTAGAATCAGAATCTTTATTCATCCTGGAGAAATCTGACTAGCTATAAAGTTATTTATCACAGATGTCCAGTCGGGGCGGGTCAGAAAGTGAATCATCCGCTACGATTATAATTAGATGCAAATGTAAATGTATTTCATGCCGTGGTTATCAAATCATAAATCTATGTCATGATATCTGTACTGGATCTGGGTCTTTCCCCCACCGTTCACCATTAAACCCGCCATTGACCAGCTTGGTGAAGTATGGTCAACAAACCCTCATGAACGACAAAAATGGTCCGATAAAGGGTTGGAAATTATTGCCATTATTATTATGACAGGAATGGAACTTATCCAAGGACATCCGCCGGGGAGATGGAGTGATGAAATCAGCTTGTGTGCACAGGTGCGAGGTGGATAATTACATTGCATGATCGAGATTTTTATATGGCTGATGATGACGAAGATTATTCAATTAGGATTATTTCCTAATTGTGTCCGCCTGTCATGGACAAATAGCTAGTAGGTGTCCACTGCACATTTTATCATTTGTTTCCACTTTCCTCTGTCTTGTGCCAGTGTGCTCAAGTAGTGCCACATCTTTCTGGAACAAATCTGTCGTCGTCAAGCAATTCTCTGTTAGGTTTTCCTATATTTCCGGTTCCTTCCAATTTTTCCAAACAACATACTTTTAATTCTCCTGTAGTTGTCCATCCTACACGTGTGTCCAAATAGCGCCAGTTTCCTTATCATCACTGCCTGCATCATCAGGTCTTCCTCTATGTGCAACCTTTTTCTTACTTCTACGTTGGTCACTCTTTGGGTCCAACTTAGATGCAGTTATCTTTCTGCCCGCTAATCTTGCAACGGTTACCCCCTTGGACGTTTTTGGTGACGGTGTGAGATTTTGAGGCTTGAAGGTTCGGTGGGAACTCACTGATGTGGGGGTGTCCCGAGACCGCCTTGAGGATGTCCACCTCCTTCACGGTGGAGCTGTAGATGTCCTCCAGCTCCTCCTCGCTCAGGCGCTCGGGCGTGATGTCTATGATCTTCACGGCGAAGTCCTGCCCCGTGCGCTTGTGCACGCATCTCCGCACCACGCTGCTCACGCCACTGCACCGCACGGACACCGTGAGAACGATGAGAAGCAGTTCGTAACCACGACGCGAATAATCAAATCGGTAAATAATGACAAAATTCATAACAGAAAGTTAGCGCGAGTCGCAAAATAATTGTTATGACTAGCGGCCCATCATCCTTTGAGCGTGACCGTCCCTCCCTTTCTCCCTCATTCCATCCAGCGAGCAAAACCTTTTTCGAATATAGTATGATATGATAGCACTGCTGCTCCACAGTGGTGCAGACAAAAATAAAAACACAAATTACAGCCCTTTCAATCCACTCCTGGATGAAGGCTTCCCCACACTGTCGGCATCCATTAAATTCTTACAAAGCCACAATCCCATCTCACACCTGCACAGGAGCTGATCTCTCACCACTCCGTCTCCGTGATGGTTGTCCTCGTGGGTGTTCCTTTATAATAATCTGTCACCAGTCTAGTCCATCGGCAATCATCCCTTCTCGTGTTCTAAAACGTGTCTCTGCATTAAGAATAACCAGTCAGGTGGCTCAGTGGTAGTGTGGCTCACAACCAGGAGGCAACTCCTGAGTGGAAATTGACTCAGCCCATCATCCTTTTGAGGTCATTAAAAGGAGTATCGCTTTGTGGGGAAGTCGACATGGCTTGTCCTATAGAAAGCCTTGCCTCTGTCATAGCAATGTGGAATTTACTGCAACTGGCTGAGGGCTGTCAACAGATGAGCGATGCCTCAATGCTCAATTGAGCAGGAAATCACTTTCACTTAAACTATTGGGAATAGGACTGCATCATAAATGCTCGTGAGCAGAGAAACAAGGGGTTAATTTGGGCAGATTTTGTTATTTATGTGTAAGTGACATTATGTTATCTGTCTCACTCATCTGTTGGACAACCTAACCAAGTTTCCTTCCCAGTAAGGCACTGCATTGGTTTGTTTACAGAACAATGCATCCCGATTAGAAATTGAGATTAGGAACAGCACGCACCAATTTCCAGGCCATTATAGCCACTCGTGCACATAACATGCCTACCTGTGATTAATCAGATGGCAGGATAACCTCACCACCATGTGCTATGGGAGGAAAAAAAAGGCCTTAACAGACTGTTGCGGCAAGTACTGTCAGCGAGCACCGATGAAGGCTGGCATGGCACACGAGGGCAAAACTTTCGATTTAAAGCTTTCGTGACTGCAGGAATTCATATTCTTGGTTCTTTCAGTAAAGTCACGAAACTTTACCGAAAGAACCAAGAAAATGTGGGCAATAATGTTTATAAATTCAGCATAGGGGACCATTTGGCCCGTGGGACCTTGTGTAGGTGGACCTACCTGAACACTCAAAAGCTACGCCACAGATCCCACATCAAGTCACAGCGGAACTCAGCCGGCGAGCAGTGGGCCCAGAACCCTTTGGAGTGCACGAGCCGATTGGTGTCTGTTGTCTCTCCTGTCTAAGAGGCTACCTCGGGCCTAGCTCAGTTATCTCCCCTTGTCCAGCTCACCTGCCGAGGACCTCCTTTGGTTCGTATTTGTCGTTGAAGTCCTGCGCCGCAACCGGCTCTGTGTGATCGCCATCGGGAATGGCGAGGTCACGCGTCATACCTGCACACCGGCGTCTTCGACTTCACCTTGGGAAGGAAACGAGAGGAAGGGGGGGGGGAAACTATTACGCACACACACCACCCTTCTGTCGGTCCGCTGCTGAATGGTGGCATCTACGCACCACGTGGATAGTGAATGAAAACAAATATTCACGAAGACAATCTCACGCAGTTTTAGACGTTTGTAAACTCTCTTCCAGTTCCTCTATATTTAGTTGAGTTGGCAATAAGGTAGTTTTGCAACATGTAAAAAAATCACAAAACGTTTTGGTAGACAAATTTTAGGTACTCGTAGTATTTGAACCGAAAAATGTCACGGGAACATATAAACTGCACTACTGCACAGTATATACTGTATCTCAGAAAAAAATTACTAATATGAGCCAATAATGTGTGTCCCGCGTGTGACGTCAATCCACATGAGGCCCACCCCAACTCATTAATATTCATGAGTGGGTGGATTTTTACACTAACGCAGAGGAAGGTCGAGCTGAATAAAAAAATTGATTACGCAAAGTCGCTTCAAATATGACGTTTCTTTACAGAAAGTAACAGTAAAAAATAAATCTACGCAGCACAGTGCTACATCCGTGCGTGACGTCTCAGCAAAAGATGCCCCCCCCCTTCATTAATATTCATGCTCGCGTGGAAATAACGCACAAGGTCGTGCACTCCACATGCAGCATCCCTCCCCTCATTAATAATCATTAACAGGTGACGTCACTCCACATGCCGCACCCCTCCCCAATAACCATGAGCGGGTGACGTCACTACACATGCCGCACCCCTCCCCAATAACCATTAGCAGGTGACGCCACTCCACATGGGGCAACCCCCCCCCCCCTCATTAATAATCATGAGCTGCACAATTTTTCTATGGGGCCGTCCATAAATGACGTCACGCACCTGGAGGGGTCAGACATTTGTGACGACGTGACGGGGGGCGAGTGAGAAATGTGACGTCACATCAAAATGCGCAACTTTAATTAAATATAGAATTGCTATGACAACACTAATTCTTATAACACTCTTACATCAGAGTGCAGCGACACATTAAATACGCACTACAATGACAATAGTTTAAAGCGATTTGAAGCATGTTTTATTTTCAAAATGGAAATATGGTTTTGGGGGGGGGGCAGAGCTTTGTGACGTCATATTTGAGGGGGGGTCTGACTTTTTGTGACGCCGTGTGACGAGGGGGGGGGTCAAAAATCGTCCAAAATCGCGTGACGTAATTTATGGATGACCCCTATTGAATAGTTCAGATGCAATGCAATTTCAACCCGTCCTTGGACGGGCAAAAAAGTTAGTAATAAATATAATCATGAGCCATGGTTAATATACGGGAATTGGTCAATACAAAAATAGGAACGAGGTGGTTGAAAATAACAGCTGCCACTAAGGAGGCAGTGGGGGGAAATTTTGAATTACCCTGTTAATTTTTACACTAAGTTCAATAGACAGGAATTGTATGCCGTGCATAGTATCGAAAAGTACTGTATACAACTAGAATTCTTTGTAAATCCACTGCTGGATGATAAACACCACTCCACGGCCGTGTCGATCAAGCGAGTAGTACAATATGACGATATCTTCTTGGTTCTTTCGGTAAAGTCCGCAGTAAACATCGTGCTGAAGTATCGTCATATTTCGATTTAAAGCTTTCGTGACTGCAGGGATTCATCTTCTTGGTTCTTTCGGTAAAGTCACGTAGAAGGGAAGTAATAAAATAATAAAAATAAAATATAATAAAATTTTATTATGTTTTATCTTTATTATTTTATTACTATTTATTAATAAAACATAATAAAATTTTATTATGTTTTATTTTTATTATTTTATTACTTCCCTTCTACGTGACTTTACCGAAAGAACCAAGAAGATGAATCCCTGCAGTCACGAAACATAATACAATTTTATTATGTTTTATTTTTATTATTTTATTACTTCCCTTCTACGTGACTTTACCGAAAGAACCAAGAAGATGAATCCCTGCAGTCACGAAAGCTTTAAATCGAAATATGACGATACTTCAGCACGATGTTTACTGCGGGTTGGTGAACGCAGGGCACGCCGAGCAAACGCTTCTGATATCACTCGCCACTGATGTTAGCCGTGACCGGGATATGGAACTCGGGTGGCTGTGTTGATAGCACAGTTGTTTGCTATGTAGCCTGTGCCAATTATACTACACATGCGCACAAACACAAAAATCCCCGTGTAGGATTAACACACTGTTAGCGAGCACCTATGAAGGCCGGAACGGCACACAAGGGGGTGTGGGAGTAGCCAGCCCCACGCCCGGCCGCCTTTGTCTCCCTTATGGCAATGTTTAAAAACCAGACCAGGTACTCAATTGAGGCTAAGTTGACATAGGGGAGAAGGCCGAGGACCGGTTTAGAAAATCGTCACCGGTTTTGGCCGGGAACGGGAATCGAACTCGTGTGCTAACCGCTGCACCACCGCTCCGCACATGTACAAAGATCCCCCGTGTAGCCTCCACACACTGTTGGGGCAAGTGCTGTTCGAGCGAGCACAACAACAGCCCCTTTAAAGTTGCACGTGCATTCAGCACGACCTGCTGCTTGCTTGCTTGCTGCTGCTACTGCTGCTGTTGTTTGTGTGTTCTCCCATCGCTATGGTTTCAAAAAGGGCCGCAACAAAGTGTCAGAGAGAGCAAGTTATGTAATGCACAATGACTTCGTACCTAGGCAACCGTGCCAATCGAATGTGTGCTGGGGAGAAAGACAACAAACCAGAGGTTGCAACCGGGTACCCGATGCCCGTACCCTACCCGATACCCGTACCCGGCCGGGTACGGGGTATCCGTTTGCAACCCTGGTGCGGCCGGGTACGGGTAGGCCGTGAGTCACTGGTGAGTCACCGTTTGTCACTCATTTCCCAACGTCTTGTCTCTTCTCACAATTCAAGTTGCTAGAATCAACCCACCCGCTCCTGCAACATGGCTTCATCCCAGAGGTCGCAATCAGGTACCCGATACCCGTTTGCGACCCTGGTGCGGCCGGGTACGGGTAAGGAATCAAAACCCGTTTGCGACCTCTGCAACAAACCATGTTGAACTTCTTTCGCACCGTACGTAGGCAACCGTGCTAATCGGAGGTATGCGGGGAACAACAAAACTTCAACACAAAGAGCAGTTTCTCAACAGTGTTCAGTCGATCATCGCAAAGGGTAGAGGAGCAGCCCCGCAATTGCCTGCTCATGCCACTGCCGGCGGATAAGGTCTGCCCCCGCACACAACTCGTCACCACGCACCAGCCACAACGTTGGCCTAATCGTCCACACGTCGCTGTTAGATAGAATACGCGCGAGTACTCACTTTACCCTACCACTCGCGGTGATGGTGATGATGGTTTGGGTGGGCAGAGACAGGGAGAGAGGTCTCGGATTCAACTCGGCGAGAAATCGAAATCGAAAGACCTCTTACCACCACAAATCCCCTGTTGGTTCCGCTGAGTATCACACCACGTGGCAGCAAACCCTGCATTGCGTAACACGAAACACGGTAACGTGTATTCGTCTCAAGGGTTACACTGCGATGGATAAATTATTGAACGCGGGGTCCAACGCTGAGCTTCCGCGTGGATTGTGTTGACAGTGAAGAACGTCACACAAGAGGGCAGTGCGGGTACATTCTGTGACTTGCCACGAACTTAATGGCTAAACGTGCGAACGTAATAAGTAATATTTAAAATTACTTTTTTAACAACACGCTTTAATTAAATGTACTAGTAACGGAAGAACTCCACGACTCCAGGAAGTGGCCCCGAGGCTTGCCATAACGTAAGGGACAATTAGACCCAAGCCGAAACATAACATGAAAAAAGAATGTTTAAAAATATGTATTTAAATTTTTAATGATATAATATAGTATTGTCAACAGTATGACATAACTATAGCAAGTTTTCAGTCGATACCACATTGGGAAGTGGGTTAAAATTGAGTTACAAGATTTGAGGATACGACAACAACAACGACAACGCCAACAACGACAACAACAACAACGACAACAACGACGCCAACAACGCCAACGACAACAACGCCAGCAACGACAGCAACAACAACAGAGTTAAATAAAAGCGTGTACTGTAATAATAACGACAACAACAACAACGCCAACAACGACAACAACAGCAACGACAACAACTGAGTTAAATAAAAGCGTGTACAATAATAAACATTCACGCCGCTCACGGCCACCAACACCGGCAGTGACGATAACCGGAGGGCACCGGACCTCCCCTAGGTAGACTCGGCCTCAAACGAGTACCGGCGCGTCCGCAAAACATCGCCCCACTCTTGGGGAGACAAAGGCGGCCGGGCTTAATAGGTGCTCGCTAACAGCACCCCCCACAACAATCTGTCTGTGACAGGCCACACGGGGGATTCATCGTTTGTTTCCATGCAAATCGACTTTGTATTGCGACTATCCAAACGTATAACAATGTAATGGTGTTCAAACACGGATCCTTCATTTAAATACGTTGTGTTTAAAGTATATTGTACTGCACAATGTGAATACATCACGGTATGTGCGATGGAAAAATACTGTAGTGCCATGCAAACTGCACCTACGTACGGTGCGAAAGAAGTTCAGCGTACAGTACATAATGAAAACCGACTGTACAACGCATACAGATGGCGAGGAGACAGTGCAAGCAGGCTTCAGCATCATCACAATACCATTGCAATTGTACCCAAAGCACACGACTGGCTACACTTAGCGCCTCTTAAACATCTAAAATAATACAATCGGACTCACCTCGAGAAGAATCAGCCCGTGTCGGATTTGGCGAACAAAGATTAAGAACCTGCTTCTCTCTTGCCCGCAACAACAACAACCACCACCACAACAACACAGACACAGAGAGAGATTCCACACGGATCTCGTTCTATGCGAATCTCTCTCCTCTCCCTCATTCAATGCCGGCTACACTCCCCCAACAATCCCCCTCGCACGCAGTCGTCCTTCACACAGCCCGCCCAGCCCCCACCTCCTCATCCCTCACTCCACCCACACCCCCTCACTCCTGCCCCCCACACTCCTCCTCCCTAACTCCTCCTTCTTCCCCCACCCACCCCCCTCACTCCTGCCCCCCTCCTCTTCACTCCTCCTCCCTAACTCCTTCTTCCCCCACCCACCCCCCTCACTCCTCCCCCACCCCCCTCACTCCTGCCCCCCTCCTCCTCCTTCCCCACCCACCCCACCCCTCCTTCTTCCCCCACCCCCCACTCCTCCTCCTTCCCCACCCACTCCACCCCTCCTCCTTCCCCCACCCACCCCCTCACTCCACCCACCCCCTCACTACTCCCCCCCTCCTCCTCACTCTTCCTCCTTCCCCACCCACCCCACCCCTCCCCCTCCCATTTCCCCCACTCCTCTTCCTTCCCCACCCACTCACCCTTTCCCCCACCCACCACCTTACTCCACCCACCCCCTCACTCCTTCCCCCACCTCACTCCTCCCCCCTCCTCCTTCCCCCACCCACCCCTCACTCCTCCCTAACTCCTCCTCCTTCCCCAGCCACCCTCTCACTCCCCTTCCCCCTCCTCCTCCCCCCGCAATGGAGGCTCCGTGCGTCACAGAGCACGATGATGATGATGGTGGTGGATAGGGGGGTGGTGGTGGATGGGGGGGTGGAAGTCTCCGTCGAGAAGACGAGAAACGCGATCCGCTGCTTATTTTGGGCTGCCCACTCAGTTCGTGCCTCTGGTTCTGCCCGAGTTGAGGAGCTCTGTGCCCGCCCTCTCTCACAGCTACAAATGCTGATAAACTGAACAGAGAGAAACAATTAATATTACAAATATTACATAGAAAACGTAGGGGGGACATAGACATGGAGTAGGGAGAGGGGGGTAGAGAGAGGGGGGGGGGGTAAGGAGTGCAGAGCGTGAAATCTTTCATTTAAAAGGGGGTTAACATAAAGCAAAACATAAAAAACGAAATGATGAACGAAGCAAAGTGCCGACTACACCGAGCATCTTCTTGTTTCCTCTGATTGTAAAAGAAGAGAGATATAGCAAGATGCCAGGATGTGTGTGTGTGTACCTGTGCTTTGATGTTGGCACAGTTGGGGGGAGGCACAGGTGGTGCATCTGGCAGTCATCTCAGTCAGTCAACCCATGGCACCACCAGGGTCTGACCCCGTGCCCTCCTGCCAGCGGGCGTTTGACGCTTCACGTGGCCTTAAAATGCACCTAGCCTGGCACGAGCGTCATGCAGACGTCATCGCCACTTGCTGGTGGTTGTTGTGGTTTTGTGGAGTGCTTCGTGTGCGCTGTGCTACGAACCCGGAGACTCGAGTTCGATTCCCGTTCACGGCCACCAAAACCAGTGACGAATTATCTGAACCGGTCCTGGCCCCCCTCACTCCCTAGGTCAACTCAGCCTTAAATGAGTACTTGGTGCGATGTGTAAACATCGCCGCTAGGGAGACAAAGGCGGCCGAGCGTGGTGCTGGCCACCCACCCCCTCGTGTGCCGTACCGGCCTTCATAGGTGCTACTCGCTAACAGCACTTGCCCCCTCCAACAGACTGCTAAAGGTTTATGCGATAAGAGGGAAATTTGTCTTTGATGTTGTTTCGCCAATGCGCCACTCTCCATGGTACACGCACGACCCGCATTTTCCAATGCCGGGCATGATGCCGAAGGTAAAGGGGCGGACCCTGCAATTGCTGGCTCACGCCACTGCTGGCAGAAGGGCCTCCACTGGAAACAGCTGTATTCAAATACCCTCTCGAGCGTATTTGGCCTGATCTTCCACACTAGGCCAGACACATCCGCAGGCTATTTTTCGCGTGCCAACGTCGAAACTAGCGACATGGGAAAATCTATACACCGAGATATGAACCCCTGATCAACACTGGGGCGAAATTCCATCAACCCAATCGATTTACAGTTAGGGCTTTAATTTTGTGATGTGGTCAATCCACTGCTGGATGAGGGCCTCCCCGCGTTTTATGGTCCGTGACGGGTACTTTGACTATACTTCACCATACTCTTAGTTCTTTCGGTAAAGTCACGTAGGTAAAAAATGAAATTAAAATTAATAAAAAATCACGACGTTTCGGAGGCAACACAAGTCTCCGTCATCAGGTGGGACCGTCACAGCTGTGCAAATCTGGCTGTGACGGTCCCACCTGATGACGGAGACCGAAAGAACTAAGAGTATGAATCCTTGCAGTCACGAAAGCTTCAAATCTAGAATTATACTTCACCACTCTGGTCAGTACGGGTTGAAGGTCGATTTCGCCGCACAGCACTCTATGGATGGACACGTGACAGTCCCTTTAGTGAAGCCACTGCTGGATGAGGACCTCCTCCCCTTACGCCTGTGGGGGTCGTGGAGTGTCATTCGACTCGACGACACCACGCCCATGGTCAGCGTGGGTTTAGGTGAAGTGATCATTAAAAAAGGACCTCAATTACTCCTTACGAACGTCACTGCAAGCTAAAAAAAAGGTCAATGTATTATTAGACGCGCGAGTGTACGCAATGTTCACGTTACATGCGGGCACGGGATCCTACGAGTGACCATGAGTAATGACTGCTGTACAAGGCCACTTCAGTTTGTACCACCGGCTTGAGAACGTACAGTATCATAATCTTAGAACAGCTATTCCTTGTGTAATGAGAGATGCAGAGGTCAAGCTGTTTTCTTGATTTTTGTTAATGCCGTGCTGTGATGGTTGGCACGCTGGACTGGCAAATCCAGAGGTTCCCAGTATCGATTGGCACCTCCGGTTACCTCATTCATGTATACATTTCCCGGTGCGGCAGTTGCAATGACGTGTCTGTTTCTCAAATAACCCCCTCCCCCTCAGGGTTGCCACCCTTCCCAGAGACCAAACCCAGCCGTATATTTCAGTCAACCAAGTTCTATCAAAACCCATTGTTCGAAACTGAATTCAATTCCTGAAGGTCTCCCAGCACGTGGAGCGAAATGTTAGACATCACGTGGCATGGCCCGAAAAACACACCGGACAGAATTGGCCAAGTAATTTGTGAAGCAACGGTGGCTTAAAATATGGACTGCAATTTACAAAGGCATTACATCAGCCCCTGTGGGACTGTGTAAATTCATCCTTTGTATTCATGAAACAGCCGCAGAGCTAAAAACGGTAACCCCTCCGAATGTTGTCCCTCGTGCACCCCATGTGACGCGCGACTTGGAGTATGCTTTCAGGTCGTGTCCGATGATAAGAGGATCTACCAGATGGGAATTGGCCATTTTAACTCGACACATTCAATGCCAATATTGCTCTTGGTTCTTTCGGTAAAGTCACGTAGCCGGCTGCTTGCGTTGTGGCCGAAACGTCGTGAGAATTATTTTATGTTTTATTATTTTATTACTTTCCTTCTACGTGACTTTACCGAAAGAACCAAGATGAATCCCTGCAGTCACGAAAGCTTTAAATCGAAAAATAAAAGCCAATATTGCTGTTTATAGAAACGTCTCTTTGGTATGTCTCCCCTTCAGCGGAACCACGTGCCCTAAGAACCATGCTTAAAATATACTCCATACAGCGAGCCACAAGTCTCAAGGGATGCAAGGCACATAACCCTCTCACCACCCATGACATTTTGGCCACTGCTGTCTAGTACGTTCAACGTTGCTTTCCTAGCACAGTTAGGGTATATAATCCTAAATAAATGCATCAATCTCAATACAATTTGGCAAACTTTCATCTCCTAGCAAGGGACATTAGAATATTTTGCCCACGAGTTCATATCCAGGTCACCTAAAGGGACCTAAGTATTTGTGATGTCTACTGCCATGGGCTGTTGCATGAAAGGTTATACTTAAGAGATTTAAGAGATCCAAATGAATTCATCTCATGCCACGATGCCCCCCCCCCTATTCCATTCCCTTTTCCCTTTACCTGACATTAGGCAATGCTATATTCTGTAACGAGGACTGCAAATATTAGCTCAATTAAGATTGTGCTGTACGGAATATATTTTGGTCTTGAAATAAGGCACAGCCGACCTTCTTCCGCATGGCTGGGTCTTGGCAAGACATCCCACGTTACAGGCTTGGAATTTTAATGGGCCAATTGGGTAACGAGTTTGAATATTTAAACATGTTAAACATAGACAGACATGTATAAACAAAATGTGTAATCAAATGTGGCGTACCGTCTCGTGTAACACACGGCCACAGTGGGTCTGGCTGCCGTGCTACTGCATCAAAGCAGGCCTTTGTTTTAAAACCCCGCAACATTTGTTTCCCCGATTTAAACGAAACCATTTGTAATACATTTGTAATACTTAATAACAAAACTCAACACATTCATCAACAACACTGCCCTAAAAGGAAAAAAAAAAGGAAAAAATACGTCATAATGGCAATTTTTCATATAAATGGATCTCTGCTATAAAAACTATATCTGCTATTAGCAAAGTATCTCTGATGTAAAGGGTCATTGCCCAAAATGTTCTCTTATATATTTTTTTCCTTCTAAGACGGTGTTATTCACAAATGCGTTGAGCTATCGTAAATTTATTTTGCCAAGACTCAAGTGACCCTCCTGGGTTATCCTCTAATCATGCAATGTCCGTAGATATAAAACAAATATTAATAATATAGAAGGCAAGTAATTTTTTAAGGAAATTTGTTTTCATAAAATATGGCTAATTTGTAAAAATAAGTCATCATCCGAGCATGATAAGTAAGACTATGTCCAAGTATGTCCAACACCATGGTATTTGACGAGTATTTCTCCGTTATAAAGGTGGACAAAAATATTTCTACGTTAATTAAAGTTCCAACTTGTTGACACGCTATTCCCAATTATAAACGGTGACAACATAATTATACTATTCATTACCCACATCTTTAAAGTATCTTATATTGTAGCAAAATGATATAAACAATCACACCTTTAAATGGCTTTTAATATGAAAACAAATTCACAAAATATAACTCCAATTATTCTCAATGCTATTCCAGGCTCCTATAATCAGCCAAATTAACGGTTTTCAACAAGTTTACAAAATATACATAACAATGGACAAATCCATGTACACTACTGGGCATTGGGCATTTAACAATACACCGATTCATCAATTAAAGTGTGATCTTATTCTCATAAGATTACACTTTAACACTTTAACACTGTGTCATGTGTCATGCACCTCCCCCCCCCCCAAGCTACTGAGGGAGGTGTGGGGGGGGTAGCGCCACAGGTTTGGTTGTTGTCCGGTCATGTCGGCAAACGTCACATCAACGTCTTGGCCAGCGCCACAGAGTGGTCGACCCCACACGCCACGTCCACCACCTCCCCTGCAACCGTTACCTACACATGACAGTTGCAACAGGGTTAAAAGGATTTAAAGCTTTCGTGACTGCAGGGATTCATCTTCTTGGTTCTTTCGGTAAAGTCACGTAGAAGGGAAGTAATAAAATAATAAAAATAAAACATAATAAAATCATTCTCACGACGTTTCGGCCACAACGGGAGACAGCGTCCATTCAGACACTGTCTCCCCGGCAGACCTGGTCTTCACCTGAGGACGGCTGCTTGCGTTGTGGCCGAAACGTCGTGAGAATTATTTTATTATGTTTTATTTGTATTATTTTATTACTTCCCTTCTACGTGACTTTACCGAAAGAACCAAGAAGAGGGTTAAAACGATGACAGACGATTGATTCAGTCTCATAAATTCAGCTGTGGCACGGCCATTCACTCTAAAATCCCAATTGTGGGTGGTGGCTGCGCTGCACGTGGTTAGTAATTCAGCACTGTGCAGGAAGCAGCCAGGGTTGGTGGCTCACCGCACCAATGACAAAATGTTGCGCGACTCCCTTCCCGTGGGCGTCGAGGTGCAATGCCCTGGCTGGCCAGCAGAATGCAGTACAGCAAAGTGAATGCTGATATCATCTCTCTCTTGTAAATGGGATAGAGTGTTGTTCCTTCATGTGTGGGTTTCCTGCCACATGTATAAACACTCACCAATTGGCCGAAAACATTGATATATAGAGGACTGCAGAGCAACTGTTGGCGCCGGCTCACCACCTGGCAACTGCATTCGAGCTTGTGGTTCCTCAGCGATTGCGAGATGCTATTGGCATCAACAACGGCGCCATATATAAAGCATTAAGGTTATATCCCCTATTATGCCGAGCTCTTTCCTGCATTCTCTAGTTTCCCCCCAAAACAGCATACACTCATTAATCATATTAGCCAAACATCGCAATGCAAATCTCTCATGCATATGCATTGTAATAGCGCCGGCTGGTGACCAGCAGCGGCAACTGCGGTGGACAAACAGTACACACGCCGGTGAGCATGTACACGGGTGTGCTGGCAGGGCGGAGGAACTGGGGCAAGGGTCATGGAGGGCCCCATCTGGAAGCCCCTGGAACCTGCTCGTGGGATCGAGAAGGGAGGCACGGCCAGGGCGGAGCCAGGCCGCGCTGGTACCATAAAAGGGGCCGAGAGCGTCATCTCGTCGCCATCGTCGCTGCCGTGTTCGCTCGGTATTGCACTGCTGGATAGCCTGTTAACTAACTCGGTCAGCGCCGTCGATGTTAGACGGCTAGTGTTGTGTATAGGCTAGCGACTGTGCAGGTGGGGATCGTGTGTGTTCAATAAAGGTGCCTCTACAAACCTCGTCTCCCGACTCACTGACACTACACATACATTAATTACCCTTATTATTTGTAGTAGTATTTCATCAATAATATATGAAGTTTGCATAATTCAACATGTAACAATGTGTTGACTGTTAAATAGTTATTGCCGATAAAAGGTCTGGACAATGCACAGAAATGTAACTTTTTTTCTCTGGTTTGATAGACACGAAGAGACAAATTCCTTTTGGTTCGGAACGCAAAGAACAGAACTTAAAAATGAAAGCTTCTTCACCGACGTACCCTCCAGGGGAAGTACTGGTCATCTGGCCGGCCAATTCCCAGGCACCCGCGCAGGTTCTTACCCCAGCTGAAAAGTTCACCGCGTGCTGAACAGGTGGAAATAAAACAACACATCGGGAAAGATAAATAGGCACATCAAAATTAAATACACACCACGTATGCGCATGTGCTAATAAGCTTGTGTAACTATAAAAAAATATCGAAAAACTATTTTCATTTTAGCAGGTAAGGCTCAGAGCTAGCTATCCAGCTCTTTTGCAGAAGCGACCTGGCCATAAATGATCGCTCAACGAAATGGCTTATCACGTGGAAATGTATAGCTGCCAAATTATCTTAACGAATGTTTTTAAACGTGGATGGAAACACCAGAGGACCCAGAGAAAAATCCATGTGACCACAGGGAGAGACACACGCAAACTCCAAATATAGAAGCGTAGGGCTGGAATCAAACCCACAACCTCCTGTATACCTGGTGAGGTAGTTAACATCTCGCCACCACGACACCCTTGTGTAATAAGCTTGTATGCACAAGTGCTGGCTGGTCTACTTCAATAACATCGGCTGGTCTACTTCAAACAACAGCAGCAGTCGTCAGTGCTTTAGAAGCGTTGGAAACGTGAGCTGCTTCTTCAGTTTCTGAAGAAGTTCCCAGCACGTGGAGCGAAACGTCGGATAAATTGCCAAAAAATATGCGGTACAAAACCAAAAAAACATCACACAGCTAAGTATCAATTTATCTCCCAAACCCCCCAACGATCTGATGACTTGTCACAATTCAGGGTCACGTTTTGATTCAAGAATGACGGGTTATTTGGAGCTGTAGTGCAGTGAATCCGGTGACCTGAGTTGCATCCCCAGCTATGGCTAACATAAACGGTGAGGGATATCAGAACTGTTCCTGCGCCATGCTTTCAACAAACCCCACAGCGAGCAATGCGATGAAGTATGGTCAAACACAAGTTCCATGAATGACACGGTATGGGGAAGTCTTCCAAATCGGATATCACTCACCACTGATGTTCACCGTGGCCAGAAATCAAATTTGTGTTGTAGGGTTCATAGGACAGTGCGATAACCACTACGCTACTACAGTAAAACCTTGGATTGCGAGTAACTTGGTCTGCGAGTGTTTTGCAAGACGAGCACATTTTTAAAATAAATATGAATTTGATAAACGAGCGAGGTCTTGCAATACGAGTAGTACGTGTATACGCTTTGTCTGCCGAGCGTCACGTGATCACAACTGATACACGAGTGCTTTGATATACGAGTGCTTTGGATTACAAACACGTTTCCGTAACGAATTATGCTCGCAATCCAAGGTTTTACTGTACTCTCCAAAAATGTGAAACAAATGACTCCTGACCGCGTCACCCCCCCCCCCCTTCCCTGGCCCCCACCCCACCCCGTACTATTCACGGCAGCAAAGTGGTGGAGTCCACAACGAAGCATCTTCACTCTGATGTCGGGGTCGAACTCGGTGCGTCCGAACAGAGAGGGTGGTATCTGCTCGGGAGTTTCCGTCTCCGAGAGCCGAGGCCCCTTCCCCAGGATCCCGTATCCCCACACGAACACCTCGCCCTCCTCTGATGGCGGTCACGGGAGAAACAAAGAGGGATCAGTGTTGGCGGCAAAATATGACTCGACGTGAGATGATACACCCACCTCCATCGTCCCCGCCTTTCAGTAAATTATCACGATCGACTAATGAATCAGTATGTAGGCAGAACGTAGGTGAAACAAAGCGGGGGGAAAAATATAAACCGATTTCTCACCGTTAAGGATTCCACAAATGGTGCCACCAGCAGCTGCCATTTTCACTTTCCCCACATTTTTAAACGGTATGCGTTTGGGAACATTTATCTGCGGAGACATTAACACACGTCAACGGAACAACTGCGCAGGATCAGGGCTTGAGTGTTGGGTGATTCTAGTTGGTAATGTGAGACAGCCAACTTGTCAAACAGTTATGGCCAAATCACCAAAAACGCACCTAATCTCATCATATCTCAAAAGACAAGCAGAGTTAAGACTGGACAGCACATTGGATGGGTTACAACAACGCATAACATAGGTATTGTAGGATGCTGTGGGGTTACGTCAGCAGAGGGCAGCGCAGCAAAATCTATTGCTGTATGATTATTATAAAGCTTCACCATCGACGCTTCCCACCTTAACCAAACTTCAATCACCAGCATAGTGAAATATGACAAAATAACTCCTCACGACCAGCACGGCGTGGGTAAGCCCTCATCCAGCAATGGATTGAGAAAAGAGCTGTACATCGTGCACACCTGCACCTCGTCAAAACGCGGTACCTGAACGGCATCTGTGATGGCAGCCAGCTGCCGGTATTCCGAGTTGCCCCAGCCAAACAGCTCGCCCGACTCACTGACTGCCAGGCAAAAGTCTCCGTACGACGCCACCTGGGCCACCGGCTCACCCGACAAGTCACCTCCGAGCCGCGTCGGAGTGCTGCACATCTCATAGCTGCCCAGACCTGTGGACGCAACACGTGACGACAACGTGGACCGCTCGACCTTCCATTGTGAACGATGGGAAGATTTAATTGATCCATGTCCGTCTTTAAAAGATTCCTCCTATAATGTTAATTGTCTATTGTCCGTGGGCAGATTTATCCAGGTTGTGGATTCACAGTGCTTGCAAAAAAAAAGTGTTTTTTCTAGGTATGGTGGTTTCATTATTTTCTGCTCCGCAATCTATTTATATTTTATTTTAGCAGGTAAGGCCCACTGAGCTATATATACATTTTTCAGAAGTACCCTGGCCATCAGAAATGATAGCTCAACGAAGTGGCTTATCATGTCAACATTTATAGAAATCAAATACTCGACACTCATTGAGAGGTCACAGACTCGGTGCCCATGTGACCACAAATGTCCGCAGGTAAACCGATTACTTTAAAAAGAACAGACAACACGTTGCGCAACTTCACCCCCATAATATATTTTTTTATAGCTCAACGTTTTGCATTTTGCGTGTTTTTGTGTGATGAGCACCACACTTCCCCCCCCCCCACCATTTCCCCCAAGATACATTACATTCACAGTTAGATCACTTACGAACTCCAAATCCCTCCGAAAACTAAGATGCGCCTGAATGCTTGTTTGAGGTATTCAAAATAGAAATATGGAAATTTCATAAATGTGCCTTAGTGAATTATGCTCATTACGCATGGAATGATGAGGCAAACAATGTGAGCTTCAAACAAATAACTAGTCATTATTCATATAAATCATTCGTCTCTATTCATATATTATGTATGTAAAACACTCGTTATGCACTGTTGTGGCATATTCTTAAAAATTAAAGAAAAACATGACTTCCGTTTTGTATAACCACAGTAAAAAATAATGTTTTAGTCTGTGAAACTAAACTTCTTGCAGCATTTGTTTAAACAAGGAAAACCGGTCCAGTTTGTTTGTTTAAACAAACGTAAATTCTATACTAGGCTTTTGTAGCCAATATATTAACAATGCTGTTTTTGTTAAGTCGTGTGTGGATAAAAATCTATAGTTAATAATTGACATACCCACACGATCTAAGCAAAATAAACTAAATATGAATTATAAACAACTGTTGCTGTAAGGCCAATAAATTAACTTAAAAACATGTTCTTAATGTTTACACTTGCCATTCATTCTTCACATAAAATAATAAAAATTGTCACCATAACCTAATGATTTGTTGTTGAACTAATTCGAATTCTGTAATTTAATCTTAGATTTTTTTTTACGGAAGCTTGTTTTCTCGCTCTATACCGATGGCCTCCTTCTCCACGTTATCCTGTTATGTAGTGAAATACGATACACGCAATCCATTCACACCGTATATTGTTACACGGCATTGTGTGTCAGTGTGACGAGAGGAACACTGTTAGAGGACACTGCTCTGGCGTTTTCGCCCTTACCAGTCTGGCCATCTGCACCCCAGCCACACGCATACAGCTCGCCTTTCTCCGTGCGGAACAGGCTGTGGTCCTGCCCACACACCACCTGCAATGCGGAAGTGTGTTATCAGAGATTGTCGAGCAGTGTGGCGAGCATACTGCTGAGCAGTAGGGCTCTAGGCAACGCAAATAATAGGCATGTAATGGTTCAACCTATCACCACCCTCCAGCGATTCAGCCGAGAAATTCGACTCCACAATGAGATATTTTTGTCTATTTTTTAACGTCTCATTTGTCACGTCTCCTATTCCCTACGTCTCGTTTGTAGCGTTTTGCTCACTCCACCAGCCTGAATGGAATATTGATGTTTTTTGTCTAGTTGTTTTTCACCAATAGAAGCAAATTAAGAGGGTGTGACCCAAAAAAAACTAAAAACTTTTCGTTTGCGTATTGAGTGGCACCCTACTGCAAGGGTAGACTCGGCGCTGAAAAAAAAAACAACTTCAGTGAGATTGTGACAGCGTTTCACTTGTGTCTTACCTCCACTACCTTCCCTTCTATGCCCTCAATTTTATGAATTAATCTGCTGCCCCTGTAATGAAAGAGAAGGAAACGACAATACCACGCTTAAGCATGTATCAACATCATGCTGAAGAATGTACAGTATCGACATCAAGCTAAAGCATGTATCAATATTCACAACCATATAATTTCAAGCATGTCATAAATTATTTAACGTCACAATATTTAAATTATCAGCGTTACACATGAATTTGATAATTATAATACTTAAAAGTGAATTCAATCGCATATTATTCAATAAAGTACTTACTTATAAACTTCATCCTCAATAATTACTCTCCCGCACTGGCCATAAGCATTGTTTCCCATGCTGAAGACTGCAGAAATAAAATTATATAAATAAGTAATCGCATTTATTGTACATCGACAAAATATGCATTCATTCTATATCACTACTCATGATTCCATATCAAGAATATCACTTTGTGGGAAGTGTCATGTGGATAGAATGCCCCCTGGCATACTGATGTGGAATTTCTACCACTCATTCAGGGTTCGCAAGGGCAATTTGCATTACCCCATTCTCACTTGATGAAAGAGAAGATCTCACATATAAATACTGCAATTGTCTGCTCACGTCACTGCTGGTGGAAGAGCTTATATTCGAGGGAGCTCTAGAAAGCCCCTTTAAACGTATCCTTCCACACTCGCTTGGTGTGATTAACTACACTACCACACCACACGGGATATGCTGATCGACAGACTGTGGCATACCCATCTGTATCACTGGGGTACTTAAGAATCGTTTCCGTTGATGCAACTGCCGCGCTGGGAGATCGAATCGAACCAACGATCTCTGCATTACAAATCCACGGCAGCATCACCCAATCAAATCATGTATTCGTTTAAAGCACACGATTTCTGTAGTTACGTGCCCCCCCGCCTCGTCCCATTGGCACCTCCTTCGTTGTCGGCGAGGACCAGGGAGTGCGCTCTTCCGCACGCCACCTGCAAGACACGCGTCTGCTGATGCTCCATCAGCGGAAGCGGTACCGGCGATGGCTCGAGGATGTAATCGTAACTCTTCGCTGTAAAAAGTTAAAAAGAGTAAATGTAGAAATTCTTTAAACCTTCTTAGAAAGCATTTAAAAATGTGAGTGCGTTCACAGCTGCTGTCAGTGCACATAAGAGAGCCGGAAAACTGTCATTTATTTTGTTGACAATCAACCAGTATAGTTTTCTATGACATTTAAATTATAAATATATATTTTCCTAACCTTGGTCATTACAAAACTAATCCTCATTCTAACCTTAACCTAATAGGTCAATGATAGACCTATGACCTTGAGATTATAAAAAGTATATTTTGATAAGTTTAGCCATTACAACATTCTGCCTCTAGTAATTCACCGGTAGATCACAAATGAGAAAACCGATTAACTCACTTCTGTCACTCCGGCTCCTGTGAAAGCCGATCTGTGAGTCTATGTTCAACCCTGCACCCCAAAGCTTGGTGAGGTCCTTGGTTTTGGAGGCCAGGAGAGTGAATCCATAACCACATGCTGCCGAGATGATCTGTTTTTCACAACGGGTTTTAGGAAACATTAGTAAAAAAAAATGTGTTTTCGAGTTGCACCGCATATTATTCGGCATGATGTCCACAGTTTCGCTCCACGTGCTGGGAGTTTATTATATTGTCTACAGTTTCTAAAGTAGCTCCCAAAACCTGGAATGAAACGTCGCACATCATGTCGAAAACGCAACGGAGAGCTAAATAAAAGTTGTATTGACACATTCAATGACACAGCATGCACTACTGCCGTTCTTTGCAATTACATTTACGAAAACGTCAGTAATTGATGCCACTGAGTACAAAGTAAGTAATGAGTGACATTGCAGGAGACACAAACAATTAGGTCCAGGATATTTTTAAAATTAAGGTGATTTTTTAAACATATTAATTTAAAGAACCTGCCCTTTGGCAGATAACTCGAGAAGACGAGTGATGTGTAATCATCAGAATGTGCTGCAAATCGGTGCCAACCATCGCCGTACCTTGTCATCCGTTTCCAGCCGGTGCGGCGTGAACTGTATCTTCCGGGGCTTGTGCCTCGTGGACACGGGCGACACGAAATTTGGGATGCCCAGGGCGCCTGTGTAGGTGAAGCCCCATACAAACACACGGCCCTTGGGCTTGGCGTTGCGTCCCACATACTTCGTCGCCGTCGGGGCCTCCTGTTTGGCATCGCCAACTGACATCCGGGAGTGCAACCCGGCCGCCACTGGTCGCAGTGAAGCTCGCAGGCCGCTGGACAAACGCATCGTCACGGCCCAGACTGCTTATTGCTTGCGACGGCTTATTGCTGCGACAGCTTACGAGTGGGAACACATCCACAGCGAACAAATCAGAAGCCTCGCTACCGAGACAGTCGTCTGTTGTGGCAGTGTACAGTAATGCCAACTCACAACTATTGGCAGCTTACAGCGGAGGCAGATCACGATTGAGAAGGTTCGTCGGAGATTACTGCTCTCAGCTCACGGAGACTTGGCTCCGTTGTCCGTTTATGCGACAGCAGTAATTCTGGACAGAAAACGGAAAGAAAAAGTTCTTAGCGCACGGTAGTGTGGAAGAGACAGATCCACGTGGTTCTGTAAAAAAACAGTTGTGGTTAGTGTAGCCACCTAAAGGGCCGTCCATAAATGACGTCACGCGATTTTGGACGATTTTTGACCCCCCCCGTCACACGGCGTCACAAAAGTCAGACCCGCCCCCTCAAATATGACGTTGCAAAGCTCTGCTCCCCCCACCCCAAATACATGCTTCAAATCGCTTTAAACTATTGTCATTGTCGTGCGTATTTAATGTGGCGCTGCACTCTGATGTTATAGAAACATTTATTAAAAGTATATTTAATTAAGGAGAACGTGTTGTCTATATTTATTCAAAGTTGTGCATTTTGATGTGACGTCACATTTCTCAAACCCTACCCCCCTCGTCACACATCGTCACAAATGTCTGACCCCCCCCCCCCCCTAGGTGCTTGACGTCATTTATGGACGGCCCCTAATCAATAAAATAAGACATTTGCCAACTGTCGCTTCAACAGCCACTTCGTACACATCTGCGTACCGAACGCGCATTGATGCAGTGAAATCGTATCTGTAGTTGGTGTCAGTATTGACTTGACTGGTCGTGTTTATTTTTAATTACGGACGGACGTAATTTAGTCATTATTTACAAATGCATTAGGATCGTCATTCCTGGAATATATTGACTGCAGGATATTTTCCAAGTCTTCTAGCAATGTCAATTGAGACTTTTCCAAATGTCAAACGATTTCTAGATGCTCTCCTTACGCCAGATTGCTTACGGGGGTTCGTTTGAACATTTTTCACCACACTCAGGCAGTGCACATTGAAGGGGGAGAGGCCTCAAGGCCAGGTCAGATATCAATTCGACACTCGTCTTAAGCCGTGGCCGCGAATACAAACTCTACGTCGTTGGCTTCATAGCGCAGTGGGATACCACTGAACCCGCGTGCAATGTTATCCTTAGCTTAAGTCCACCGTCAACACCATTACACGAGAGAGTGGGTGTATTGTAACCGTGACAGATTGCAAAGATCGTTCGCAATTGACAGAACCACTAACCAGGACGCACGCTCACTCGTGGGCGCTGCCATCTTTTGTTTTGCTCCAAAATCTCGCGCAATCTCGCGAGATCTCGGCGGTTTGAAGAAGGTGGGGGGGAGGGGGTGCGAGAAGGAGTCCAGAGGGAAAATCCTCTGATGTGAAAGCAGCTTCACAGGAGGATTGTTGGCGTCATCTGGTCCGATACCATGTGAGACTAGGCTTTAAGAAAAGCTGTCTCGGGTGTGGACCAATAAATGTCAAGGACAGTGCATACATTATCAGAGTTGTGTTTTTTGTTTGCATTCCGACCTCAGGTATTGTGGTCAATGCAAACATGACTCTTTGTAAAAAAAAAGGTGTCAGTTTTGTTGCCAGATAAAAGGGTAAAAAAATAAATTATCATATTTTGCTACTGGCAAAGGAGGTTCCAATAGAGCATTATCTTCTTGGTTCTTTCAGTAAAGTCACGTAGAATCGATTCCACATTGGAATCGATACCACTTTGTTTACGATGAACTCGCGTTGTAAAAACATTGGATTCGATTTTCTCATCGAATCGTTATCTCTTTAGCCAATCTTCGATTCTCAATTGTACCCTAAACGTTAAATGCATTAATCGATTCCTCGATGTAAACGGCTTCGCGCTCAGCTGAAATATATCCCGCATGCGCTGCGTGCTAAAAGAGGACGCCTTCACAAATATAATCTCGTATCTTTTTACTTAATCCTGTGCACACGTTACAATTGATTATAATTTAGTTTCACACTCGCTCATCGATTCAATAGTTACCGCACCGTTCAAATTTTTTTTATCGATTGCGGGAATCGAACGTTATAGGAATCAGAATCGCCATCTTCATCCGCGCCGCTCTCTCTCCGCGGGAACAATGGCGCTTAGTCGGACGTACGGGCCCAAACCCATTAAGTTCCAACTCGAGGATGCCGGAGAATGGTTCATGATCGGCTCCGAGGTGAGGGAGCAGACGTACACAAAATACATTTCACCCCCGATCGGATCGAGGGAGATACGTGCACGTTTGACCGAGATACAACTAGCTCGGACTCCGGCCTCGTCTGAATGGGCCCGCCGAGGTTCGGGACGGGTTTCCCCGCGGGGTGGCCAGGCGAGCTCGGAGGATGAGCCTGTTATCGCTAGGCCGCAACCATTCATTGTCATTTGTTTATGGGTTTTTATCGTACGTATGGTAATTACATTTAATTGTAACGTAGAGCCTGGGTCCTTTGTTATTCCACTGTTGAATAAAGACTTCCCCGCCGCCAGTGTTGGAGGTTTTTGACCATACTTCACCACGCTGGTCATTGCGAGTTGAAGGGGGGGGGGGATAGGCCCGGGTCAGGTTTTTGGTTACCAGAGAGAAAATGTTAGATACATTTTTTGTGTGTTATTAAATCGTTCATTCGTCTGTCTGTTTGCAGGTGGGGAATTACCTGCGCATGTTCAGGGGCTCTCTGTACAAAAAGTACCCTTCGCTATGGCGCCGCTTGGCCACAATGGACGAGCGCAAGAAAATCGTCGCCTCGTCGCACGGTGAGGCGACGGGCCGTTGGGAATGGGGACAGTGCAGGGGCAAGGCGAGGACGTCAGACGAGAGATGTGAGAATTGGCACATTGCAGGGGCAAAGGGGGGCATCAGACGAAATATGTGGGAATGGGGACATTGCAGGGGCAAGGGGGGGCGTCAGACGAAATATGTGAGAATTGGCACATTGCAGGGGCAAGGGGGGGCGTCAGACGAAATTTGTGGGAATGGGGACATTGCAGGGCCAAGGGGGGGCGTCAGACGAGAGATGTGGGAATGGGGACATTGCAGGAGCAAGGGGGGGCGTCAGACGAAATATGTGAGAATTGGCACATTGCAGGGGCAAGGGGAGGGCGTCAGACGAAATATGTGAGAATTGGCACATTGCAGGGGCAAGGGGGGGCGTCAGACGAAATATGTGAGAATTGGCACATTGCAGGGGCAAGGGGGGGCATCAGACGAGAGATGTGGGAATGGGGACATTGCAGGGGCAAGGGGGGGCGTCTGACGAGAGATGTGGGAATGGGGACATTGCAGGAGCAAGGGAGGGCGTCAGACGAAATATGTGGGAATGGGTACATTGCAGGGGCAAGGGGGGGCGTCAGACGAAATATGTGGGAATGGGGACATTTTAGTGGCAAGGGCAGTCCGTCAGACGACAGGAGTGGGAATGGGGACATTGCAGGGGCAAGGGCAGTCCGTCAGACGACAGGAGTGGGAATGGGGACATTGCAGGGACAAAGGGAGCGTGTCAGATGACAGATATGGGAATAGGGAGAGTGCAAGGGCAAGGATAGTATGGTTGCATGATTATGAGCCCAGGACATGTATGTCAATACTGTATGTTGAACTTCTTTCGCACCGTACATAGCCAACCCTGCTAATCGGAGGTGCATCTGGCTAGGAAGTCGGATGACAGATGTGAAAAGTTAAGAATGTAAATGGGGGCAATGGAGGGAATGATGAAGAGATGTAGACAGACACTGCGATGGCAGGATGAGATTATTAGCCGATGTGAAGGTGCGCACTGGATGTGGGCGACAATAAATTAAATTCGAGTCAAAATATTCTCCCCAACACCTATAGATGAGCTCAACAGTGTTATCCTTGCTTTCTAGCAATTTTAACCCTAACAATCTTGATGATTCCTTGCTAAAGGTTTCTGTTTGGTGTTTTAACGTCTTAACACCTGTTTTATTGCCAGAAAGGGTAAAACCTATTCTTATAGTCCTGATAAGTGTTATCATCAGGGTGAGAGCTAAGATTTTATAATTTGCAACCTAATTCCATGGTGCCACTAGGTTTTGTTGTGTCAAAATTCATAATGGAGATGTTTTGACGAATAAACAAATACCCCACGTGCTTGACATTTGTTGATGTTTTGTACAGACCATGGCTACACAACCCTGGCCACCAGTGTGACATTGCTCAAGGCCTGCGAGGTGGAGGAGATCCTGGAAGGCAATGATGACAAATACAAAGCAGTCTCCATTAGCACCGAGCCACCTGCCTACCTTCGGTGAGCTGTGAGAAGATGCAAAACCAAATTTTTAAATGCATTAAGAGAATAAACTCGTGAAGAAATTGTGGCCAGCTATAGTTATTTCCCCTGACTTATGTCAGTTCAGCTTCTCAATTAAATTAACTATCTTAGTTTTTTCTCCTACACTGGCTGTCTTGCAGTTGAGGCAGCCTTATGTCTGATATGCTTACGTACAACAGAATACATTTGTCTGCCGGGCAGCACTCATTTTTGGAGTGTAGAGGAAAGCAAGGACACATTTTAGCCGGAAAAAGCCTGGCAGTTTTAGCATTGATGTGTTATGTACAAACTATAAGGTGATGAAAACATTTGAACTATGTTAATGGTGAGTTGTACGCCGCCGAATGGATAGAGCGCAGCACTGTACCTAAAAAAAGCTCTTCGGTGCTTGAGGAACGAAGCCTACAAAGCCTTCAGTCACTTTTGCAATTGTAATTTATTTCAAATAAAATCACTCCATCCATCGGACAGCTTGGTACCAGCTTGTTTAGCTTCCTGCACCGGATGTTTGGCTGGTTCTTTAATGAGTGACTCGTCGGCACTTTTCAGAGAGCAGAAGCCAAAGCGGCCGAACCAGTGGGTGCCAGCGATGCCCAACAGCTCTCACCATCTCGACGCAGTGCCTTGCTCCACGCCCATTAACCGCAACCGCATGGGCCGCGACAAAAAACGCACTTTCCCGCTCTGGTACGTTGTCCATCAAGAGTACCTTTCAAACGTGCATGCACACGGTTACATTGTGGTGTAACTGCTGCTAACTGTCAAGAGAGGTAAGTGTAAATAGAAGGGTATTTTAGGTAGGAGTTATGCTTGTATTACAGCATGGATCAGAGAGTGAGACTAAGCAGTTTGAAAGATGTGAGCATTTGCGCACAGGTTTCTTAGGTAATGCAAATAATTTCATGCCAAGATCTGATAAGCAATGTGTAAGTCTCAAAGGGAACACGGCATGTAATTGTTGTAGATATAAGGAAAAAAAACGTTTGCACTGGATAGCACAGGTGTGGAGGATGGCTGGCGACCGATACAGGAGTTGGAATGGTCCCCACATGTCTGGTGACCAAGGAAGAATGCCTCGGAGCAGATGGTGGGATACTGTTGGGGCATATCAATGAAGGTCATGGGTCTACTGTGCAGCATTTGTGGGATCTGAGAGATTGCAAGTGTTGGCTTTGACAGCTTTGGCCACGATGACATCTTGAACTTTGAATTATAAAGAAAGTGCAATTACAAAACTACATGTGCATTGTACATTTTGTGTGACAGTTTCGATGACCACGACCCGGCAGTGATTCATGAGAACGCGATGCAGTCCGAAATTCTGGTGCCCATTCGTCTGGACATGGAGATCGATGGACAGAAGCTCAGAGACACTTTTACGTGGAACATGCATGGTGAGAACTCTTTATTACGACTCAAACCATGATATTGGGGCTGAATACATTGAATACGTCTCTGTTGTGTAATGTTGTTCAACAAAGAAAGTATAAATATGATTGTACAATTTGCACCATTGTATAACACTATTGTGACTCTTAAGTGCACTTTAGACAGCTAACATGCATCATTGTCAGATGAAACATACTGTGGTATGTATGTGACATTTTTTTCGCACCGTACGTAGCCAACCGTGCTATAATCGGAAGTGTGGGGGAAGGACAACAAACTAAACACAAAAAGCAGTGCTAAAGAAATTAGTTTTCAGTTTGCTGTGTAGATGAGAGCAGTGATGATGATTGTTTTCATTTCCAGAGAAGCTGATCACGCCAGAGATGTTTGCCGAGATCCTGTGCGACGACCTGGATCTGAACCCGCTGAGTTTCGTGCCGTCCATCGCAGCTGCGATTCGCAGCCAAGTGGAGGCCTACCCTACTGACAGCATCCTGGACGACCAGAGTGACCAGCGGGTCATTGTCAAGGTATTTCATTTGCAAGCTTGCAACCAGCTTTATAGTTATCCACAGTTGTCACAGATAGTTGTAAGTGAGTATTCCCACATCTACCAAGATGTTTGGTCGTCGTGGAAGAGTTTGCCAAATGCCCTCGGGGCTGTCTAGTGTAAGCACTTCCATCTGCAGTAACTTAAGATAATTATAGGGATGCATCTTTATCTTTTTATTTTATTACGGTAGATTTTTTTTTATTAAATATGCGGTATGTATTCACAACTCGAAAAATTAAGCGTGTGAGAAACTATTTAATATAACAATTATGTGGGTGGCTTTATGGAAAAAGGCCTATTAAAATTCCCACTTTGCGAACTCTGAAATGTGCGTGTAAGGTTTTGATCATGCAGTATGAACTGCGTACACCACAGTCGATCGACAGGTTGCATGATGTGAAGGGTTTGGTTGCTCCCACCCTTACCAGCGTGGAAGAATAGGCCAAAATAGCCACAAGAGGGGCTCTCTCAAGCTCCTCTAGTGGAGATCTTTCCGCCGCAGTGGCATATGCTTTGAATACCGTGCATCGATTTGTTTTGTGAACATGAAATCTAACCTGATTGTGTCTCTCTCTCTCTCTCGTTTGTTAACAGCTCAATATCCACGTGGGGAACATCTCGCTGGTGGATCAGTTTGAATGGGACATGGCGGAGAAGGAGAACTCGCCGGAAAAGTTTGCGCTCCGGCTTTGCTCGGAGCTGGGACTGGGTGGGGAGTTTGTCACTACTATTGCCTACAGCATCCGTGGCCAACTCAGCTGGCACCAGCGCACGTATGCCTTCAGGTCGGTGCCACGCCCTTGCAAAAGGTGCGTGTGAATGTTTTATTAACTATTGGATGTGTTACGTGTTTGGCACGTAAGTGAATATCCTCCTAGGGTTGTATTCGTGGTTTCGTTCTTGCCATTGTCCATTCTCACGTTGTTATTATTAATAACCTGTGCTTTTTTTTTTTCAGTGAGAACCCGCTGCCGATAGTGGAGATTGCCATCCGGAATGCTGGCGATGCCGATGCCTGGTGCCCCTTCCTGGAGACCCTCACTGATGCTGAGATGGAGAAGAAGATTAGGGACCAGGACAGGAACACTCGGTATGAGTTGGTGGCAATAAGTTTACATGAAGGAAACCAAGTCGATTGTATTTGTAATTTTCTTAGTGACAGCCAGTTTATAAGATCAGTCATTTCACTTATACACAGATGCTGCATTTTTGTTCACGTAATATTTATTCACCTGGAATCCGCCCGGTCATGAAATTGCGGTACCTAAGCAAAGTTGAGCCTGATCAGTACTTGGAAGCGACCGCCACATTTAACTGGTTGTTCTTGGCTATCAGGTTGCGTGGGAGGCAACAGAGGGCAGTGGATATTGTACTGTGTTCTGCTCTATGCATCCACGTCCATGCTGCCTTTCAAACCACGTAGACTTACGTAATGACACAAATGTGTGTGTATTATTTGTTGATGACATGTATTATTTATTAACTTTGTTCCCTGTTCCTTTACAATATTCTTAACTGCTTGTAACTATTTTTATGCTTCTTGCACTTCTGTTACACAGGCGTATGCGACGACTGGCCAACACTGCTCCGACTTGGTAGTTTTCTGCCACTGCTTATCAAGACAGCTGCTGTAATATTGCCTGGAAGTTGGACACATCTCTCAACTGCCCATAGATATTCAACTTCGTGTAGCATATATTAAGTTTTCCTTTTGTATGTATTTTTTTTAAACATTAAACTATATGGCATAATTGGATATTGCTCTCGAAACGTTAATACTATTTAATACTGTATCCATAAAGCCAAATGTTAAACATTACACTGTTTCCAGCGTCTTGTAATTTACCATCATTGTTTATGGTATTTTTAAAGATAGCATATATATGATTAAACCAATTATCAATAGACTTCTTGACATTTTGGAAAAGTTACTTTTGCCGCTTCAGTTTGTTTTGGGGTCAAAACTGTGTTTAGTGTTTTCATTGTTTTCCAAGGAAGATATGTTACGTGTTTCCCCCCCCCCCCCCATCACATGCAGCTCTTTTTAGAACAGTTGTCATTGTTGAAACATACTTGAGTTGTTTGCGATGAGTTTAGCTTTTATTTTCATTCAGATCTGTCATGTTAAATACAGTTTTTAAAAATAATAAAACTTGATTTGTTTTCTAACTTGGAACGTCTGTTAACCTTTAAATGACTATGCAAACTTCTGAGTGTCATCTCATCTGAATTGGGAGTAAAGGTTTAGGCTGTTAAAAATTACCCGGTCAGTATATTCAAATGAATTGACCTCTGCAATAAACTAGAGAACTTTACTCTCAACTTAAAGCTTTCGTGACTGCAGGAATTCATACTCTTTGTGTCTTTCGGTAAAGTCACGTAGATAGAAAAATAATAAATAAAAATCACGACGTTTTGATCGCAACGCAAGCAATCGTCTTGAGTTGAAAAAATACAACAGGCAGACTGCCTCAGCACCTGACTTTACCGAAAGACCCAAAGAGTATTTACTCTCAACCTTACATCAAGGCTGCTGTGTTAATGAATACAATTGGTTTTGAAGCAAGGTAACAAACTTTGTGACCAAGGATCCCCAAGTGGGGCTAACGTCTTATAGGATGACTGGTGATACAATCAAATACCATTTCCCAAAGCACTTGAACCTTTTCCACTGATCCTGGTTAAAACATAAAATTATTCAGAATGTCATGCACCTGAACAGAGGTCCAAAGTCCTTTGTACACGTGTAGTGACTTCATAGATGTCACCATGCTGTGAGTGCAGTACCGGCTCTAGAGGGGCACGGTGTGTGTGTGTCTTGTAACATTACTTAATGCCACCATGATGTGGGTGGAGTACCGGCCCTAGAGGGACACGGCATGTGGATAATGGCATCAAGGGATGTCACCAGGCTGCAAGTACAGTACCGGCCCGAGCGGGCAAGGTGTGTGCCCACCCGAAGGGAAGGTCGGGTAAGGCCATGACGGTCTAGTTGACCGGGTGGACACGTGACCAGTTAAGACAACAGGGGCCTCCAAGGAAGGGGGCTGTGAGAGTCACGTGATGGAACCGAGGTTCTTCAGGAAAGTTCTGGAAGGGAGGCGTGGCCAGGGGTGGAGCCGGCCACGCGAGTCTTCAAGCACGTGGTCCGGGCAATAAGCTGTCAGCTCCGGTCCACGTTAGCAGTTGTTACGTAGTTAGCCAGGGTGGTCACCACCCTAGATCGTTGTGTTAAGTTGTCCTGTTGTGTTAAAGAATAATACAATACGCTGCCTCCGAGTTGAAGATGACGTCTCAGTTGAACTCACTACACACGTCCGTCACTAGACTTTACAATGGATTTCTTAAAAGCTATTTTTTTTTGCGTTTGGTACGTCTTGCCATTTAGCTCTCAGCATGTGCAGCGACACGTTGGACGTGAAGTTTAAAGTTTATTTGTTTAACCAGGTAAGAAAACAAAATCGGTTTGATCTGCAAGAGTTATCGCCATGCTGAACAACGCGCATACTTTGACGGAAACGTTTAGGCTGTTCCGAACAACACTGTACAACTTGAAATCACTACGGAGAGCTGCAGAGGGGCCGTCCATAAATGACGTCACGTGATTTTGGACGATTTTTGACCCCCCCCCCCTCGTCACACGGCGTCACAAAAAGTCAGACCCCCCCTCAAATATGACGTCACAAAGCTCTGCCCCCCTCCCCCCCCCCCAAAACCATATTTCCATTTTGAAAATAAAACATGTTTCGCTTTAAACTATTGTCATTGTAATGCGTATTTAATGTGGCGCGGCACTTTGATGTTGTAGGAGTGCTGTTATAACAATTATAACAATTCAATATTTATTTAAAGTTGCGCATTTTGATGTGAAGTCACATTTTTCAACACTCCCCCCCCTCGTCACACATCGTCACAAATGTCTGACCCCCCCCCCCCCCCCTAGGTGCGTGACGCCATTTATGGAAGGCCCCATAGCACAAACATGAAAACCTCCATACAGTCATTTATCGGAATGAAGTGTATAAAAACGACTTCACTAGTCAGGTTTGCCATTGCTGAAGCAGTTCTAATGTCATCTCGTGGTTGTCAAGCAGTGAAATGCCATGTTCTTGTACAAAGTCAAGGCGTTGGCGCAATAGTTTCCACCTCGTGGTGTTCACCTCGATGCGGTATTTAATAGACCCTGGTGGGAATACCGATTGACCTCGATGTGATTTCAAGTCACTCTCCCATGATGGGGATACCAGTTGAAGTATGCTATACATGCACCCAGAGTTTACATTTGCTTTTTACTGGTAGGGAACCCACTGGTTCCACCAGCCCACAGGGGAGTATTGTGTCCGTCCGTCGTGCAGGGAGGGGCTGGGTGGGGAGGGAGGGGCTGGGTGGGGAGGGGAGGGTGGGGAGGGGTGGGGTGGGGCTGGGTGGGGAGGGGCTGGTCACCCCGTGGTGCCCTTATAAAACTTAACGTTTCACCTACTCACGCCGGCTTGTGCCCGCCCTCACAGTCGGACATTTTTGCGGAATACACCACGCCGCCGTTGACCCTGGCCATTGACCGAGCAACCAAACGTTCCTACCAGCTCCCTCCGCAAGAATGTGTTTTATTTCTGCCGGACATGTCTAGGTCGATGACCCAGAAAATATTTCTACACACGGCACTACATTATTCAACATTCCTCTCGCTATGGATGTGGCTAATGGTCACACCTACAGTCTCCAAGCGACCTGGAAAATATTCGGAGAGAATTGTGTGTTTCTGGTTTTGCTTGTGATGTGGATATACAGTGTGTACAGATCTTCTTGGTTCTTTCGGTAGTCACGTAGACGGGAAATAATAAAATAATAAAAATAAAACATAATAAAATAATTCTCACGACGTCTCGGCCACAACGCAAGCAGCCGTCCTCACACACAACGCAAGCAGGACGGCTGCTTGCGTTGTGGCCGAAACGTCGTGAGAATTATTTTATTATGTTTTTATTTTATTATTTCCCTTCTACGTGACTTTACCCAAGAACCAAGAAGATGAATCCCTGCAGTCACGAAAGCTTTAAATCGAAATTTAGTGTGTACAGATGTTTTAGTTTATGCTCAAAATGTCACAGTCGGCGATCCGGTACATGTTTACCCAATTACAAAAATGTAGCCGAGCAAGTCCTTAACAGGATCAAACCAGAAAGATATAGTATTGTCATTGTTGAAGAAGTGCGGTACAATAACCACCATGACCCACATGGCATGCGAAATCCAGCAGTGGATTGACTGAGGGCTGTTGAGTAAATGTGCGTTCTAAAATACTGTAGTCATTTTTACACATACATTTAATAGCATCGTAATTCTTAGCATCATCATTGTTGTATGCATTGGGATCAACACTCATCATATCTAAGGTTGATAAAATAAGTAACCACTCATGAATGGAATTGACCAAACCAATGCAAGACCCTCATGAAACGTCGAGATTGACATTAGAGTCGCATCATTGTTCATCTTTAGTTACTTCCGTGTAGCCTACAGGACGTGAATTACTTCAACAAAAGTTAATAAATGTCTGGCATGAGGATGTTCGTTTAAGCCTTTGGGTGGAAATTCCCATTCTACGTCACGTTCCGTGAACGTTTCGCGCACTCAGTTGCATCACTATTTAAACAATAAGCCCTTGAAGCTGAATGAGCGTATTTCTTAAACATATCTGGGTTTCAGGCATCAATAGTCATGATCTATCCGCTGTAGGATGAGGGCCTCCCAAAGCTGTCTCTATATCTCATGGTCTTGTGATGCAACAATCCATATATAGCTCCTGCACGTGTGTCGAAATAAGAACGTATTTCATTATTGTGTATGTCACCTGCAATGACGTGGAAAAGAAACGTGTACATTGACAAGAGAGAATGGAACCAAAGCACGGAATGTGTGCAAATAGGCATCTGGATGTGCATGCTTAGAATCAAATCGAGATCACTGTCTATCCAAGGTTACCAATCATGAAAAAAACATGTTTTGTTTTTTACTTAATTTTTCCAAAATAATACAATACTGTGAGTTTCTCTCCGTGTTTGTGTCTGTCTCTCCCGTGTATTTGGGTCTCTATAACTGGTCCATGTTTCAATTTAAAGCTTTCGTGACTGCAGGGATTAATATTCTTGGTTCTTTCGGTACATGTTTCTTTTTAAATCCTTTATATTAAGTTCGCTTGCTTGCTTAGGACCGTGCAAATCTTTCGGTTGTTTTTTAACCCACTTCCCGTGATCCAATCGAGCTGACATTTTGCACAGACTCGTTGTGCGTGACAATGCATTTTCGTGAGAAAAAAAAATTCCAAAATTTTACACTGTTTAGGGAAAAAATATATATATATTTAATTACCAATTGTTTAATGCTGCCAGACAATCATCTGACCCATAGGTGGCAACCATCTCAAGCCAGAGGACGAGAGGACTCTAGCCGCCCCGATGCCACGCATATGAAGGATTTATAGTGAAAAACTTTGTTTTTACGGGTTTACTTGTTATTGTTTAATTTTTATTATTGTATAATTTCCCTTCGACGTGACTTTACCGAAAGAACCAAGAATATGGTCCATGTTTGTGTCTCCCTCTATACCTTTGTTGGTGTCTGTGACACGGTGCCACTGTGTGGTCAATCTCTATGTCTCTCTCCATGCCTCTGTCCAGCTCAGTGTCTGTGACTTCACATCTGTTCGTGTGTCTCTTGTGCCAGTGTGTCAAGGACTCTCTTCCCGTCTGTGCAAGTTCCAATGCTCACAAACTGCTCTTGCCGCAAGTGGCCGACGGAGACCGACACACACAATTACCTCCGATCAGCGTACAACGTACAACCACAGCACTTAGCGGACGTCAACCGGCGATCAATCCACTGCTGGATCAAAGTCCACTCCAAGCCGTTACCACCAGCATCGCGATCCTGCGCCGCAATGATCCACCACGCACGCACACACGCACGCGCGTACCGAGATGAGTTTCTGAACGCACGCAGGCGCAGCGCAGTAAGGGGCCGTGCATAAATGACGTCACGCACCTGGGGTGGTGGGGGGGTCAGACATTTGTTACGATGTGTGACGAGGGGGGGGGGGTTTGAGAAATTTGACTTTACATCAAAATGCGCAACTTTAAATAAATATAGAATTGTTATAACAACACTAATTGTTATAACAACACTCCTACAACATCATAGTGCAGCGCCACATTAAATCATTAAATACGCACTACAATGACAATAGTTTAAAGCGATTTGAAAAATGTTTTATTTTCTAAATGGAAAAATGGTTTTGGGGAGGGCGGGGGGGGGGGCAGAGCTTTGTGACGTCATATTGGAGGGGGGGGGGGGTTCTGACTTTTTGTGACGCCGGGTGGGGAGGTAAAAAATCGTCCAAAATCTCGTGACGTCATTTATGGACAGCCCCTAAAGTAGGTGGCGCGCCCGTTGCTACATTCCTACGGCTAAATTCCGAGGTGGTGGTGGTTGTTGTTGGTGGTGGTTGTTAAAGCGCCACCTGCATGCGAGTTTGTGAAGTCACCATCACCCTCCCCCCCCCAAATCTCCCCCATTGACGTCAACTTCCCTTAGAGAATAAGCAGGAAGAACGTCGTCGGCACACACCGAATGCCATAAGCACTCTTCTTCACTCAAGCAGAAGGATCGCAGCGAATCTCTTTCGGAGGAACAAACAAACGAAAAGACGCACGCCACGTGTGAGCTCCACAACTTCTCTTCGCTTGTCTGTTTTTTTTTGTTTGATTTGTTAGTACCGAACAACAACAGAAACGGACCTTGCAGAGTTTTTTTTTCTTCTTTCATTGAGGTAGGTGGAGAGAAGGGGAGGTGGCGGTGGGGGGGGGTGTAGGGACGTAACAAGATCGTATTCCTGTCGTTTTATCAACAACAGCAACAACAACAATACTACTACATAAGACCAAAGACTCTAATAATAACTGTGGTTGACGAGTAAGCTCACAAGTTATAGACAACGCTGAACGCGCTACAACCCCCGTTGGGGATCGGTAGTGCGTGAGGTTTCCCAGGTAAGGCAGCGAGTAAAGCGTTTACAAACAAACCAAAATCAACGATGTGGGGTTCAGAATCTGACGAATTCGAGTCGTCTTGGAAGGCGCAGTTCCCCGACTGTGACCCCCCTCGGTTGGAACTCAAGCCCGGTGACCCCGACGGCCTGGCGCGCAAGCTGGACGCCACGTGCGCCACTGTCCGACGGTTGGAAACGGAGCTCAAGCAGGAGCGCTTCGTGGCCATCTACCTGCAAACGCGTCTGGCGCGCGAGAACAAGCGGTACGATTGCAGCCGATGGATGGGCTCCACGGCGTCTCTCGACGACCTCGTGGGTGACGACGGCGGTGGTGGTGGTAGTGACGGGCGAGTCGGGCACGCAGCCTTCGAGGTACGAGCGAGAAATCGAGACGAGGCTACGATTATTGAGAAGGAGCAGCAGCCACCACCATCATCACCATCGCCGTCGTCGTCGTCGTCGCTTGGGCTACCCGACGAGAAGAACGTGGTGCTGGTGGTGCATAAGGCGAAGCAGCAAAGGCAAACGATCCTGTCCCGGCGCAAGATGATGAAGAACGTCAACTCGCAACGTCGCTCTTCTGACGAGGAAGACGAGAAGAATGACAGGAAGGAGGAGAATGATGATGAGGATGATGATGATAATGATGACAACGACGAGGTCGTTTCGGATGGCGTGGCCGAGGAGACGGCGGCACCCTCGAGGGAAAGTCTCCTGGTCGATCCTCTGTCCCTCCGCTCTCACCACGGCAGCTCGGACTCCCTGGGTGCCAGCAGTGACAGCGAAGAAGACGTGGAGTCCGCCGAAGCATCTCCCGAGAAGGAGACGGCTACGAGGAGGAGGAGGAAGAAGAAGCAGCAGCAGGCGAAGGTCGAAAAGGAGAAGCTGGTCACCTGGACGGACACGAAGACCTCCGTCAAGGTGGCGGGGGGGCATAAGTGCTACGCGGTTACCAAAGTTTTCGGCGACGCTGCTGCTGCTGGTGCAACTTCGACCCAATCGCCTTCGTCTGTGGAGATGGATGGGGCAGCCTCCTCGAGGCCAAGGTTGTCCGTTCCCAACTACAAAGTTGGCCAGGTGGAAATTAAGGTGACACGTGCCGAGGAGGACCCACACAACCACCTGGGTAAGCAATGCGTGCTCGTCTCTTGTGTGTGTGTGGTTAACAAAACAACGTTTAAAGACGCGGCTATTGCACGCATTTTATTGTGCTGTTTGTGGTTGGCCGATTGGTGTTTTTATAAAATATTTCAGATAACTTTTACAAAAAGACAACCAGAAAATTACCCCTTCTTGGTTCTTTCGGTAAAGTCACGTAGAAGGGAAATAATAAAATAATAAAAATCAAACATAAAATAATTCTCACGACGTTTCGGCCACAACGCAAGCAGCCGTCCTCAGGTGAAGAACAGCTTCAGACGCTGTTTTTCCGACATACCTGTTCTTCACCTGAGGACGGCTGCTTGCGTTGTGGCCGAAACGTCGTGAGAATTATTGTTTTATGTTTTATTTTTATTATTTTATTATTTCCCTTCTACGTGACTTTACCGAACGAACCAAGAAGATGAATCCCTGCAGTCACGAAAGCTTTAAATCGAAATTCAGAAAATTACTTTGAAATAAGTGCGAATCGCAATTTCGAGGGGTTTTTTTTGGGGCCGAATTCTTTTTTGCCTGGCTGGCCTATCGCCGGTTCATCTGGAATGCGTCCAACTTGTTGGACGTCGAAAGCTAAGCACGCTTGATCCTGCACAGATACGCACTCCAGCTGCAGTTTATTCTAGTCCACTGCGGCGTTCACCAGAAAAAAAAAACAGAGTTCGATTCCTGACCACGGGTGGAGAGATGTTAACTACCTCGCCTGGTAAGCAAGATGTCGTGGATTCGATCCCGACCCTGACGCCTGCTGCCGTATATTTGGAGTTTGCGTGTTCTCTTTTCCCACGGTCTCGTGGATTATTATTCGGGTCCTCTGGTTTGTCCCTCCAGATTTAGAATCAACATGCTTTTACAGCATATGGCTACTATATAAAATTACATATGCTAAGCTATTTCTTTGAGCTATCATTTGTGGCCAGGTCGCTTTCAAATTAGAATAGTTATATTTCGTTAGACAATGACGTTAACCATCAATAGCAAGTGATATCTGAACCGGTCCTGACCTTCACATTTTATTCACCCGGTATGGTTAAACAACTATGGTACCGAGAATAACATGGGGAGGCCTTCATCCAGCAGTGGATATGTCCCCATGTTCATGCGCAGCTTCCTCTTCTGTTCATGGTTGCATCATCTTATAAACAAACTATGTCCAGTATATACGTTATTATTTCTTTAAATACACCTAAATTGTGTTGTAACGATATTGTATGACAGTATACAGGAAGGACATTGATATTTTCAATTCAGTGTGACTGACCACTAAATCAGAATATTTACAAATCCGATGCGTTATGAAGCTATTTTTCACAGATGCCCATGCCATCCCATGTACATTATGAATGTTACACCATTCTTTCTTGTTTTAAATAGGATAGTATACAGTAATGGGGTGGAGCGGTGGCTACGTGGTAAGTGCACTGCGCTAGAAACCCGGAGACCTGAGTTCGAATCGTAACGATGCTTAACTTAAAATGTCGAGTCATATCTGTGTGCCAGTCCTTCACATACTTGCACTAACTAGCATGGTGAAGTGTGGTCAAACAACTCCCTCGACCAACAGGCACGGGTAGCCCTTCATCCAGCAGTGGACTGACAAAGGATTGGGCATTGTTACGCATCACTAAATTATTAACAAATGTAACTACAGGACTGTACGCACGGTTACCGTGCTGTTGCGGTAATTCCTTGTATGTTTTACCGAAACTAAAACAGCGTGTTTATATTTTTCTGTTAGCGCTTGCCATGTTTTTCAAATAACCGCGTGATAAAAGTGCGGAAATCCATTGATGATTTAAATAAACAAAAACATTTCCAGGGCGTGGAAATTGTCATGACGCTCTACGTCTTCGCCTTACCACTAAAATCTACAAGAAACGGCAGCAAGTGGCTTGCGTGCAAACATGCTGTGGGTATCTTTTGCCCTTCTGGGAGAGTGACATACGAGGCCGTCGCAAAGTAGAATTAGGTGAATCGAGGGCGTTGGCAGTTCCAACAGTCTTTGACGTCAGGAGACCTCTAAACAGCGGTGATTGTTAATGGTTTGAGATGGAAAGACCGCCACCAAATTGCTGCCCCGTGTCACTTCAGGTGAATACTCAGGTTAAATAAGTATGGGTAGGGCGGGATTGCGGGGGTGACACGGTTAAATTGTGTAGGTGTATTGTGGTCATGTGTAGTGCACTCACACTTTCCTGAGCGCCTTCCAGCATATTTCGCATTGACGGACACGTTTTATACTTTAGTCTTTGCACATGAATCGCACCCGAGACGATGTCAGGATTTTTATTTGGATTCACGGTGATGTTGTTGGATGAATATCGCGGATCCTAATTATTCACCGCGACATCATCCCATAACACTCTGAGACCTCCTTTACCAGTGGCAAAATATAGTACGCCTTTTGGCGTCATCTGTTCCAACACCAATGGAGACTAGGCTCTAAGAAAAGCTGTCTCGGGTGTGGACCAATCAACTTCAAGGACAGTGCATATCATTATCATTATCAGAGTTGTTTCTTTTTGTTTGCACTTTGACTGCTTGTGTTGTGGTTATTGCAAACATAATGCCTTGTATAAAGGTGTCAGTTTTTGTACCAGTTGAAAGGGTAAAAACCGATTACTATCATCCCATAATTTACTCCGCGTTTATCCCGGAGAAACAAAACAAATGGATAATTCGAAGAATCGGTCCGCGGATAACAGGACATTTTGCGGACCCAACAGCTCCCTCCGATAATAGGGCTTGTGGGCAGTGGTGTCTCTGGGGGGTTGCGGTGGGGTGTGGACTGCACCGGGTGACACCATCAGAGGGGTTGACACCAACATTTTAAAAAAGACACCAAAATTACTGTCTTTACAATTTTTGTGTTTCCGCAGATTTTTTTTTATAAAAAAAATATATTCCTGTAGTTAGTTATAACTAAAACATTCGTAAGCCCAGCTTACATGTACTGTATCAATATACCTACAAGGCTAAAACTCGATGCTAATTTACTTTTTGAACCTTCTAATGCGCTCCCGGTCAGAGCTATCATTGTTACCCAACTGCAATGACGCTTCCAGCCACGTGGTCTCGTCTGCACGCGCTGCTGTGTTCGTTGCTGTTCGTGTTTTTATAGTCGGCGATTTTGTGAAATTTTCTGGTGTTTTAGCTATAATATTTTGGTAATTAGTATTTGTGAACCTATATCAATAGCTTTTTTGAGAATGAAGTAGTAATTAAAGGAAATATTGTAATTTAAAGGTGCTATTTTAATTTTGCGAGTTGTTTATGTCACTACTATTGCCATTACATTCAGTGATATACGTACAAAAAACATTACTAAGGACTTTGTACGGTCTGGAACGGGCGGAGGTTCATGGGGGTGACACCATGAGTTACGCACGGGGTGACACCAACTCTAGTAACGCCACTGCTTGTGGGTAATATGACCACGTACCTCCTTAGAGTTGGAACTGTGATAAGTTTAATCCAAATGAATATTGTACAACGCTCAAAACAAGTGAGGATATGAATTTCTAATTGTGTGTACGCATCCCTTTCTGTGGTTAACGTGCCGTTAATCATTGTTTTCCAGTGTAGATTTGTCAGCGGGTTTTTTGTTGTTGCCGTCTTTATATTAATAAAATACATTTTTATTTCGAAATCGTGTAATACTGTACAGCACTCCACTGCAGTGCTTCAAAACTATTCTAAACTTGGGGGTGACTGAACCTTAAAAAGAATAGATATACGGATATGTGTGGACCACCGTACCACCAATACGATTGTTCTGAATTAAACTTACTCTAAAAGCGCCATAAAAGTTTAACTAAGAAACCAGCGGAACGATTTCGCTTACTCTCTTCATTAATCAGATGGCTGATGCTTCTAGTTCTGCAGTAAAAATGCATTTGGTGTTTTTCGTGACTTCAAAATAAATAAATCGTGCTGTAGTATTATCTGCAGTAGTTTGGCAAACCACTTCCCACGCGGCCTTACTGAATAAAGGTTAGGAACCACTGATGTACTGTACCAAAGTAGGCACTGTATGGTCTGGGTTGTTAGCCATATTTTCAGACACCCAAGAAGTTCCTCTACACTTGTCCCAAGGATAAGCGATAAGGATTTAAGGATCTGCTTTTATGGGGCGCTTCAATGTCCCGGCAACTCAATGCACACATTATAAGGTCAGACTCGTTACACACAAAGTGCTTTCCACAAATGAACCACAATACCTTGCTGATCTCGTCAAGGAACATAAACCTTCACGTGAACTCCGGTCATCCTCACAGCATTGCACAAAGACGGTCACTGCATCGCGCGCTTTCAGATGCGCTTCTGCGGCCGTCTGGAATGCTCTTCCATCCGATATTAGCAAGCCACTGGAAGCTATGCACTTTGAAATATAGAATGTCAACTCATTTATTTAGAACCACTTTTTGTGTTTAGTTTGTTGTCCTTCCCGTGCACTTCAGATTAGCACGGTTGGCTACGTATGGAGTGAAATAAGTTCAACGTACGTACATCACACCTCATCCCAACGATTCCAATGCTTTACTGTAGTCTAGCCAAGGGGACCCCCCCCCCCCCACCGTTGCACCTCTCCCTGTGCAGCACAAAATAAATGCAGAGCCGGCTTCGTGAGTGGTCCCTGCCAAAAGGATGTGACTTTCCACCACCAGCTGATACAGCAGTGGATTGGCTAATGGACGGTAACATTTGTAGGTTAATTTTCTACGGCTGTAATGCTCCGAAAAAGTTTCTGTGGGCCTTAGGCATGAGGCGTAAGAATGCAAGAAGGAGCAGGAAGACACCTTGACTTGACTTTGCGTGAAAATATTCACGGAAGGGCCATCCTGAACATCTTGCTCGGCCAAGTTCAGCACCCACCCAACACGGATTCACTCCGAGTATGCTGATTATGTTGCATGAAATGCCGTTCAGCATTGTGTGGGTTGGAGCCGGTCAGCCAGTCACTGTTACAGCTGCTGTTTATCGTTTGGCCAACAGCAAAGCTGTATTGTGGTCTATGCAAACATGACTCCTTGTAAAAAAGGTGTCAGTTTTGTTGCCAGATAGAAGGGTAAAAAACCAATTATCATATTTTTTACTGGCAAATGAGGTTCCAATGGTGTAAATGCTTATCCCCGCGCTCTCATACTCTGATGGTGCATTGTCTTTGAGTTGTGCGTCATCTGGCGTCATCTGGTCCAACCCATGTGAGACTAGGCTCTAAGGAAAGCTGTCTCGGGTGTGGACCACTCAACTTCAAGGACAGTGCATACATTATCAGAGTTATGTTTTTTGTTTGCATTATGACTGCAGGTATTGTGGTCTATGCAAACATGACTCCTTGTAAAAAAGGTGTCAGTTTTGTTGCCAGATAGAAGGGTAAAAAAGCAATTATCAACAGCAAAGCTGTTGAGTATCCAGGCGATGTAACAACACTGGTATCGAATTTCATCATTTTCTTTAAATGTGTTACCCACCACCACTACCAACCCCACAGATGCCCTTTCTGTTCCTTCATTAGATCTATTCTGACCAAATATACATTTCATAACTTGCATTTACGTTATATGTATATAAATGATAAAAGACCATGCATTGCAGCTGTGTATGCCAAGTGACACTTTTGCATGCACACCCAGACGTAATAATAATCGTTTCCTTTTCCCAGGAGAGCATCACTGAGGCTCAATATTTTCTCAGAAGGATCCTGCACTTGAGATGTTTGGCCAGACTTAGTCAGACAATGGTACCTTTTAGGATTGTTAAGGGTTCGTGTTAATACCTGCAACTCAGGCCAACTAAGGCACCTTCACAAATTTAATGGTTCAGAGTGAATATTCAAGGGTTGCAGAGCTGGACAAAGGGAGAGTTTAGAGTCTCAGTGTTCATTGTTATTTGCCGATGCTCCTAGAGCTAGACTGGGGCACCTTTATGGTTATTAGGGCTCGTTATTAATGCCGTGACATCATAGCTATCTTAAATCACCTGCACAACTTACAGCCAGATAATTGTTTTTTACCCGTTTATCTGGCAACAAAACTGACACCTTTTTTTTTACAAGGAGTCATGTTTGCATTGACCACAATACCTGCAGTCAAAATGCAACAAAATACACAACACTGATAATGTATGCACTGTCCTTGAAATTGATTGGTCCACACCCGAGACAGCTTTTCTTAGAGCCCAGTCTCGCTGGGCTCTGTTGGACCATATGACGCCAAAAGGCGCGCAACTCAAAGACAATGCACCACCAGAGTATGACAGCTCGGGGTAAGCAAAAAAAGGTGTCAGTTTTGTTGCCAGATAAAAGGGTAAAAAAAAACAATTATCATATTTTGCTACTGGCAAAGGAGGTTCCAATTGTGTAAACTTACAGCCCCTTTGTCAATCCACTGCTGGATGAAGGGGCTTGTTTGACCTTTCTTCACCATGCTCACCAGTGCGTATTGGTGCAAGTAGAGGGCAAAGGTCGCAACCGGGTACCCGATACCCGTACCCTACCCGATACCCGGCTACCCGTACCCGGCCGGGTACGGGTACGGGTAGGCCGTGAGTCACTGGTGAGTAACCGTTTGTCACTCATTTCGGGTAGGGTACGGGTAGGGAACGGGTACCCGGCCGGGTACGGGTACCCATTTGCGACCCTGGTGCGGCCGGGTACGGGTACGGGTAAGGAATCAAAACCCGTTTGCGACCTCTGGTAGAGGGGTGCGCCCAGGAATCTGTTCAAATAATATCCGTCAATGATATTAGCCATGGGTGTGAATCAAACTCAGGTCACAGGGCTCGTACTGCAGTGCTCGAAAACAATCTGAACGAAGCGTCAGCCCTTGCCTGTTTGGAGTGCTATATCTGTGTAGGTTAAACACTTGCCCAGGGACTTATGACCCCCCTTGGTGCACAGATAACACTACCGAACCGCGAGAAATGAGGAAATGTGTCATGAAATTTTCCGCATGCGGAATATGCACAAACAATTGTTCGGCCTACAAAAAATTGCCTACCAAACATGCTCGGAATTTTTTTTTTTTACACCAGTTTAATATTAAGCGTACTTTGACACCAAATATGTAATTACTTAAAGGTGGTCATAACAGTAATCTACATCCGTTTGTTAATGTACTGTTGTGCGAAAGCCTCCTGATGCTGTTGCCGGTCTTGGGGGTTGTCTGAACATACTTCACCACGCTGGTCAGCGGGGTGAGGTGGGGGAGTTGTGGGGGACCCAGGATAGGTTCAGGTTAGGGCTGAACGATTAATCGATTTCAAATCGAAATCGCAATTTGGAACAATGCAATTAGCAAATCACAAAGGCTGCGATTTTTAGCGATTTTAAAAGTCCTATATGTTTCTTATTGGAATTGTTTCATTTATTATTATTATTATAACTTTGTTTATTTAACTTAACAATTGCTCTATGTTTGATTGTTCTATTTCAATGAAAACATTTTTATAAATACATGTAGCAAGCAATTAATATATTTTAAGTTCTCATCCTTGCATTAGAATATATAGAGCAGTTCATATTTTGATGGAATCATGTGGTAATGCTCCATCGCATGTTTTAAATCTATTAACACAGTGAATATTGAACTGAAGCTTGACTTTAAAAAATGTAATCGCAATATCTGTCAGAAAATCGCAATTAGATATTTCCCCCAAATCGTTCAGCCTTAGTTCAGACATAACTCACCCCAATGGGTGTGAGCCATGGCTGGAATTCGATCTCAGGCTGTCAAATCCATAGCGTAGTGCGCTCACCACGATACCACCGCTCCACCCCAATATATATATGCGTCTACCGAGCTGTTGACACGATACAGGTGAAGGTTCTTAATAATAAAATTCGGTGTACGTAATAATGCGTGGGGGGTGTGGTGGCACAACGTTTAGCGCACTGTACTCATGAACCCGGCAATCCGCCCACTGTGTTAACATCAGAATCCATTGGTATCTAAACCAGCCCTTTACCCCCAGCCCTCCGTCGCGAACCTGTAATGACCAGCGTGGTGAAGTATGGTCAAACAAACTCCCATGACAAAAATAACCCGTAAAAAAATCTATACTTTTCAATGATTGTGCTGAAAAGGTTGAATGAGTCTCATTTACAGGCCATATCAACTGCAATGCGCCCCCATCTCGTGACGTCTCAGCAGCTAAGCAAGGCTGAACCTGGTTACTGCTTGGATAGGAGACCACCATGCAGACACAGGTTGTTATAGGCAGCAGCGGGGAGTTGGAAACTATCCATTGTTGTACTGCACTTCTGCGCTCTCCGCGTCTGTACTCTCTGCGGGTGAAGAATGGTCAAATGACCCCCCGTGACCTGCATGGTGGCCCTCATCCAGCAGTGGATTGGCAAAGAGGCTGTATGTGTATGTGGCTGTGCTGTATACTGACGCAGATAGTGTCTTTGTTCGAGGGAAGTCAATCGGTTGACAATCGCAACTCGCATGCCTTACAAATGCGAAGTTGACTCTTACTGCCCCTGTGTTCTTAATTCTTGGTCTGTATCCAACAATGTTTGTGTTTGAACTTGTACATGTAAAAACTCGAACTTCTAGTTTCTTTGTTTATCGCTTTGGCAGAGTTTCACGTGACGCAACGGCCAGTGTTGTGCGGGGAGAAAGCAAAGGCTCTGGAAAAGTGGAGTTACATTTTTAAAAAATCACCTTTGCTTTACGATTTCACAGATTTTAGGCACTTGAGGTCCTTGTTGGGTGTTACTCGTCTCTTAGTTATTATTGTTATAGTGCCTTGCATCGCAAACGCGATAGAAAGACGCGATGATAGCGGCTTACCTTCTTACCATCACGGTATTTCCACTGTTGGATGAATGCCTCCCCAAGCTGCTGCCACTTCCTAGCCAAGGCCAACAAAAATGTTGGTGCAATATTTTTTCGCCAGTGGCTGTTTTCTTCAAAGTTCACACCGGCCGTGGAAATTATTGTGTCCCACGTGTTTGTAAATGCCTGCTCACACGCTGACTGCCCTGCTGCAGCAGTGTCCCTCTTGTGATTGTCAAGCTGCGTGTGGTCATCGTACAAACTGCGGTGTTTGGAGGGGGCTGGACAAAATGCAGAGACATGAGCGTGATTAATACTGGTAGGAACCTCCTGGTTACAACAGCCCACAGGGGATTATTGTGTCCGTCGTGCAGGGAGGGGCTGGGTGGGGAGGGAGGGCCTGGGTGGGGAGGGTGGGGCTGGGTGGGGGGTGGGAGGGGTGGGGCTGGGTGGGGAGGGGCTAGGTGGGGAGAGTGGGGAGGGGCTGGGTAGGGAGGGGAGGGTGGGGCTGGGAGGGGAGGGGAGGATGGGGAGGGGAGGATGGGGAGGGGCTGGGTGGGGACGGGCTGGGTGGGGAGGGTGGGGCTGGGTGGGGCTGGGTGGGGGGTGGGAGGGAGGGGTGGGGCTAGGTGGGGAGGGGCTGGTCACCCCGTGGTGCCCTTATAAAACTCAACGTTTAACCTACTCACGCCGGCTTGTGCCCACCCTCACAGTCGGGCATATTTGCGGAATACACCACGCCGCCGTTGACCCTGGCCATTGACCGAGCAACCCAACGTTCCAACCAGCTCCCTCTGTAGGAATGTGTTCGTTTTCCCGTTCGTATGGAGACTGAGGCTCCCACAAGCCCATGCAGGAGGACGTGTGGCACCAGTTTGGTGCCAGCTATAGTAGAGTGCGGTCGTGTCACTACAGTTCTCTGCGGTGAGGGAAATGTCTTTGAAAAACAACGGCGCTACGCTCCTACAAATGAAATTAACGATTTGAACCGCTTGCAGTCGTCTCAGGACCGGGGAAAGGGTTAAAGTGATGTGCATCAAGAGCCTTTTGTCAAACATGGGACAGGATGGATGGGGGGGAACGCTAGAGCATAGTGCACAATCGGCAAAAGCAATTCGAATCGTGTCGTTATTCATTCTGTTCAGCATTTGACGTTTGTTTAAAGTTTGCCTAACTCTGCAGGATAAATAAGCAGACGATACGTCTCTTTCACATATCCAACTCACCATGTAAAAAAGAAAAAGTATTTTTACACAAACCGTCAGTCGGCACACGGCCTTCTGGCAGTGTGGATAACTTCAGAAGCATTATTGGAACCTCATTTGGCAGTAGAAAAATATGACAATAGGTTTTTTACCCTTTTATCTGGCAACAAAACTGACACCTTTTTTACAAGGAGGCATGTTTGCATAGACCACAATACCTGCAGTCCTAATGCAAACAAAAAACATAACTCTGATAATGTATGCACTGTCCTTGAAGTTGGTAGGAAAGCTGTCTCGGGTGTGGACCAATCAACTTCAAGGACAGTGGATACATTATCAGAGTTATGTTTTTTGTTTGCATTACGACTGCAGGTATTGTGGTCTATGCAAACATGACTCCTTGTAAAAAAGGCGTCAGTTTTGTTGCCAGATAAAAGGGTGAAAAAACGAATTATCATTCAGCAGCATCGTTTCAAGACAAGCAAATGCTAGACCGGTTTCGACAAGCGCTGTCTCATCAGCAGCCAAGGCTTGCTTGAATCATTGCTGGTGAATTGCAGATCTTTACCCGATGGGGTCTCAGTTCGACGCAAAGTTACATACAAGAAGACGGGTATCCATACCAGAGGTGTGGACTCGAGTCATGCGACTTGGACTCGAGTCAGACTCGAGTCATGATTTTGATGACTTCAGACTCGACTTGGACTTGCCTCATCTTTGACTCGACTTGACTCGGGACTCGAGAGCAAAGACTTGAGACTTACTTGTGACTTGCACAACAATGACTTTGTCCCACCTCAGAGGTGTGGACTCGAGTCATGCGACTTGGACTCGAGTCAGACTCGAGTCATGATTTTGATGACTTCAGACTCGACTTGGACTTGCCTCATCTTTGACTCGACTTGACTCGGGACTCGAGAGCAAAGATTTGAGACTTACTTGTGACTTGCATAACAATGACTTTGTCCCACCTCTGATCCATACTCTTTGGGTCTTTCGGTAAAGTCACGTATTATTTTTCTACCTCCGTGACTTTACTGAAAGAGACAAAGAGTATGGATTCCTGCTGTCACGAAAGCTTTAAGTCAAGATGGGTATCATCAGAACGACAGGTGTCACAAGTACAGTACTGTATTTTGAGAAACCCTTAATCTAGAAAAAAAAACATCTATAATACATTTGCTTAGGTTGGCATGGTTGTGTTTTCGAATTGTACCGTGTTATTGTTTGCCATGACGTCTCATGTTTCGCCCCACCTCGCTGGGAGCTTGTTCTGGAACTGAAGGGCAAACGTTGGACATCGTTCCGAAGAACGATTGCCTCCTTCCTGAATGCTTGACATTCTCTCACGCTATCACTAGTCCAGGTCACTAAGCAGCCCCCTTCCTTCACCTCATTCCGTTCCTCTTTCAAAGCCTCACCTCTTCTCCATTGCCCATTCTCTTCCCTCCCCTTGCCCCACCGCTCCTTCATGTCCCTCCCCGTAATTCCGAAGTGCCCCTCTGTCGATGTCGTTACTCATTCTTCAATCCTTGTATGCCGTTGTCAGCTACATCATTCCACTGTCATCGTTTTTGTAAGCTTTGGCCAAGCGCCTTGAGTGAAGCTGCTCTATAAATATAAATTAGATGATGGGAATACGTTTTGACTTTTTAATTTGCTGTTAGAAATGCGAATTTTCACAGGTGACTGTGGTTACACGCATACAGTACGGTGTACCATTTTTGCGAAGTTTTTTTTGTTTAATGTGTGGCTGGATTTAAGCCATAGAACTTTGGCCGCACTTAAAAAAAACACACACATTTTACGAGAAAAAAAATTCCTTGCGGTAACCAAACATTAAAAACCAAAGACCTTGGAGGAACTTTTGCCGAGTGCCAAGTAGTTGTGTAATAATGCGTCGGTTAATCGAATATTGAATTTATTTAATGGGCGCCACGGTGGTGTGATGATATCTTCTTTGCTTGGGATGCAGGATGTTGGGGCTTGTATATTTGGAGTTTGCATGGATTTTTTTCTCCGGGTCCTCCGTTTTTCCCCCCTCCATATTCATGAACATGCATTGAGATTATGTGGATTCATTCGCTGCTATGATTGTCCAAATGATAAGCCACTTTGTTGACCTATCATTTTGTGGTCAGGTCATTTCTGAAATATAAGTTAATATCTCAGTGGGCTTTGTCTGATAGGATGGGAATGGTTTTGTTTTATTAGTATGCGTTTGGGTGATTTGTTTAGCTTTATTGTACTTTGCACTATTATCTTGTTTTTGTGTTGTGTTTGTTGTTGTAACGTTCTTACCTGCCCCCAGTGGACAGCTGTGAAAAAGAGCTTTATAGCTCATCGGATTCCTCCAGTATAAATACTGATTCTGATTCTTGAGGCTTGCGCAGTGTCGCAGTTTTAGGCCAAAGTTGTTCTCATTAACCCTTCCACCACCCGACAAGATCGCCACGTTTACAAATATATAAACATTGTTATTATTTATACGCCCCAGTGTGGATCTTCTCTGAGTTTACGACCAGATGAAGCTCAAAGCATTTTGAGCATCGATGTTAAATTCAGTCGCGAGGCGTCTAAAGCAGTGGCGGCTCCTGCAAAATCTCTCAGGGGGGGCAAATGTCTGGATGATTTATAAGGATAAGGTCCACCCATGCAAAGGATAAATTAACAGCTTAAGCATGTAAAGGCAACTTCACTTCTTTAATATTAATGAAAAATAAAGTGACTCTTACAATACATCTTGTTTGTTTCTATACTCACTATTAATATACAATCCACTCAAGTTTCTTTTATTAAAGATTCCACTAGGTGGCGACAAATATTATTGTTGGATGCAACGTGCTTACGTATGATGACGTAAGCACGTTAGTGCGAGCCCTCCCGGAAGCCATAGAGAATGCATTGCAGCGCCCCCCGTTCGAAAAAAAACATCTTTGAATGTAAGTCTATGGGGCCACTCGGGGCGATTCTCAGCCGGAGTGAAATCGCCCAAAAAGAGGCGGTACTCCACAGAACGTGACATGACGCTGATTGGACTATATCCAGAGGCACAGTGACGGCTAGCGTGACTCTGTGGTTGAATGACATTGGTGGTGCGTCGCCCAATCGCCCTAATGAAGAAACCGCCCCTGGTCTAAAGCCATTGGTGGTGCGAAGGAGCAGCTTTGTTGGTCGGAGTTTCATCACTACGTCGGCGTGTTTAATAAATAAGACGTTTGGACAAGTGGCCATCTGGTCGGGTTGGTTGAGGGGGTAAAGTAACGTAGGTAAAAAATTAAAATTAATTTAAAATTAAAATTTATTAAAATTAAAATTAATTTTAATGAATCCTTGCAGTCACGAAAGCTTCAAATCTAGGTGTTAAGATGTTCAAACACAAAGTAGAAACCTTTTATGAGGAATCGTGTTTGCATTAAGCGCACGTACTTGTGGTGATCATACAAACAAGCATGTTTGATTCCTTGCAAAAGGTTTCTATTTGGTGTTTGAACATCTTAAGACTTGTTTTATTGCCAGAAAGGGTAAAAACCTACTCTTAGATTTTTTTCCACACATTGATACTGGCAAAAAGGTCCCATTTTGTTGAAAATTTTGTGGTAAAACTGCCAGGGCGCGTGGATAATTTTAGAAATCCCTTCGCTCTGCACGCCCTCTTGTGGCGCCAAGTGGTGACGATGTAAGTGACGTGGTAGATGTTCCGATAGCATTTGGTATTTGGTATTTACGTGCTTTATTTGATATTTTTAACAATACCGCAGCGTTGTTTACATACCTGTCAACCACTTATTATCAGTGCCCTACCTTGTTACAGACCAATTCAGACCTTATTGGTCACCCCTTGTAAATCTTAATGTTCATCCTACAAAGTCCCATCACAAGAGAGAAACACAACACAAATTGACGAAAATGATGTTTTTTCCCCCGTATTGAAACGCCGTATGGACCTGAACTAAATTTCCCTGTTTAAAAATATTGGTAAACCGTATGGGTTGACAGGTATGTGTTTATTCTCACAGCGTATGCAGTATTTGTTATTTTTTAAAAAGCCGAATGAATACGGGACAGTACATGAAAATCAAAGAAAGCCACGATGAAAAATATAAGAGCGATGTTAATTATTTATGCGGGACATTTGAGTCTCAAGACTCGTTCGTGAGGGTCCTGCTACAATGTATGTGCTGTGTTTTGAACGTCTTTCGCACCGTACGTAGTCAACTGTGCCAATCGGAAGGTCTGGGTGAATGAAAAGTACGAGATGTTTGGCCATTTATACGATTGAGTTATCAGCATTTGGGACCAAACCGGAGTAGCCGCAGAAAATGCACTCATAGTAGAGGGTACTAACACTCACATGTCCGCACAGACAGCGTTAACAGTCTGTTGTATTGTCCTCTTGTGATCAACTTGCAGTCCCAGCCTACAACAACTGATGGTCTCTTACCTGAATACTAACCGGGCTCAACCCATGGAAAGCATACAAAATCTGACAAGATTTGGCGAACATTCAGGGTAATTTGGTGAAAGAATACCATATACTGTCTGTACGAACGCATGTCTGTATGTTTTTAGAAACTCAAGGATGGATTTAAGGTGGCTGCTGACAGAGAGAGATGCAGACACCAGTTCAGCTGACGGGGCTTTAAATCCATCCGCAAGTCAATCCCTTTATTTAATGCTATGTAAAAAACCCATTAAGATGCATAATCACGTTAGTAAGGGTGACACGGCTGAAGTCAACGGTGAACGTGTGTCCATTACAAATAGCGTTTACAATCCACGCTTTTCCCATTTCACATTTCATTTGCCCTCAACCAAATTACCATGAACGCCCCCCGCCTCCCCCCGATCTCATTGGATTTTGCAAGTTAACCAGGGTTTGAGCCTGGTTACTATTTGTATGGGTGACCAATAGGGCTTGCCAGGAGGTGTAGGAGTGAGGGGCTGTGGGGATGGGACAGGAGATGGGCCGTAATGAATGTCACCCCCTCGGTGGATTTTACTGCGGGTTCTCTGCTTTCTTTCCGCCAAACTTTCACGAACGGAATTGGCCAAACGTTCCGATGTAGCAGCAGCCCTCGTGAAAACAGTGACGGTTTTTTTTTCCTTTATATTTTCTATCATGGATAACATTGGTAGCAAAAGCCGACTTGTTCAACTGTTGAAGGTTGTAAATGGCGTGCAGAGAACACTGCTGGTGATTTGAACGTAATTATTCATCGGCCAAAATCAAAGATTATAATTAGATTTATCGGTGTGATTGTCAAGGGAAGTTAGTGGGCCTCGGCGAGAACGGCTTCTGAGTGGGCAGCCAAAGGAGAGAACCCGTCTTAGAAGACGTCCAACGTGGAGGTGTAGCGACGATATAAATTCGTGCCCATGACCTAGAGTCCTAGATGATGGTTATTTGCATCACGGGATTGTGAGAGATGGGAAGGGCTTGAGGAGGCCTTCATCTGGCGGCGTTTTGATCTCAACCGATGACGATTTATGATCCTAGATTTGAAGCTTTCGTGACTGCAAGGATCCATATTCTTAGTTCTTTCGGTAAAGTCATTATTTTTATAAATTTTAATTTCATTTTTTACCTACGTGACTTTACCGAAAGAACTAAGAATACGATTTATGATCGTCAGACATCGAGACGTTCTAAGTTTTAGTCGTTTTTTTCTTGCCGGCGCCACTTTACGCGCTCTGCCTCGCCACTCTATCTCACACTTTCTCCGCAAGGCCTGGCACAAAAGCGGAACTCTTGAGCGTGTCGATTCAGGGCTCCAGCCTCACAGCTGCGGCAGTTGCCTGCAAATCGCCGACTGAATTTGCATGAGAATCCGTCCCAGTGAATTGATTGCAGCCGGGGTGCCGCGCCGCACGTGCTTGGGACGCAGCGTATGGTGCACAGAGGAGTTGTGAGCAGACACACAAAGACAAAGGATCCCCCCCGTGTAGCCTTCGCAGACTGTTGGGGTAAGTACTGTTAGCGAGCACCTATGAAGCAGAGGTCGCAAACGGGTTTTGATTCCTTACCCGTACCCGTACCCGGCTGCACCAGGGTCGCAAATGGGTACCCGTACCCGTACCCGGCCGGGTACGGGTAACCGTTCCCTACCCGTACCCTACCCGAAATGAGTGACAAACGGTTACTCACCAGTGACTCACGGCCTACCCGTACCCGGCCGCACCAGGGTCGCAAACGGCTACCCGTACCCGGCTGGGTATGGGTAGCCGGGTATCGGGTAGGGTACGGGTATCGGGTACCCGGTTGCGACCTCTGCTATGAAGGCCAGCGCGACACACCAGGCGGTGTTTGGCAAGCATCACTCCTGGCCGCCTTTGTATCTCTCTCGTGGAGATGTTGACACAGTACACCAGGTACTCATTTGAGGCCGAGTCAACCTAGGTGAGGCCCAGCACCGCCGGTTCAGATAATCGTCACCGGTGTTCGAGTCCGTGAGTGGGAATCGAACTCAGGCCGGCGGGTGCATAGTACGGAGCGCGCTAACCGCTACATTACCGCTCCCCCACCCCACTGATACGCACACAGACACGCACAAGGACAAAGACCCCCATCGCCGTAGAGGCTATTGGGGTAAGTGTTGTTAGTGAGCACCTATTAAAGACCCACCCCCCCACTCTCCTCTCCCCCCCGATAGCTGTACAGGCTGTTGGGGCAAGTGCTGTTAGAAAGCACCTATGAAGGTCGACACGTCACAACAAAGGGCAGATGGTGAGTGGTCATCACCACGTCCGGCCGTCTTTGTCTCCCCATTGTAAACGTTTTCACAATGTACTAGAGTACTCATTTAACGCCCCAGTTGACTTAAATGATGCCCAGAACCGGTCCGGAGTTATTCATCACTGATGCTGGCGATAATCGGGAATCCAGCTTCGTCGCGCAGTGGAGCTAACCGCTGCACCACTGCTCCCCGCACACACACGTACACACACGGGAGCAAAGGGGTGGAGGGGGGATGGAGGTGGTGGTGGGAATATGATGATGGAGGGGGTGGCGGCGGTGGGTGGTGGAGAGGCAGGAGGGGTGGGATGGGGGCACATGGGGTTGTGGGGAGAGGGGGGGGGCTTTAGGGGGTGGTGTAGCAGCAGCAGCAGCATCAGCCACACAAGGCAACGGCATCCAAGCGAGACAGCCATTGTATTAGCAACGTCTGCTACTGCCAATTTCTTGCTACTGCTCGTGGTTGTTGTTGTTGGTGGCGGCGGCGGCGGTGGATATCCACGAGCGTGGCGGTGGCGCATACTTATGCCCCGTCGGCACGCCGCTGTGAGACCGGCCTCGAATCACCGCTGCCCTCCGCTCGTCGTGCGGTCGCGCGTGCGGTGCGCAAACGCCGCTCGTTTACAAATACCGCTTCTGCCCATCTCGCTCATGCCTCACAGCTGCCGTGGCTCTGCATCATCGTAGCTCGGACTGTTGTTACTACGGCGACCGGCACTGCATTTGCTGAGATCGGTGGTCCCCCTGGGAATTGAGCTCTCGCTCTCTCTCTCTCTCGCCTCACTCTCTCTCGCTCTCATCATATATATTCTGCAATCTCCCTCTTTTGCTGTCAATTACGTTTCGTTCCAAAAATATCGGACTGGGCAAACCGGGGCTGGCGCTGGACAGCTGTGACAGTGGACCCAACGCCGGAACCCGAGCCAGGGAAGGGCGCAATCAAAGGTCGTGCTCTCAGATGCTCGGAGGTTTCATCCGAAGGTTTTTCGTTCTGCACCCCGCGGTGCCCGGCGGGGGTGCTCTGTGAGCGAGGAGAGCCGGCTGCTCCTGCTGCTGCGGTGGCGGCGTTGGCGGTGACGGCGGTGACGGCAGAGAGCGAGGTGTGAACCGGGTCCATGCAACGGAGGGAGCCGTGATCAGCTGGGGAAATGGAGCAGCTGACCAGCGGACATCCCGCACGTCTCTCCTGGATTGATACGCTCTTTCTCAGTACGTACGCTCGCCACCGCCGGCAAGAACGGTGTTCTTCTCTCGCTTGCTCTCTCTTTCTCTCTCTCCGTGTGCATTGTCATCGTCGTCATTAGCAGCGGCAGCTGCGGTCAATCCGTCGCTGGATAAAGGCCTCCCCAAGCCACCTCTCGTGAGGCTACGATGAAATAATGTACCTAGTGCCCACGCACGAGCTGATCCCATTTCTCTATCACCTCAGCGGACGACCTCTTGCACGCAGTTTTATTCCTTGGCTGCCACTCCAGTATCATGCTTGACTGGCGGCGTGTTTTGCTCGAGCCCAATCACTTTTCTTCGCCGTTTGGTGACAGTTACCTGGGTATGCTCTCTAAATCAAGTGCTCCTGTCGAATCTCGGAGGGCTGTCGCACGCTTTTCACGTCTCCCGTAATGCTTAATTTCTCACCGAATAATTTCCGGGTCGCCGGTAGAGACGTGAATAGGTGGCACGTACATGGGATGTGGTGTGCCGGGGTGCAGAATTTTTTTTTTTTTATCAGTTGCCGGCCAAGGCACAGATCTGGCTGAAATGAAGCTCCACATGTACGGCATTGTGTTCTGTTCATCAACACAAGGTGGGGTTGCCACCACTCGGCAGGGAGATTCTACACAGTATTAGCAAGCCTCGGCATATGTATGCGGTGATTTGTAACGCTTTTAAGGTGTAACATTTAATTGATTAAAAATATAAAATGATATCTCGTCCTGTAGGTTCAGCGACGATTGAAAAGAAATCGGCATTTTAAGGATGCTTTGCAGATTGATGGATGTGGTAGTATATGTGAAGCAACGGGCGGACATTTCGCACCCTTTTTCAAGCAAATACTGAGTAAAATTATTGCTAAGAATGATAAGTTACAGGCCCTTGTTAATCAACTGCTGGATGAAGGGCTCCTGGTGCCGTATTGGTCGTGGGGGTTGTTTGGCTATATGCGTCACCACGTTGGTTAGCACGGGTTGGTCCATGAGGACTGCCCAGGACAAGTTGGATATCACCCGCCGCTGACGTTAGCCCTGGCTGGGAATCGAACCCAGGTTCGGAGCGCAGTGGAATAACCGGTGTGCCACGGCCCCCCCCCACCCACCCAAATAATAACAATATTACTAATAAATAATCATCCAAATACGCATCAAAAAATGAACAGCGGTTTACGTGCCAGTGTAAGCGGACGAGTGATATGGCTCGATTAGCACGGCTGGGCTACGTGCAGTGCGAAAATTTAACGTGGATACATACGTACATAAAGGGCTCTTGTTCGTTTTGTACGTCAAAGCGGTAACAGGGTTATGTAATACGGCAAGGGCCACGTGACCGATATCAACACTCGACTGAGTGTGGGGAACAGTGAGGGGGAGGAGGGCGGCCGTTGGGCATTCTGGACATCTGATGCTCGGGCGGTGTGGCCGGTTTCAGGAACATCCTTCCTTTCTGTCGTTCCCGAATAGCAAAACTAAAAAAAAACCTGTTGCACTGAAAATGCCGAACGATTTATTCTCCCGGTGTATTTGCAGGTTTTGACCAAAAGCAAACCGATTTAAATAACCAGAACTTAATCTAATTTAAGTTATGTTATGTAAAGGTGCAGCCCCTGCAATTGCTTGGTCGTGGCATTGCTGAGAGAGGGGCCTCCACGAAGTGGGAGCTTCTCTAAAGGGTTTTTGGCGTTCTGTTCCACGCTGGCAAGACGTCCGCGAAAAAGGAGTGGGAGCACTCTGCGACTGGACTCCTCGTCCGTGTACCCATAATAGTAGCATCACGTCGCCACAGTACTCCGCCCACCTCCACTCGCTCCCACTCTAACCACCGGATCAGTTTCGAGGTCGTCCTCCACGGGCTCGCCGCTCCAACCGCTCCCCTCTGATCTCGCTCTCTTGTGCCTCGCGTCCACTGCCCTCCCGTCAAGCCGAGGAATTCTTTTTTGTCGAAGCTCTCAGTCAACCGCTCGCTCAACCGCTTTCTCCGAAGCGCGCTTCGATTCAAATGACCCCCAGCTGTTTCTCCTCAATCGTTCATTGGTAAACCCGGCGTGCGTGGGGCGGTGTTCTGGCACTCGCGCCATGGATTTAACGGCTCGCTGGTCGGCTGACCCAGCGATCGTTGTTTAGAATGTCGAGTAGAGACGTTGTCGGATTGGCAGGCGAAAGAGGTCAGGGTGGCGAGGGGATGGGGGTGGGGGCTGGTGTGTGGTCATGTGTTTGTGTGGCGTGCTGCTATACTTTGATGCTGTCTGCAAATCACCTTGTTTGTAATCTTCTCATCGCCATCACCATCTCTCCACCGTGGCAGTGGTGAGATGTGATCTTCCTCACCTGGTATGCAGGAAGTCAGGGGTTTGATCCTGACCCTGACGCCTGTGTGTTTGGAGTTTTTCGTGTTCTCCCTGTGGTCGCGTGGATTTTTTCTCTGGGTGTCCAATTCTTCCCGCCACATTTAAAAACATGCGTTTAGAATATTTCTATTATTTGGGTGCTATAAATGTCCAAATGACAAGGCACTTTGTTGAGCTATCATTTGTGGCCAGGTTGCTTTAAAAAAAATAAGTTAATACCTCAGTGGGCTTTGGTAGGATGGTTTAGTGTTGTATTTGTACGTGTTTGGGGGATTTGTTTACCTTTCTTGTACTTTGCAATCCTATCGTGTTTTTTGTATTGTGTTTGTTGTTGAAACGTTCTTACCCGCCCCGACTGGATATTTGTGAAAAAGAGCTTTATAGCTCATCTGATTCCTCCGGTATAAATACATCTTCAGATTCTGATGTACGTATGTGTGTTGAACGTCTTTCGCACCGTACGTAGCCATCCGTGCTAATCGGAGGTGCGGTCTGTTGAGCCGTCGGACCGTTCCCTTCGCCGACATCCCCTTGCAGTGGTCTCTCCACTGGCCGTCGCTGCGTCTCCCAACTGACACGGCCTCCACCACGTCCGGCGTTTGATGTTTGACGCCCACTCAGATCGTGGTCCCCCTCTTCCCCCAGCGTCTTCTCCGGTGCTCCCTCCATCACCATCCTTTGCAGTAACATCTCCGTAATAATAACATCTCCGTAATAATGTTACTCTTGTTTGTTCTGTCCGATTTAATCGCTCGTTCACAAAAAAAGTGCTTGAGAATTGGTGTATTGTCACCCTTCGGCAGTGCCAAACTATTGCCACAGTGATGAGGGAGGAGGGCTGGCTTTGCGTGAGCCATGACTCAGGTCACCACTGAACCACTCCTTAGCTATGGCCGGGAATCAAACTCCAGTCCACTTGGTTCATAGCGCAGTGCACTAAATGCCGATAACTTTGCACAGATATATACAAGGATTCATCGCCATCCTACCATCTCCTGGCATTTCCAGGCAGTCAAAAAAACAGAGCCAAAGGTCAAAGTGGTTTTACGTTCAAATGAGCATGGTGTGGCACTTATCCCCGATTTACAGCCCTTCCTTCACAGTTCGCGTCCTATAAAATTCCAGATTCCTATGGTAGGGGTCAGTGACAATATCTAGGGGATTCAGCACTAGGTTATTTAATTTTAGTGTGTCCTTCTCCTGATTTTCAGGCTTGCTTGCCGTGCCATCGCATTCGCAGCACCACGTCTGTTGACCACTCATTGATATGCTAATTTTTTCTCTAACCCTCCTCCCTCTCTCTGCCTCCGCCCCCCCCCCTCTGTCTATTTAAGGCCACCACACAGAGACGATCACCCCTCTCTGTTACCTGTGTTGCTCTCGCTATGTATCTTGGTGATATCTGTCTGCTAATATGTCTGTCTATAGTTTTCTGGTTATATTTTATGTCGCTATTTCATTATACCTGATGATGATTGCTTGTGTTGCAATCGAAACGTCGTATTCTATTATTTAATTTAATTTATTATTTTATCTTTAGACGTGACTTAACCGAAAGAAACAAATAATAATTCCTGCAGTCACGAAAGTTCTAAAATTAACACTGTAAGAGTGTGTGTGTACGTAAAATGCAGCAGGGAGTAGCTCGTTAGCGGCTGCCCTCGTCCGATTTGCAGCCATGGCCAACATCAGTGGAGACTATCTGAACTGGTTCTGGGCCTCCTCTCGGTCAACTCGGCCATAAATGAGTACCTGGTGTAATCTGCAAACATCAGCACCGGGGAGACGAAGGTGGCCGGGTATTCACCCTCGTGTGCCGTGCCAGCCTTCATCTAACAGCACTTGCCCCAACAGTCTGTGTAGGCTACATAGGGCTATTTGTCTTTGTGTGTGTGTGTGAAATTTAGCACCTTCCAGAATGCGCGTCTGTTGAGTCGCTGCCGCCTGTAAGATGAATGTTTAGCGGCTCCCAGGAGCAGCTGCGTGTGCGATTTAACGCACAGGCGTGGAGAGACTCAGTCCAGACTCTAACAGTGCCCCGCCTGTCTGATAGATCCACTCAGACTGCGCACGTGCGCACGTGCGCACGCGCGCACGCACGCACGCACGCTCCGCCACTCAAAACGCTCGCCGCTCTTTTCTCTCGAGCATTCACGCGAGTCGGTGGGGGTCCTTTTCTTTTTTTGTTTGTTGTTGCTGCAAAATGAAATCCTCCGCTCATGGCTCACCGATGCGGCTTCGAGCCATACCGCGCGTTGTTCGGCATTGGGTCCGATGTTTCTCTCCACACACTTGGGTGCTTCTTCACAAACTAAATGGAGCAGCTCGCATCATCCCTCGACCTATATGGCGTTGCCGGCCGCTGCTCAACAAAGCCACCCTGAAGTGTCTGAAGGCCCGGGGTTGGAGTCCGAGGCTGCCACGGTGGCGAGATGTTAACTCCCTCACCTGGTACACAGGAGGTCGTGGGTTTGATCCCGGTCCTGATGCCTGCTGTATATTTGGAGTATGCGTGTCTCTCTCTCCCCGTGGTCGCGGGGATTTTTCTCCGGGTCCTCCGGTTTCTCCCTCCACATTTAGAATATTTGCCTGCTAGAAATGTACACATAATCAGCCACTTTGTTCAGCTATCATTTGTGATAGCCAGTTCGCTTCTGAAAAAGAGCTTCATGGCTCTGTGGGCCTTGCACGGTAAAATAAAACACAGTTCATAGAACGCTACGTGCACCCCCCCTCCCCCCCTTTATTCATTGGCCCTCTTGTTGTGGGTCCCTCTGGGCTGCCCTGCTGCTCGTGTCAGATGTCGGCCAACCGATGTCGTTGATTTGTTTCGCCTGGAACTCGCATCCCAAATCCTTCTTCCTTTAATTAAAATCCTCGGGCCTCGGCCTGGAATTGCATTGTCCCGTCTCGCGATGCCCTCCTGTGAGCTGCGTTGCAGCAGTGAACGGGTTTAAGGTTGCAGGATAATGAAACTGAATCGGGGTGTCCGATCATGCATTATTGCTGCAGTTCATTACAGAGACCGCAACGCCTTCACCTTTGCATCGGGAATACATTTAAGGTCTACACGATCGCAGTAAGTGGATGCCAGTCACCAGAATGTGTTTTGTAATCTTAGCCGGCACCACTAAAATCCTGGCGGTGAAGCCCCTGTGTCAGCCACCTTTGATTAAACTGAGTTCTTGCTTAGTGAGCTGATGGTCATGCCAATGACTCCGCTAAAAAAGTAATCTTGTTTAGATCGTTTTTTTCAATTTAGCTAAATTACAGCATTAAACACTTCAGGCCATGTGACGAATATCTCCGTAGAAGGGGGTACGGGAAATTGCAGCTCCTTCCAAGTGTGGATAATTGGTCACTCGAGGGGCTCTCAGAAGTAGTTTTGTGATATCACCTTCCGCGGGGGGCCTTCTCTAACTCCGCGAAACTCCGCTAACTGCGATGCTTCCAAATGCGCACTTCTCCGTCTCTCGACATCGCGAAAACCCAAACCGGGTAAATGACAGAACAGAATTTAATTGAACACGTTTTTTTTTTCTTCCCGGGTATCGCCCAACGGTGCGTAGTTAGCCATTGCTGCCTGGCAATAATTCCGTGGGCAAACACTGCGCTCGGGGAGCAGATGGCGTGTGGTATCATCCGTGAAAATGAGCCGGCTTTCTCGCGCGACGGCGGCGGCGGCAGCAGCAGCAGCTCTGGGACGTGCCCTGAATCGCTGCGAGAGAACCGTGGAGAGGCACTGTACCGCGGCGGCAGGCGCGTGTGCTGCATTAAGACGGAAATGGATTCACGCGTCGGGGGGGGGGGGGCGGTGGTGAGGCCCCCCTCCCCCCCCCGGCGAAAACAAGGACGTGTGCACGCAGCCGTTGGTCGCGTTCAAAGGTTCAAACTTCGTGGCAGGGCATCACCTGAAATGTATTTCTGGTCATCGAGGCATGCCCATGTCCCCCCTTCCATGGCTTTTTTTGGGTGTCTGTTTAGACGTATGTACGTATGCATGTTGAACTTCTTGTGCACCGTACGTAGCCAACCGTGCCAATCGGAGGACAGCAAACTAAACGCAATTCTAAAGAAATGAGTTTTCAATAGAGATGATTTCAAAGTGGATCGCTCCATTGGCTTCTTAATATCGGAAAGAAGAACGTTCTAGCCGGCCACAGAAGCGCATCTGAAAGTGTGCGATGCGGCAGAGGTCGCAACCGGGTACCCGATACCCGTACCCTACCCGATACCCGGCTACCCGTACCCGGCCGGGTACGGGTAGCCGGGTACCCGTTTGCGACCCTGGTGCGGCCGGGTACGGGTAGGCCGTGAGTCACTGGTGAGTCACCGTTTGTCACTCATTTCCCAACGTCTTGTCTCTTCTCACAATTCAAGTTCCTAGAATCAACCCACCCGCGCCTGCAACATGGCTTCATCCCAGAGGTCGCAATCGGGTACCCGATACCGGGTACGGGTATGGCCGGGTACGGGTACCCGTTTGCGACCCTGGTGTGACCGGGTACGGGTACGGGTAAGGAATCAAAACCCGTTTGCGACCTCTGCGATGCGGTGACCTGTCTTTGTTCGATAAACGATGGAACACCAATGAGATGCCCCCACGCTTGAACCTTGGCTAGACCTGATGCAAGAAAATATATCCACCCTTGAACATCAAGGGTGGTTGTTCTCTATTTTCATGGCAGTCCCCCAGTCAGCAGTCAAAGCACTGACCTGGCACTGCTGAGTCCCTGGGTTCGAATCCAGGCAACGGCCTGTGATTAAGCCAGGTCCTTAAGTATCAGGAGTTCGGTCATCTTTGCAAAAACAAAAAAAATCGTAGAACAAAAAACCAAAGCGTGAATTTAGTTTCTGCGCTGAATTTGGCTAAGTTACACCTCGCAGAGAATTAAATGATCGGCTTGGCGAAGAACTTCACTCTCACACACAGAGCGAGTGGAAACTGCTGCCCCCTCTGCTGTGCGTTGACCGGAGGTCAATTGAACGGATCTCAGAGGTTTGCTCTGCGATATCGTTCCACTGGTCGTTTTTTTGGCCACAAGGAAGGTTGCTATAATAAAATTATTCTCACGACGTTTCGGTCACAACGCAAGTAGCCGTCCTCAGGTGAAAACCAGGTCTGTCGAGGCGACAGCGTCTGAATATTTTATTACTTCCCTTCTACGTGACTTTACCGGAAGAACCAAGAAGATGAATCCCTGCAGTCACGAAAGCTTTAAATCGAAATTCAATTGTTTTATTTGTATTCTTTTATTATGTTTTATTTTTATTATTTTATTATTTCCCTTCTACGTGATGACTTTAACGAAAGAACCAAGAAGATGAATCCCTGCAGTCACGAAAGCTTAAAATCGAAATTTAATTATGTTTTATTTGTATTATTTTATTACGTGTAATTTTTATTATTTTATTATTTCCCTTCTACGTGATGACTTTACCGGAAGAACCAAGAAGATGAATCCCTGCAGTCACGAAAGCTTTAAATCGAAATTTAAGGTCGCCATAGTTCTGCGAAAGATCCGAAACGATACTTTGTCTCGTGGCGTGACGTCGATCGCACAATTGTCCTGAAGTTTGGGGGGGGGGGGCGGGGGGGGGTTCAGAGGCGGTTGGGGGTCGTGGGTGGGGGCGGTGGGGACAGCGGGGAGACAAAAGATTTACGTGGCATGACGACGAGGCCCTCTGCGAGTCGTGGCGACGTATGGGCGCAATAAAAGGGGCGAGAGACAACGCTCGCGCCCCCCGCGGACACGATGGAGAGAGCGGCTTCGCCGGCGGCAAGAGAAAGGGGGGCCGCTCAGATTATGGGACCGCGCGGAACGGTTTATTATGATTAACGTGCTTTAGGTCATCAGATCTGATGGGTTTATTCCATCTAGATTGGATTTGGTTACATGTTTTGTTTTTTAAGCAGATTTTTGGCCGCAAGGCACGCGGTTTTATTGGCCAGATAACGTTACGGTTGTTTTTGCGTCGAGGGTTTGTGTTTTCGAAATGGCTCGTTAATGTGGTTCGCCCCCCAGCAGCCCCGCAATGATTTAGTTGAAATATCACGATTTTGCGCTCGCGACTTAAACTAAGATGTTGATTCCATTTGTTTTAATTTTGCGCGTCTCTGTGGGTTGCAATGTGGAATCTGCACTGGTCGCAAGGATGACGTGAAACAGTAACATACAACATGCATGAATTGAAAATAATCAATCGCGGTACAGTATAACACGCGCCATTTAGATGCGTGCTTCGTAAGCACAAGGATTGAACAAAAAGCCTCGTGCGTCGGTGCATGCCCAGAGCTCCCCGTCTTCACCATGGCCAGACTGCCCAGCGTGGTGAAGTATAGATGGTCAAATAAACCCCCATGAATTGACAAATGGCTTTAAATTAGCATGTTGCATCGCCGTATTTTCTCGCTGGAACATTTGAAGCCTCGCGTTGTGGCAGTCTTATTGACTGGCTAATGCTCCCTTTAACCGGGTTAAGAGAGCCCTCGACTTTTCGAAGGATGGCAACGAGAATTCACGACGGCGCCGTTATGAAACGCGATTGGTTCCGGCCGCCCCGATTACACGACTCGAATTGCTCCGTTTCCACGGCAACCCTCCCATCACGATCGAGCGGCAACCCCCATAAAAGCATACCTGTCCTACCACCTGGGTATTTCGTACAAAAACGGCGAGCGCAGGTGCGAATGCTCCTGTTGTGGGCACTCTGCCAACGCGGTAATGCACCGCAGTGAGGGGGGAACAAGGCAGCTGGGTAGGATGGCTTGGGACGTTTCTCCCACTTCTGGTATCTTGGTGAGTGATTTAGGTTGGCTGTTAGAGCCTTTGAGGTTTACACTGGTGTAGCTTCGGCAACGTGCAGCCAGCAGCACACACATTTCTTAAAGGTATTTCTTATTTTTCGATTTAAAGCTTTCGTGACTGCAGGGATTCATATTCTTGGTTCTTTCGGTAAAGTCACGTAGAAGGGAAATAATAAAAGAATAAAAATAAAACATAATAAAATAATTCTCACGACGTTTCGGCCACAACGCAAGCAGCCGTCCTCAGGTGAAGAACAGGTTTGTCGGAAAGACAGCGTCTTATCTTTAAACTTGGTACGAATTGCGAATGTTTCAATTTGCACGCGTTACATGCAGTGGGTGAATGTGACCCCTGAAGCCTTCTCTACTGTCGATGCCACTACATGTACCACAATGGTAAGAAAAACAAATCTTAACCTGGATCACAACCCTGACTCATGAACTATCATTCAATTGCTGAGGACGGCTCGAGGGAGTCAATAATAACACTGGTCAACAAAAAAATAACGTTTTTTTCTGGCCTGGACTTTTGCAGCTGTTTTAGACTAATTTCAGGGTGCTGATTCCAAATCTGATCTCAGATTTGCTCTATCACATCTCATTTTTATGCTATCGGCATACCCCATTTTCATTGATTTTACCCAAAATTAACTCTGTCACTTATGATTGCAAGTTGTTGCGAGTCGGTGACTGCTTTAGTGTTAAAATATGGTGCTGCATTTTTAGGATAGTGTGTTTATAATATCATTTTATGTAGATATCCACATTTATTTAATATTTTTCTTCCACAGTTTTTATTGAAAATGCAATATTTGATATCTCAAAAACCTGATGTCATAGACAAAAACTGATGCCAGATTTGGAATCAGTACCCCAAAATTGCCTTACAACCGTTGGAATACCTTATGCCAGAAAAAGTGTGTTGACCAGTGTAATCCGTTCATATTTACCGCGGCATTGCGAAGTATGGTCAAACAACCCCCCAAAAGTGGCACGTCACGAATTACTGTTCTACGTTGGTGATAGATAACGACAGCTTGGGGAGGCTTTAATCCAGCAGTGGATTGACCATGGCTGTTGATGATATGTTGGATGTAATGGCTTTGTGTCAATTCTGCCAGTCAGTAGAGGCCATGCCATTCGGTATAATCGATTTTTTGCAAGGCCGTAGCCATGGGGTGAACATTGGGGGGGACCAAATCTTCCAGGGGGTCCCCCCAGCAAAAAAAATCTGCCCAAAATATAAAAAAAATTCACTAACACATAAGATGGACTTTTTATTATTTTTTTGCAATAATGCCCAATAGTGTGTTGTATTGCATTGCTGATTTTAATTTTTTACCTTTTCTTGTTTCATTGTATGTAATTGCAGAGATTAGGGATTAATAAAGTGCAACCATAACCACAATCACATAAACAGAAATATATTATATAGCAATATATTTGGGGGGACATTTTGAGCATATTTTAATATGGGGGGGGGGGGATGTGTCACCCCCAATATATATTATAATTAGGGCCTTGGCTTTTTGTATCCCACTTCATTAATGTCGGACTCCTTAATGCTCGAAGAGTCTTACTCCTATCCAATCGTATTTAAATAAAAAATACATATTTATTCAATCTGCTGCGACACACACAGACGCGTCTTCTTGCACAGGTGTGTGAACTTAGAATGATGCTCACGATGACGACGGTGATGATAATAACGACTGTACACAAATAAATGAAAGGGATAGGGGGTGTGCGCATTTTTGGATCGCACAACGTGTGTTTATGAACCCACTTTATTTACTGGAGCGTAATTGGATTTGCGACCCTAATGAGGGGCTTTAAAAGGACAATTCTACCGGAGAGCTCCTCTCTTGATCTCGGGCTTAAAGGCCTACTCATTCATGTTTAACTTCGATGAATTTAGCTGCTTCGTTCGGCTGGGCTGTTGATTAAAATGAAGGAGAGTTAAGTTGGCGAAATGAAAACTGCCCGATTTTTTTCCATTAAAATACGTTCATTGACTTGACGTTTTCCAAAATTCAATCATTTCACGGACACCTGAGTGCCGGCGTGTGGCGTCACGAATGTTTTGTTTTCACAGCGCTGTCCTGATCCTTCACGTGGAGCTCATTCTGACCTAAAACTCATTCGCCTCATCCTAAATGCATTGTTGACTCGACAGGATATAAAACGGTTTTATTGGACGTATACATTTTCATCCGTCCTATTCGCTTCTTCTAAGATGTCAGGCCAAAGGGTCAAGAGCCCCTCTCCAGGGCCTCCCGAGAGCTCCGTCTGCTTGAGGCCCTTCCACCAGCAGTGACGTGAACAGGCAATTCGCAGGGCTGCACCTTCACCCTTCACAGCGTTAATCTCCCAACTAACTTTTGTTCGAATCAACGCGACTTTATATCTGCACGGTTTAAAAAAAAAAAGTTAATTGGAAACCCGGCAATTAACGCCACACATCCCAAGATGTTCGTTCTGACAAGTTTGGCTGTTCTCACGTGTTTGTTTGTTTGTTTACCCAAGCGTATCCGTGCTCGGCCAGGTTTATTTTTGGAGTGTTATTCGCTTCAATAAAGTCGGCACAATTCCTCCCGCGTAAGATTTCTCTTCTCCCGCGTCCTACCCCAAGTGGCTTACGCTCTCCGCATTCCATCTGCTCGCTGGGCTGAGCACTTTACGAGAGGCGGCTTACGTCGGAAATAGAGTGATGGCGAAAATTAAAATTGCAATACTGTGTACAGTACTAATGAGATCCAAAAGTGTTCAAGGCGATGGAATATTTCCGGTCCCCGAGGAGACAGCTCGCCGCATTCGACAGCCGTAGTTGGACCCGCTGCCTCTTCATTAGTTCTTACAACCAGGGCGAGATGTGTGTCTTTCTCGTTTTAAATGTACGCTTAGCGTGCAAATCGCCCCGGGCCCTCGTGGTAGAACGATCAATTAGATCGATGTATCGGTTTGATCTCGATTTCTACTCACGTAATGTATGTGTGCATCGCATCGTGTGTCAGGACTTGTGATTTTCCATTCGTATTCGTGCGCTATGATTGTTACTCTTACGCTTGTCCACTCAGGTGAGCCTCACTTGCGTCTCACGCCTCTTGTATTTGCGGGGGAGGCGGTGGCAGTGTGGTTAGCACATAGGGTTTCATAAAGACCTCGTCAGTTTGGATTTTAATTCCCGGCGACGGCTAACATCAGCAACGCGTGATATCTGAAGTGGTTCTTGCCCGTCACCCACCTTCACTAACTCGCACTGACCAGAGTGGTGAGGTATGGTCAGACAACCGTCACAACAGAAATGTATCCAGCAGCGGATTGACAAAGGTCTGTAATTGATTATTATTTTTCTTCTTGTACTCCGTGTTGGGAGTAATTGGCGTTGCATGACTCCTGCAGCCACTAGAGTTGCTGGCTCTCACAGTGGTGAAGCTAAACATGGCATCGATTCCGGAACAATTCATCGAATCGTCGGGGAATGGTGGCGGGCGTGAATTGTTTGAGCCCGACTGGGCTTCTTTCCAATGATAAAAAGCGCTCAACACCTCCGTCAGTAACACCGTGTGACTTTAGAAATAACAAAAGGTTATAATGGGCGACGTTTTAGGCAATGGCCCTGCACAGCACGTAGAGATGCCAGGGAGGGGCAGCTGTCTAAGCGTGTACCACTTCATGGATGTACTGCGTAACAATCTGGAACATGTATGTATGTTGAACTTCTTTCGCACCGTATGTAGCCAACCGCGCTAATCGGAGGTGCGGGGGAAGGACAGCAAACGCAACACAAAAATCAGTTCTAAAGAAATGTGTAAATGAGAATGAAATTAAAATTGCACTGTAGCCTGGCTTTGTTCCCTTCTCTTTTTTGGCACACGTAAAACTCGGTAAAATATTTATAAAGCTGTGCGAGAAATTTATTACGTCAGTTTTTTTGTTGCTTTCTTTTTGTTCACATTGCCTTGGGCATGAACTGTGTTTCCCTGCCTGTGTGAGATAATTGCATTGTATGCTGTTATTAACTGCCTCCTGCGGTTCTGTGCAATACCTCACAACAAGCGCAGCTATGACCAAATCACCCTGAAATGCACCCAATCATCAGATCCCACAAGCGAAAAAAGCTTTGCACCTGGTTAGCAGAATAAGTTTCCAGCATGTGGAACGAAACGTCGGACCTCGTGCCGAACGACACTCCTTGCATCCTGCGTGCTTACGGGTTGTTTGACATGATGTCCGACGTTCCGCTCCACGTGCCTAGGGCTATTTTAGCAGAAGCTCCCCAGGACGTGGCACGAAATGTGAAGACACAGTGCCAGGAAACTCGAGGTACAACCTGAAAACACCCCGGAGAGCTGTTGCGGCCACATCGATTTTTTGCAGTGGTAGGACATTGAGACGATTGTTCATGGGTTTTCATCGTTGTTGGGAATCATAAGTATGGCACAGCCAAGCACGGCGCTCATTTCACCTATTCAAATTTGACAGAGGAACCCGCTCTGTTGAATTGGGTGCCGCGGTGGTGAGATGTTAACTACCTCACCTAGCATACAGGAGGTCGTGTGTTCGATCCCGACCCTGACGCCTGTATATTTGGATGCCTGCTGTATATTTAGAGTTTGCATGTTCTCCCCTTGGTTGCGTGGATTGTTCTCCGGGTCCTCCGGTTTTTCCCTCCACATTTAGAAACGTGCGTTTGGAGTATTTGGCCGCGACAGCTTTCCACTTGATCACAAGCCACTTTGTTGAGCGATCATTTGTGGCCAAGTGGCTTCTGAAAAGAGGTCGCAATCGGGTACCCGATACCCGTACCCTACCCGATACCCGGCTACCCGTACCCGGCCGGGTACGGGTAGCCGTTTGCGACCCTGGTGCGGCCGGGTACGGGTACGGGTAGGCCGTGAGTCACTGGTGAGTAACCGTTTGTCACTCATTTCCCAACGTCTTGTCTCTTCTCACAATTCAAGTTCCTAGAATCAACCCACCCGCGCCTGCAACATGGCTTCATCCCAGAGGTCGCAATCGGGTACCCGTACCCGTACCCTACACGATACCCGGCCGGGTACGGGTAGCCGGGTATCGGGTAGGGTACGGGTACCCGTTTGCGACCCTGGTGCGGCCGGGTATGGGTACGGGTAAGGAATCAAAACCCGTTTGCGAACTCTGCTTCTGAACAAGAGCTACATAGCTCAGTGGGGCCTTACCTGGTTAAAAAAAAATGTGTCCAGCTGCACACGACGGAGCGCACGTAACGATGACGAAATCGCAAGTCACCACAGCCCGTCGATGCGACACCGGCGGATTAATGGAACGTGCCACCCCGTGACGTCGCTTATTCAGGTGCCCTTTGCAAGAGGCCATTACTCCGCGTGCCCATTACTCCCGTGCGCTGGGTTCCCGATTTTCGAATGATCATGAATTACGCCGAGTGCGCATTTCTCAGCCTGGCAAAACACAGATTGCAATCGCCGTGCTTGCTGGTGTCTGTACCCGGTGTCTCTCCTCTCGGAATGGCTTATGCGTTGCAAACGTTAGCGATGCGCTTGTCAAGCGAGTTAGCCATTCAATTGCTTTGTCCTAGAGTAGGTGAATTTGCTAACCCACGCCACTCACTCCCTTCATATTTATATTTGGGGTGGTGCGATTGTTTATATGGTCTGCGGCTTGAAGTTGAAAGAATGCGAGCGGAAGCAGGAGAGAGTGGTTGATCTTGGCGTTGAGCTAACCCTCTTTGTGAGGATACGAACAAAAGTTGTGGTGGACGAAAGGACAATGTCAGTGATATATATCTATTTTATGTGTACATTTGTACAAAATGTTTTTATTTTTCCGCAATACCATGGACACACTTGGTTTTTTTTGTAGCCGGTCCACAGTATTATTAGTTCATACTTATAAAAAAAAGGAAATTGTCATTAAAAAAAGAAAAATTCTTTCAATTTTATTCCGATTGTGCTGTTATTGTAAAGTTTTCAGATGGAGAATTGGCCATTCCAAACTGTCGCAAAGCAATCCTTGACCCTCCTTGTGATCTCTTATCCACACTGTTGTACTTTCCCACGCGCACTGACGTAGAGCTGTTTATCGCATGGCAATCGTAGGAAAAACATGAATTATCACAGCAAGCTGGTAACAGACACAATTTTCACATTAATTTTGACCAATTAAGTAAAACAAAAATCATACAATGGAGATTTATTGTACAATTTTTGGTGACTGCGCTGAGACCAGGGTTTAATTTCCCACTTAATAATTATCCAGGTCGCTGTTAGAGCGGAATGAGCACGTGATTAATATCCTTGGCCATAGCGAGCAGTAAACTGGAAGTGGTGTTCCAAAGTAGAGAATTAATTTCCAGGTCTTTGACCCAGACAGCCCAGCCGAGATTAGTCCCCGGCTAAGACCATCAACTCATTAGAGAACCAATTTTACGGTCAAAATCGAACCCAGGATCTCACCGGTGCTGGCTCCGCGCTCCTCTGACCCATTTAGTCAAGTAAAAATGTAACAACGCGCGTAAAGGTGACGTGGGTTTATTCCAGGCCTTTCCGTGAAGATTGTATCGCGCGCGCCACTTAATCTTAAACGCGTGATAAATCCCATGCTCATGATATCAACAGTTGCGCGTGTTCGTTTAATAAGGCCATTTCAGTTTGGCTGACTGTGCCCGGGCTAAACCGTCACATAAATAAACTTAACAAGACGGCGACGATGGACGATGCGCCGCTTCACGGCCGCACGTAAATTGGCTCCGTGACCTGGAACATTCCCCGGTTGAACTCGAGGCCCCCCCCCCCCCCCCCGTGACAACAGCCGTCACAGGCGCAAATGATGGGAAATTCATGATTTGTGCCCCCGGAAAATAACGACACGACGGGCAGCTGTGCACGCTGAGGAAGTGCAATTACTCCGGGGCATGGACTTGAGCCGGGTTTTGTCAGTTTTTTCGCATCCGACCCACAGCGGAGAGGAGTGTGCGTGGCATCAAAGAGTTGTGACGTTCCCATGACAGGAAGGATAAGTTAAGCTTGCAGATGTCCCCAGCCACTCGTGGGATATGTGGAGTTGCGTTCAACAACTGTGCCCTTGACTCTAGAGCATCGTTTCCCAAAACTGATTTGCCCGTGACCTCAATACGTCTGTTCGAGTTGATCAATTTAATGATCATCATCATCGTTATCAGCAGCTAGACTCAATCCTCTGCTAGATGAAGGCCTCGACCACGTCGTTACCAATCCTCATGGTCAAGAAAAAGATCCCCCATATAGCCTTTAACAGACTGTTGGGGCTGTTAGCGAGCACCTTTGAAGGCTGGCACGGCACACGAGGGGATGGTTGGCCAGTGGCGATGCTTACACGTCGCACCAGGCATTCATTTCATGCCGAGTCGATCTAGTAGAGGTGATCATCACTGGTGTTGGCCGTGAGCAGGAATCGAACTGGGGGTCGCCGGGTTCGTAGCGCAGAGCGCTAACCGCTGCGTTGCCACTTTCCGTAACTTTACACGCAGCGCACAACGCTTCTTAGTGTGAAGAGCTCATTGTGATGCGCCTTGTCCCTCTCAACCTCCACGTGTCCGCCGCGGCGTTGGCGATGTACGTCGTATCGAGATGAGAGAGTCCCCAGGTGTTCACGAGCATCGCAGCTGTGATTGCTTGAGATGCTTCTGCAACGTGCCGTTCAAGATCACTCGCGCTCTCCGCTTTATAAAGCTTAGGCGGCTAATGAACACGTTTCCAACGGTTCAAACACTCGGTTCAAACTGCTGTCCAGTTATAATTCTGTAATAATTTTTGTCAAAGTGATTTCCTGTTCAAATAAGCATTTAAACTAAAGTATTTTACCCGGTAAGGCCCACTGAGCTGTATAGCTCTTTTTGAGAAGCGACCTGGCCACAAATGATCGCTCAACAAAGTGGCTTATCTTGAGGAAATGTATAGCGGCCAAATACTTAAAACGCGTTTTTGCTAAATGTGGAGGCAAAAACCAGAGGACCCGGAGAAAAATCTACACGACCACAGGGAAAACATGCAAATTCCAAATATACAATCTAGATTTGAAGTTTTCGTGACTGCAGGGATCCATACTCTTTGGTTCTTTCGGTAAAGTCACGTAGGTAAAATTCTTTTTTTAAACAACAAAATAAAATACATTTTAATTTATTTTATTTTTTACCTACGTGACTTTACCGAACAAACCAAAGAGTAAACAATCGTTTCTTGTGTGACTTGTCCAAATATACACGCGTCAGGGTTGGGATCGAACCCACTACTTCCTGCATACCAGGCGAGGTAGTCAACATCTCGCCACCACGGCGGTGCTCATCTTCTGTTTACATCCCTGAGCCAGTAGTGGAAATTCCACGTTCCAATGGCGGGGGCGAGCGTCTCCGTAGGACAACCCGCCGTTGACTTCCCCCAAAAAGCGGTACTCGTTTAACACTCCGGAAGGATGAATGGCAGTCAACACCCCAAGCAGGATGTGAACTCGCGACCTTTGCGCTGCAAGTCACGCTCGTTCTATCGACGAGCCACCCGGCCGCTTTGGGTGGCACATCTACAGACTGGAAGCTCCGAACATAAACAAAACAGCAGTGTGCTCGCCACTCTTAAGGATTACCGGTGTGCGTGTGCGTGCGGTGGTGTGCGCAACGTGCAGAGAGGGTGTAAATAATTCAGAGGGATTGATCAGAGATACCTTTTTGTCAGGGTATCATGGCCTATGTCAGCAGTCCATTTCATGATTTTGTCGATGGTGTTTTTGGGAGACATTTACAGCTCGTCAACAATAAATCAGCGCTAAGTAGACCATGTTTGGGTTTTTTCTTTTTTACGCAGATGTCAGCGGTACGCTACGGCGAGAATTACAGTGCCAGTAGAGGCGTTGTTAACATGAAAATAAAATAGCCCCGCGGTTATTTTTCACTTTCGCACGTTAAATTTATAACGTGGCATTGTTGCGAGGGAGGGATAAAAAAGGCATTTTTATATATATATATTTTAAAATTCCTTATTAAAATAAGCGCGTATAAATCACGGTGAAGTGTGCCGCGAAACCTATGGCGTCGCAAAATATATTCAATTTTACCCCAAGGCGCAATTAATTACCGTCGGAGCGGAGTGTTAATCGTATATTTATAGCGGGCGTGAAGAGCCCCGATCAGATCTGTCGCAGCCTACAACGCAGAGCCGCAGCCATGCACCTGCGGTTGTGTAGCCTTGGAGCGTGATCACTCGCGTTGCGTCGCCCGAGTTCCCTTTCACCACGGCCTGGAAATATTACGTTGGGGGAGTCTCCGGACGGTTCGCGAATGAAGAAGCAACCACTCCACTCGAGTGTTTTGCGGAGCAATAGTTGGGTTCCACGACGTCCCATTCTCAAAGGGCTTCTTGTTGTTGTTGTTGTTGCACCGATTCCAAGAGGAGGTGCTCAAAGCCGTTGATGAAGCAAGATGTCGCGAGGCAAAGCTCCCGGAGGGATGCAGACGTTGAAATGGCCGGGATGAACTCGGACAAAAAAGAAACAAAGGATTGAAAGTTATTCGTCCGGTTGTTTCTTGGGTGAGGCGTCGTAATGACCTGGCAAAATGTGTGTCGTAAGACCCTCCACCACCCTACATAGTGAAATTAATTGTGACTTGTGCAAGCGTTTAACGACTCGCCAAACGTTGTTGTGGCAGCTAGCTCACCCTGAGTTGAAGAACAATTCTCACAATTAACGTAATTGCTAAATTTGTTTGTGAAAATGTACGGTAACATATTTAAAAGAAAAAAATATTAACTATTTTAAGTTTAACTACAACATGTTAGTTATTTAGGAAACGTTCCACGTAAATGTAACACAGAGGTGACATAGTTTAATTATAACACAGTTGCATCAAAGTGTTATATTACTATACCAATCAACAATTACAATTATGCTTATTGTAATACTTTAATGATGAGCGTTTTTTTTCTCACAAGAATCTGAGTTTGAATGAGTGAAAGGTTAAGGTGCAGCCTTGCAATTAATTGCTCATGCCACTGTTGACAGAGAGCCCCCATCTAGCGAATATTTTTGGCCTACTCTTCCATGCTGACCCGATATCTTAGAAGAGCACTCACACTTTAGCCCACTATCCGCGACCTTGCCGATTGATTGGCTGTCTTTCGATTTAAAGCTTTCGTGACTGCAGGGATTCATCTTCTTGGTTCTTTCGGTAAAGTCACGTAGAAGGGAACTAATACAATAATAAAAATAAAACATAATAAAATAATTCTCACGACGTTTCGGCCACAACGCAAGCAGCCGTCCTCAGGTTGCTTGCGTTGTGGCCGAAACGTCGTGAGAATTATTTTATTATGTTTTATTTATTATTATTTTATTACTTCCCTTCTACGTGACTTTATCGAAAGAACCAAGAAGATGATTGGCTGTCGATTTGATTTGGTGGAAGAAAATTATTTATCACGGTTCCCTTGAGTCGCTTGGGCCCCTTAAGCTTTTGCTTAAGTTTGCTGATGGCTATAGCACCGCCACCATCTTCAGAGCGGGGGGTCTGTGTAACCTAGACTCTCGAATCTCCTCGAAAACAAAACGCAAGATCTGTCTTCTTTCTCCCCCCCCCACACACACAGCTCGATCCATTCGTCAAATTAATTTCGTCAACCTCTCACCGTGGTGCGCTCTGCAGAAACTTCGCTGCCCTTGCATGCTTGTGTTTGCGGTTTTTCGGCCAAGGCGAGTGTTGCATTTCATCTAATGGCCTGCCCATTAGTCAGTCAGCGGCGGGGTGCCGAAACCGCACGGCTTCTGTTTAGCATTCGCATTTCCCACAAATCGGTCGGTTGTAAACAAACATAGACGCGTGCTCTTGTTTTGGTCTCGCGTCACCCGTGGAAGGAAATGTGGATTCCGGTGATTGACGGTTTGTCGCAGATTTGAATTAATTGATGCGTGTTAGGAGCCGCATGCTCAGAGCCACGGCGTCCGGCTCGTCGTTTTCATCAATCAGATTTCAATCTTCCCGGGAGAAAATCGACGTGTAAAATTTGGAGCACCCCCCCCCCCCCCTGTTTTACTGCCGCGAAATACGGCACCTGTCCGATGTCCGTTTCTCGGACTTGATGTATGCCCGACGCGCCTTCAAAATATGCATCGTAAATCCAGATCCAATTTGGCCGTCTGTTTTGTACGCCTTATGAAGTGAGCTGTATTATTATTATTGTGAATCAATCGGGGATTACAATACGACGCAGTGGCTCTTCATCTGCTGTTGTGCTTTCATAATACTCATCCCGATCATATCAGAATCCGTTGGTTAGGGGAGTCATTGACCTATAGGGGCTTATGGTTTCCCCTGTAACCGCGATTTGTTCTTTTTTTATTTTGTTTTATTGATCATGACGTATGTTGTTTGATTTCCTTTTCGTCATTTTGGTGATCCACTCTCTTGCAAATGGAGCTGCTATCCTGGTCTCCTTAGTTCTCACCGGGGTAAATAAACGAAAGTATGTGCATTTGCTTTTCCGTTGCCAAAGCTTAATGCCACTTTATTTAGCCAGGAAAATAGCCAATGAGTCTCAGGACTCTCCTTTTCTGGGAGTGCCATCCGTGAGCATGTTTGGGCTATTCCATTACTGAGCGCTCGATTTGCGATAGGAAACCAGAGTGCTTGGAGAAAACCCACACTCGTGAGTAGGGGGAGGGGGGTTCTGCACAGAATGATTCAAGAATCCACTGCTGTAGTGCCATCTCCTGGCAGCCTCACAGCCCAGGCCTACAACACCCTGGCACTACACGTAGACACAAAACTGAATGCGCCATTGCCCACCCAAGTACATCCGACGCCGTGGTGTTCTGTGGCATTTTTTCCCCCATTATCAAGAATCGGGGACAAATCATTCCGACTTGAATCGGTGTCCTAATCGGTTAACATGCATTTATAAACATGCATTAAAGTTATTTTTTATTATTTTGCTGCTATACATTTCCGCATGAAAATCCACTTTGTTGATCTGTCATTTGTGGCCAGGTTTCTTCCGAAAAATAAGTTCACAGCTCAGAGGGCTTTACCTGGTAGGACGGGGATGTTTTATTTTCATTAGTATGTTTTTGGGTGATGTGTTCACCTTTTCTATACTCGGCACTTCTATCGTGTGTTTGTATTGTTTGTTGTCGTAACGTTCTGTGACCCCGTGGCCCTTCACAGCTCATCGGATTCCTCCTCCAGTTGTAAATAGTCTGATTTCGGCAAAATCCGCTCTTGTGAGTGCAACGACCGATCTCCCGCATCCCTTAAAGAGAGTGTCTGCAGTGTGTAGATCCGATGAAATGTTTGGCGCTGCCCTTCCTGGCGTGGAATCAGCCCGATGGAGCCGGCGCTTTGTAGGGGGGGGGGGGGCCGGGGAGAGCGACGACGGGCGTGTCTCCTCGTTTTCTGAGCGCTAGCCCTGGCACAGGTAGAGAGGAGCAGATGTTTGCCAATTTTGAACAAAGCGTACATTTTCTTTTTAATGAAAACTGCGAAGGATTTTCGCTGCGTCACAATCGGTGATGGATGAGCTCAGCTGGGTCATTTATCAACGCGTTGGACCGCGTTGGGTTCGACTTTCAAAAGAAAAATAATTTCAGCCTTACCAGAGGGGGGTCTAGTGTACGGTGGGATATCACAACGTTCACCAACGCAAGTAAAAAAAAAAATCAGTTTTTTTGTTGTTTAACTTTATCCACTTAATAATGATTTAATATGTAAAACTACAAAAGCAATGTCCAGTACTGTATAGTGATTTTGTCAATCCACTGCTGGATGATGACCTACACATGCAATGTGGATCACGGTGGTTGTTTGACTAGACTTAACCATGCTGGTGAATGCGGGTGAGTTGGTGAGCGTTAGTGGAGTGGTTAGTGCGTTGCACTACGAACCCGGCCCGCCCGAGTTCAATTCCCGCTCGCGCAAACACCAGTGACAATTATCTCAACCGGTCACGGGCCATCCCTTGGTCGACTCAGACTCAAATGAGCACAGTACCTAGTACGGCGTGTAAACATCGCAAACTAAGGGAGACAAAGGCGGTCAGGCGTGGTGCTGACCTTCCCCAAAAGTCTGTTCAGGCTGTATCGGGGATGTTTGTCTTTGTTGGTCGAGTGTGGCCCAGGACCAGCTCAGTCACTCGCCACCGATGTTGGGCATGGACAGAAATCTAACTCGGGTCATGGGGTTCATAGCGTAAACCACCGTGCCACCGCTCCATAAAAATGATTTTTTTTTTTTACAGATTCATTTATTTTTACATTACTTGGTTGCAATTTCAGAGAAATGTACGTCTATTGACATTGGGCGTTGTGTAGACCATGTGTGCAGTAAGTTCCCTAGGGTCCCAGGGCCTTCTGCCATCGTCTCCCAGTCAATGCGCGCCTGTTTGTGCGTGCGTGCGCGTGCGTGCGCGTGTCTGTGCGTGCGCGCGTTTGTCCTTTCCATTATTTTCGTGGTTCTCACCCACCTTCCCATGCTCAGCTGTTTTTTTTGCTCCCTTTAATTATCGCTGCCCGATCAGGCAAGCCACACACACCACCGACTCTACCCCCTCCCCCCCCACACATCGCCGCCGCGTCTCTCGATCGTCTCCTGGGTGGCAGACGTATAATGAATTCCGCAGGCGCTAAAAAAAAAATAACCCATCTACCCGTGTGCCCAGCTCCCCTACAATCGCGACCGCCACCCTCCCACGCTGTGCCCAGAGCCTTGTGTCAGCTGAGAGACAGGTGCAATTTGGGGGTAGCCGCCTTGGTGTCTTCGGGGACCGTGGTGTCATTGTATATTGACTGGCGTGGTGCGTGACCGCCAAGATTGAGGCCCACTGTTCTTTATTCTGGCGTCAAGGCGGCCGGTCGCACCTGTGCTGCTGCTCGCTGCCGCCACTGCTTCTGCAGCCTGCCAGCAATTGGTTTGCTGCCAGCCGGTTTGTCTGTTGGTTGGCCTGTGCGTCAGTCAGTTTATGTGTCAGGCAATTGGTCGGTCGGTCTGTCTGCCTTAGTCAGTCTGCGCTAGATAGTTGCACCGACGCGATGGAAATTAAAACCAACAAATCGCATCGTTCAGACGAGGTACACGGTCACGTTTCCTCGTTCGCTTTTATAAACTGAAGAAAGGGGTCATTGCTCAACATTTCATTAAGATGATTCACAGCCCCTTGTCTGTCCACTGCTAGATGAAGGCGTCTTCACGCTGTGACGGGCGCCAGCTGCTGTGCCACCGCGCCCGCCTAAACATGAGCCATTCATGTTCGTAAAAATGTTGTTGCGAGCCAAAATAGTCAGAGTGATTTCCAGTGCAAATGAGCATTGAGGGGCGGTGCTCATCTCCTGGTTACAGTGCAGAGCCAGTCGTGGATATTCCACGTTCCTATGCCAGGGCCGAGTCTCTCCACAGGACAACCACACTGTTGACTTTCCCACCGTGCAACTCATTTTACCGGCCCAAGACGTTGTTTGTATTGTTAATAACAAAATGCAGCGTGATTTTTTAAAATTTGTTTAACCATTAATGTGTTCGTACATTTTGTGCCTGTTTAGTTTGTTGGTTATCTGCGTACGGTGCGAAAGAAGCTCAACATACGTACATATTTAGATCTCATCAACAACAAATATTTTATTACATTTTTCAAACCGTTCACCCGTGACAGTCGCATTATCGGCCGTTATTTTGTTTGTGACCGCAAGCACCCCCCCCCCCCCCCCTGCAGGTGCCACGTGCCCGGCGCCAAAATTGTGGTGTCTTGGTGCTGCGTAATTTCGCACCATCGCGGTCGCCTTGATCATCAATTTTGATCTCGCTGTCCGCGAAGATCGTAGGCTCTTAACCCAGGCCCCTCCGTGAACCATCCTCCTCGCGTTGAAGGCACCGCCGTACTACTTGGACCCAAAATCGGGTGCATAAATTGGGTGCATAAATTGTACCCGGCTGTTAATGAATCACCGCGGGAGTCTCAGTATTTCGCCGTGGTTCTGAACGGCGGTCCGGCTCAATGCACATTTAACTCCCAATTTATATACCTCAGAATTATTATGCTCTTGTTGTTTCTTTTTTCTTCTGCCAAAGTGAGACGTTGGTGAATTATTATTCTATCAGCTTAAAGGTTGGGGAGAGCAAAGCGTGGGTGACTTGAAAAATGGCGGTTTTTTTTAAAGCGGTTTCCAGGCTCATGCTGTGCTCCGTGGCGTTCAGCTTTTGCCGCTCTCCTCGCACAAAATCAAATGCTCGAATGGGATATAAAAAATCGATAAAAAATCGATGTCACACGAACGGCGCGTGACCGCATGTCTGGAAAATAACGCGGCACGTCTGATGAACGCTAGAAATCGTGCCGTTGGTCCTCGCGTAAGCAGGCTTGCTTGTCTGCTCGGTGTGGGTGCGGCTTCGGGTTTGCGGCGATACGGCGGGACCACGATGAACGATAACACTGGTCAACACACTTTTTCTGGCATAAGGTATTCCAACGGTGCTAAGGTAATTTTGGGGTGCTGATTCCAAATCTGGCATCAGTTTTTGAGATATCAAATATTGCATTTTCAATAAAAACTGCAGAAGAAAAATATTAAATAAATGTGGATATCTACATAAAATGATATTATAAACACACTATCCTAAAAATACAGCACCATGTTTTAACACTAAAGCAGTCACTGACTCGCAACAACTTGCAATCATAAGTGACAGAGTTAATTTCGGGTAAAATCAATGAAAATGGGGTATGCCGATAGCATAAAAACGAGATGTGATAGAGCAAATCTGAGATCAGATTTGGAATCAGCACCCTGAAATTAGTCTAGGACAGCTGCAAAGTCCAGGCCAGAAAAAAACGTTTTTTTTTTTTGACCAGTGTAATCTTATAACTATTTACTTTCGCCATGTATAGCGATTGTCGCGATATTAGTTTCTCATTAAAAAAAAAATTGTATTTCACATTTATCTAATTTTGCCCAAATTGTGAAAATGTCGTTATATTTTCACTATCGTGGCTCACGTGATTTTTCACTTGTTTCAATTTGCTAACAAAATGGCAAAGCATGATCATTAAAGTTATAAGCGAATATCTATTATCCATTAAACTAACATTTTGTCAATATGTTTGTTGGAGTAATTGATGGCATTGCTGTAATATGACTTCATCCTTTTTGTAGTTAATTGTTTTGTCTTATGCAGCTTATAGCATGGGCATTATAAGCATTATATTTTGTAAAGTTGTAATGATGATTATATTTAAGGCGGCCGTATGTATATTTTTTTGTAATCTTAATTCATACTCGAAGTACATGGAAGCACAAAAACTCTGCAATAAAAATGTGCAATACAATTACAGTACTCGTCTCACGTTTATCGGCAAAAAAAATTAGATTACATAATTTCGTGAAAATTTTTATCGCAGAAATCCTAGAGCTGTTCGGCAGAGGGCACGTGGTCTCATCTCGCTTCACATTCCCAGCGCGAAAGTGAAACGCCGCCAGATGAATTAATGCATCTCGCATTCCAAGCTTGGTCTTCCGGGTGAGGACGTAGGTTGATGGTACGGTGAACTTCTTTCACCGTACGTAGCCAACGTTGCTAATCGGAGGTGCGGCGGAAGGACAAAAAAATAAACAATTAAAGCAGTTCCAAAGAAATTAGATTTTAACCTAGATTTTAAAGTACATAGCTTCAGTGGCTTCTTAATATCGAAAGGAAGAGCGGTCCAGACGGCCGCAGAAGCAAATCCGAAAGCGCGCAATGCAGTGTCTGTGTTGAGCATTCATTAATCCTCAGAAACTTTTGACGCGCCCTACTGCGGCGATCTCAACGAGTATACACTCGAAGATGCCTGCAGTATCTGAAGATATTCCACAGTAGTGCGTGGTAAAAGCTTGAGAGAGAAAAAAACTGTCAAAACACACGGCCTAGCCCGGAAGGCCGCACTCGCATTACGAGTGGCTGAAGTAAACGTCTCTCCCCGAGCGTCTCGCGTTGACTGATCGATGCCCCCCTTTTCCCCGTTTGCGACCAAATCTCCGCAGATGCCCCATACGGCCGGACGCACTCGGCTTGCGGCCACCAAGTGGAGGGCACGGAGGGCGAGGAGCGGGGCCAGGACCTCCCGTACATCGACGACTCTCCCCCGTCGTCGTCTCCCAAGATTGGCCATCGTGGCCTGCAGCCCGAGGACGGAGATGGCCCTGCCGATTCCACACTCGACGCAAACCTCACGGTAACTACGCGACAGAGTCACCGGGGGCCATCGCTTTGGGTTGGTTGTTTTTTGTCTCGGTTATTATTTTCATTTTTTTAGGATGCTACGGTGGTGTGATTGTGCTGACATCCACGAAGCCATAGAAACTGAGAGGCCTGTTGTCTCCTCCGTAGAGAGCACAGAGACAGTGGTGGCGAGATGTTAACTAACTCATCTGATATTCAGGAGGTCGTGGGTTCAATGCCGAGCCTGACGCCTTTTTATTTGGAGTGTGCGTGTCTCTCTCTCTCTCCCTGTGGTCGCGTAGATGTTTCTCCGGGTCCTTCGCTTTTTCCCTCCATATTTAGAAACATGTGTTTAGAGTATTTGTCTGCTAATATTTCCACACGATAAGCTACGTAGTTGCGCTTTCAATTGTTGCCAGGTTGCTTCTGAAAAAGAAGCTAATAGCTCAGTAGGCTTTACCTGATAAAATAAAAAAAGTCAATTAATTTGTCCTTTGAAAACGTGACACATTTTTTACTGTTTGGCCGTGTCAGGTGGTGGAGGGTTACGACACATTTATAAATAACGCGATCTGACCCAAAAACCTATATTATGAATAATATTGGTCTCGAAAGCCTACGTGTTAAAAATAGTTTAGTTCATTTTTATTTTCATTTTGTTCGTGATTTGCTTATCTTTCCTATACTTGGCGCTTCTATCGTGTTTTAGTAATGTTTGTTGTTGTAACGTCTTGACCCGCCCCTACTGGACATCTGTGAGAAACAGCTTTATAGCTCATCAGATTCCTCCAGTATAAACAAACATTCTGAGTATTCATTAATCCACACGCTGGATTGTTTCCATCACGTGTGCGTCTGAAGTAAAGAGTCGATAATGCCGCAGCGATTTAAGTTTTTTTTAATGTGCCTTCGCAAATGTGGGGCAGTACGGGGCTGGCGAACGTGGCCATGTGGCGTATAGGAAGTGCATGCAGTCACATCTGGAACGTAACTGCTCCTGCGGTTTAAGTCGTTCTTGTCGTCGTCCGAAACGGCAACCCACGCAAAACATTTACAAGCCCAGCCCAGTGGGTGGCGTTCGGCATAAGCTATCGAGGCAAAAGCTTAGGGCTCAAAGTGGCTCAAGGGGAACTGGATTCATAAAAAATATATAAGGGTTCATCAAACATCAGCTCAAATTGAAATCCTAATAACCATTAATATGTTGACTTAAAGCTTTTGTGACTGCAGGAATTCATATTCTTGGGTCTATCGGTAAAGTCACGTAGATAGGTTCAAAGAAAATAACAAAAAAAAGCCCTTTTTCCTGAAGACGACCGCTTGTGCTGCGATCAAAACGTCGTGGTTTTTTGTTATTTTCTTTGAAACTATCTACGTGACTTTACCGAAAGACCCAAGAATACGAATTGATATGAATAAGCTGACAAATCTGTCTCCTCTCTATCTTGTCGGTATCTGTCCTTTCTGAGCTCACTACAACACATTTTTTTTCTGAATTCCTCTTATCTGATTACATAAATATCTCTTGTTTATATATCTTTTTTTAAGATTACTAGCATTCTGTGAATTGAGAGTGGGAACCCCAAAAAAGCGGATTTCTGTTTTGGGCCCCCCCCCAATGGGCTAGCATCACTCCTGCCCCAACAAATCTGTAGTCATTTTATTTTTTAAAAAACCTTGCGTGCAATTTTCACGCTGTCACAGATGGGCCAGTTATGTCTGCCTTTTGTTCGCGCAAGTTCCACGTTACTTCGTTGGCACACGTGTTAGCCGTTAAGCTTCGCGAAAGGGGGAAGTTTGTTAAATCAACCACTGGCATTGCCTCATCACCTACAGCTCAAATGTGGTTTCCTGGTTCTCTTGGTCCCTGCCAAATGTTTTTTTTTATTTCTAAAGATAAGCCCTCGCCCTGCATACAGCGCCACTTTTGGATTCTACAACGCGCGAGTTACCGCTACATTTCTAACATGTCGACTTCTGCATTCGGTCTAATTGCGTTCTAAACTTCTGGGGGGGTACTCGCAAGCGTTCAATGCGTAGCGAGCCGGAGTTAGACGCCTCCGCGGAAAGCTCCAACGCCCATCGCCTGCGCAGTGAAGGAAGCAAAACCGGGCCTGCACCGCTGACGCAGCCTGTTGCCTAGGCCTCGCTGGTTCAAGGAAGGGCGGCGGTTTTGTTTGTGATCGGGCGGCCGACACGTGTGGCCCATGGCAAACCGGCAGAGCCTGGACGTTGCCACGGTGCTCGGTAGTCTGGATGCCTTTCTCATCAAGGAAGATGAGTCCTGCCTGTGCGATTACATGTGGGTCCCGAGCCCCACGTCTCCCGTCTCGCCCAACTCGCCCTCCTTCATGTTCGGTGCTGCCAAATATGAGAGTTTTGAGGTACGGTGCTCCTTGTTATTGTGTGGTTTTTTTCTCTCATTCTAATTGTTTGTATTTAATCTACATTTTTGAAACGTATATATGGAGAACAGTTGAATTGTGATTTCTGCCTAGTATTGCTGCAGTCACTAACATCTAAAAAACAGTGTTAAATACATTTTGACAGCCTGCCGAAACCCATCGCACCTTACGTAGTCAACCGATTAGCACGGTTAGCTACGTACGGTGCAAAGGAAATTCATTATTCACAGGTGGGTGTTTCGGGTTGCCACCCATACATAATTAGTAAGAAGAGTGCACACGTTTTAAACGGGTACATATTTATATGGCGCTATTCAGGACTATGTCGACTCTATAAAAAACATGCGTGCTTTGCATGCCGTTTGTCCCAAACACTCATTTGCCAGTACATGTGACCGAGGTACTGCGCACAATGCTTTGTTACATCATCTTAATCCGTAATTAATGAGAGTTTAAAGTTGGCAACCCTATTGGAAGTCAGATAAGTCACAGTGGCTTTGCAGAGTTTAAGGGCATCGAGCTTTGCTCATCTCCTGTTCACAGCCCTGAACCACCAGTGGTGGGAAAATCCACATTTCTATGGCAGGGGGGTGAGTATATTTACAGGGCAACCGATCAAACTGTTGACTTCTTCGCAAATTAGTTCTCATTTTAGCAACCCCGGATCGATGAAGGGCTTGATTGCACCATTCTGCTTCCGTATTTACAATTGTTTTGCATGCGTCAACGGTGCTCTGTTCATAATGTAAAGTCAACACGCTGGTGTACTTTTGGTGTCGCATCAGATTATAGATAGATTCTAGCTGTATTATAGGTTAAAGCTGTATTCCAAGTATCAAAGTGACACTTTTTTTTTAAACTGTTTATCAGAGCGGCAACATGTTGTGGTTTTGATCGTCAGATTGATGTAAGTTGCATTTTTAGAAAACCGGCTACCCAGACACGAGCCACATTTCATTCCAGCGACGACAAAAAAAAGGATTCCAAGCCGTTCGCAGGCTTTGCTCGTCGCCTTACCCAAAGGAGGAATCGTATTTTTTTTCTTTTATTACAGCGGCATTCACAACCCCGAACACCCAGATCAATCCTGGTTGGATCCAGCAGAGTGATTTTCAGTGTTTTTCTGCCACTTCACGTGGTTATTTGCCACGGGCCATTTATACAATGTAAATAAATAAAACCCACGGTGAAAAAGCAGTGCAAGTTTCTTCAATTCCACTCCCCCCCCTCTCAACCCACAAATACCTCTTTCCTGTCCCATCCAGCGGTATAAATGGGTCCACCATGGTCACGTCGATCGGCCGGTCTCGTGCGGTGGAGTAAAGTGTGGGTCCCTCCCCCTTTCCAAGATTTCCAGCCGGTGTGGAAGAGTAGGCCAAATCTACTGGAGGAGGCTTCCTAGAGCTTTCTCTGGCGCAGTGTTTTTCATCGCAAGGCCCGCGGACCGCTGGCGGTCGCCTCCCTGGTGGCCTCTAGTGCGGCCCCCTGACTTGCGGTCCCCCCCCCCGACAATACACAAATAGTGAAAACACCCCTTGCAGGCGGCGGTGTGGCGGCCCTCACGCTGACGATGTCTTATCGGCGGTAGTGGGCCCCCCCTCTGAAAATTTGGGAAGAGCACTGCTCTAGCGGAAGCCGTTCCGCCAGAAGTGGTGCGAGCGAGCACTGGCAGACCTGCGCCTTTGCCTTTCACTATTTCTGCAACGCCGCCGTCGAACGTGAACACAAAAGTAAACGCGACATAATACACACACACACACACGTGCTGATCCATTATTTCTGATTTTGCGATACCTTGTACGCAATTTGTTTCACGTAATCCCTGGAGCTAATAGCGCCCCCTATTATTTTCGAAATACTCAACACCCAGAGATGGACTCAGTGTTCCTTCCAATGCCTCTTGTATTGGAATACAGTTTAGGCTGGTTATAAGCACACCCCTTGGGAGCAAGGCGAGGTGAGCTCATATCCGAAGTCGTCTGCTTGTATTAGAAGTTGCTCCTTGGTCCCCTCTCCGCCGCCATCAACAAATGTGTAAGCACACCTTATTAGCACGCTTCTGATATAAGCAGTCGTTCTTATAAGGTGTGCTTATACCAGCATCTGCTTTGTTTTTAAGAGTAATTGCTATCCATTGAATAAAGGTGACCGAAAGGGAGAATTGCTGCTCTCGTGTGTGTGTGTTGCTGTTGTTGATCGGGCACCACCCCCAGTTGTTCGTGTTTTATCCTCTTCCCCAGCAGATGTTTCGGTCCCAAGTTCTCATTTTAAGGGGCGTAACGGATAAAATTTCTCAACTCACAAATGTGCACTTGAAATATATAACCCGTGAAACAATATTAATTTTTTTTATTCAGAACAGTTTTTTGTGTTTAGTTTGATGCCCTTCCCCCGCACCTCCAATTAGTGCGGTTGGCTACGTACAGTTCAACTTACTCTGAAATTCATACTTTAAATAGATTTAGTTGTGTTATCTCCCCGCAATTGATTTATTAATTTAATCTTTTAATCCACTTAATAATGAAGCTGCTCCCAACAAACACCTGCTTTCCGGACGGTGATATTCTGTGCGTTGTCAAGTTTTCTCAGTACGGTCCTTAATCATGGTCAAATTGAGCTGGGAGACATCATGGCTAATGATGATGATTAATGCCATGAAAACCAGGCTCTCTATGTACGGTGTTGTGCTGCTAAGATTACCCGCGCCCGGCAAGGAGAAATAAAAATATCTGGATTTGGATGTAACGTTCTGACCGTTTCATAGCTCATCGGATTCCTCCAGTGTCAATAAATATTCTGATTCTGTAATGATCTGGCCGCATTCATGTCGCAAGAACCCTCCATCGCCCGACGCAGCCAAGCAAATTCAATTGTCACCTGCGCAAGCGTTGAACGACCCGCCAAATGTTATTGTTTCAGCTCGCCGTTAAAATTAATAATTGTTCTCGCATCTACATATAGCAATTAGATGCGACGCTTTGGCTATTGTTGAAATTATGCCAAGCACCTTCATTGCAGTCCAGGAAGTGACGATGGAATCCAGAAAATACCTGCCCTTTTCGGCGGTCATGGTATCATGCGTGCACCTAGCCCGGCACAGATAGCATCACTGCTGCTCAGTGGCTGCTGGCGGGAGTTTTTTCCCCCGTCACATCTCAGTTCTTAGAACCTGGCCTGGGTGTCCCCTAGGTCACCTTAGCCTTAAAAAAGGACCTGCTGCAGTGTATACATATCAGCGCTGTGGAGACAAAGACGGTCAGGCATGGTGCTGACCACACAACCCCTTCGTGCTCCATAGTGACCTTAATAGGCAAGTGCTACTCTAACTTATCCCCAAACTGTGTGCGCTGCTAAATCTGGGATTTCTTCACATTTGTGTGTGTGTGTGTGTGCGTGCCTTTTTGTGTTGCAGGCGGAGGCCGATGAGGAAAAGGTTTTGACCATGAGGAAGCTCGTTCTGTCTGGCATTCTGGCCAGCGAGGAGACCTACCTCAACCAGTTGGAGGGCCTCATGCTGGTGAGATCCAGATGAAAGCGCGCAACACACGCGCGCACCTCCAGGAGACAAATATCCCCCCACCCGTGTAGCCTGAATAGACTGTCAGGACAAGTGCTGTGAGTGCACGCTGATGAAGGCCTGCACGGTGCATGAGGGGGTGGGTGGCCAGTATCACGCCCGGCCGCCTTTGTCACACCAGATCCTCGTTTGAGGAGAGCACACACACACACACACGCATGACGTCATGTTCCAATCGGCATCAGGTCATTGAAATGACGATTGTAGACACAACAGGGCAAACTAGCAAGCAGTGCGTGACTGTGTCGGACAAAGGCCTCGGATGCTGATGTCACAGAACTACTTCTGAAGGTCAGTAAGGCCTCTTTAGCCAAATAAGGAGCACAGATTTATAATGCCCTGCATATATTGTTTTATCGCATATCAACAAAATAGAAAAGTGTTTGTCTCTGGGTCGTGGGCCCTGGTGCAGTTATACTGCCTGCACAACTCAATGGCTATGCCACTGACATTACCCAAAGTGTCACCCACTGCTCAACCGCGCTTGTCATCCAGTCACATGGCATGGCTAGCACCTGGGCTGCTCTGGCCCTGGGGCCCAGGTGCAATCGCACCGTCTGCACACTCAGTGTCTACGCCCCTGTTGCCACCCAGAATTATCGAGTGATCAATCGCTCAACTCGCATCGCCCAACGTTTTCGACATATGTCTGTCTGCAAGTCGGTGCGATTATCGCCCCGAAGCGTTTTCGTGTTTCTGCATCATTCATTTCCCGAGCGACGGTTTAAAGTTTGTCATTGTCGAACCTCCATTGTAGGAGATGTCATTTAAACATGAACGTACATTTGTGGCAGCGTTCTCAACTTCTCCGGCAGCGCGAGCGTTATTATCCTCCAAATTACATCCCCTTCGCTGCTCCGCTCTATTTAATTTGCCCGCTTTTGTTTATTTACCGGGGGCAACATTGGCACGTAAAATGAAGATCGATTGATTATTTTGGCAACCCAGCTCGCTCTCGCAAACGAGACTCTGTTCCCCCCCCCCCCCCCGGCGCCCGCTTCGACGAAATCAAATTCGGACGCGAACCCAATCTTTTTGGCGTTTCGCTTTTCTGTGTCCCCCTCCTCCCCGGCTTTCCCTCGCCCCCCCCCCCTCCTGCCAGCCGCTGAAACCGCTAAGGGCGGCCGCCACGACGTCGCAACCGCTGCTCACCAACGTTCAGATCGACGCCATCTTCTTATGCCTGCCCGAGATCCTCGCTGTGCACCGCGAGTTCTACGAGGGCCTGCGGCCTCGCGTGCAGAAGGACGACGCCTCGCAGGGCGTGGGCGACCTCTTCCTCAAGCTGGTCAGGGTCTTCTTACGTTGTCCGCCCGGTTGCGTTGATCGGAGTTGTATGTACGGTTGTTGTTGTTTTTTTTACTCGAAATATTTTTTTTACTAAAACTTTTTTTTGTACTAAAACTATTTTTTTTGTACCAGGTAAGGCCCACTGAGCTATGCAGCTCTTTTTTAGAAGCCACCTGGCCATTTATAGCAGCCAAATATTAGAAAAATTTGGGGTGAAGAAAAAAGGTGAGGGAGATAACATCTCGCCACCACGGCACCCCTCAACTGAATGTTATATTTCAATAGGAGCCCGGTACAGAGCACAAACCGCCGACGCAGGGAGGGGGGTACAGAGAAACACTGCGGGCCACAAGGGCCAAAACACTTCGAACCTGGCCGGTTTTAAAGAAGGGAGGGAGAGTGGGCTCGCCGCCCCACCAAATGGGGACCACGAGTGGGGTGTATGTATTGTATGTTGAACTGCTTTCGCGCCGTACGCAGCCAATCGTGCTAATCGGAAGTGCGGGAGAAGGACAGTCAGGGTGCTGCGTGTGGCGAGATGTTAGCCCCCTCGCCTGGGATCCAGGAGGTTGGGGATTCGGTCCCGATCCTGATGGCTGTTGTTTATTTCGAGTTTGCAATTCGCAAGAGCTGGTCAATCTGTGACAAATACTTATACTTACGCGATCTAACCCAAAAACCTTTAATATGAATAACATTGTCGCAAAAGCCTACATGTGTTAAACTTCAAAAATTACACCGCCAATTACTCAATTGGGATTCGACACACACACAGAGCAGCAGCGATTGTCGCCCCCTACTGGCAGACTCACGACCCAGGTCACTCTTGCAAATGAGACTCATCCTGCTGCCTTGACTTCTCACACTGGTTACGCAAAAGAAACTTGAAACTACGCGTACGGCTCCGCGAAGCGCAGAGTTCCGCACGAGTTGGAAAACTGCGTCCACATCTGCGGTGCAGTTCCCTAAGCAGAACAATACCGTCAGGGCAGAGCTTGGGGGGCGCCAGAGGTCGCAAACGGGTTTTGATTCCTTACCCGTACCCGTACCCGGTCGCACCAGGGTCGCAAACGGCGACCCGTACCCGGCTGGGTACGGGTACCCGTTCCCTACCCGTACCCTACCCGAAATGAGTGACAAACGGTGACTCACCAGTGACTCACGGCCTACCCGTACCCGGCCACACCAGGGTCGCAAACGGGTACCCGTACCCGTACCCAGCTGGGTACGGGTAGCCGGGTATCGGGTAGGGTACGGGTATCGGGTACCCGGTTGCGACCTCTGGGGGGCGCGCGTCCAGTCTGCGGCAGCTGCGGCATCTGGCGGAGGGTAGGAATCATTGGCGAGGTGTGATGGCGCCAACGGCTTTGGCTACGATGACCTCTTGACCTGGATCAGACTGAGAGCGAATGCATTGGATGTCAATGTGCCGATAATAAGTGCTGGGTTTTCTCTGGCTGCTACAGTTTCCTCCCACATGCCCATGTAGGACCTTCCTAAAAAAAATCGTCAGGAGACTCGGGTGTGGCTTTCCTGGGTAATTAAAGGTCAGAACGATGTACAGCCGACTCGGGTGTTCGCTTAAACCTTCAGTTTTTATACCACTTTTTGCGACGTCGGGAACTTGGCAATCGACGATTCGATGAACTTAAACCAGAACAGCATGTGCAAGTGAAACATGTTGCAGAGTTAACCGACGGAAAAAGTTGTTGGTTGTGTGCGTCAGGTGGCGAGGTTGATCCGGCAGAGATATGGCTGGCAATGGTGACGCAGCAGTCGCTGTGGGTAAAAACAAAAAACCCAAAACAGATGCTGAGTCCATTTTAGTTTCGCGATCGGGATGTGACACAATGGGAAACATTTGTGCCTAATAAGTACTGCATATTCTCAGATTAACATGATCCATTGTAATTTATATGACTACAGGCAGTCCCAGGGTTACGGAAGGGTTAGGTTCCCGAGAACGATCCGTAACCGTAACTTTCCATATTTTGGAAATGTAATAATTTTGCCACAATCAATGTAAAATCCCATCGCCGGAAATAGTTGTGCCTCCCCAACCCGATTACTAGTTCCTTTTATCTCCGTACTGTATCACACTGTCATCCGTTTTCTGTCAATCGTATCGCTGTACATACGCTCTGCACTTCCTATTATTTCATTTAATCGAATATTTACCCCTACAACCACCCATAAATAAACCAATGGAGCATGTACTGTATCCAGTTGTTTATGAATACCACGAAACGTTTAAATATTAATTGTTAACAGAAAGCAGTCACTTCCGAATGTTCATGTACCATGCATTAGGCTAGGCCCAGGCTTCTTCGATCGCTGTTGGCTGAGACCAGAAGCCATCGAAGTGTAATTGTGTTAAATAAATTACATACAGTAAATAACTCATGAAATCAACTTAAAATGAAGAAAACTTGCAATAGAAACATGGGGAAAAAAGATAGTTATAGGCACGGAAAACAAACAATTACATAATGCTACAAAAGCAAAAGAATTATGTAACACTACAAAAAAATATACTTACCTTAATCCTAGTGAACCTCAGGCTCGGTGAAGGCGTAAGGTGGCCCACCTTACGCCTCGCTCCGCGGTATTCGCAACCTCACTGCGTTGCACTACTTGCGCTTACGTAACTAACGCAAAAAATATCCGCATCTTGATTTTTTTGTCGTGATTTATGGGAGCATTTCTGTCAAGTCGGATTTCCCTAAGTCGGTTCTTCGCAACCCTGGGACTTAAAGTACATTAAAATATCTCCTGTGGTCTTCGCACCTGATAAGCTCACAGTGATGCCATCACCTTTACTCTATTTAAGACCGAAAAGGGGAAGACTTCTTCACAATTCTGGCTAATTGCCTGATAAATGTCGTACACAAATTGTCAATGTTGTGGGTTTACTTTCCAACACACCGGTGTGCTGAAATAGTAACTCGTTGTGACGTCTTTGTTCACGTGGCACACCTTACTAATTGGCGGTGTCGGGTGCTAGCGGGTTTAGCGACACATTTATATTTACGCAATCTAACCCAGAAAAAAACCTTCGTGGAAAAGAATCATGACAATAATTTAATAAGCATCCCCCCCTCCCCCAACGCATTTTTCCTTCACCAACGCGCTGGGTTTCACGCTTCAATACACTGGTGGGCTAAAGCAGTGAACTATTTGTCTTTTGTCCTACGTGACACTTTTTTACTGATTGGCCGTGTTGGGTCGTGGAGGGTTACGACACATTTATAAATAACGCAATCTAAACCCAAAAACGTTAATTATGAATAATATTGGTCGCGAAAGCCTACGTGTTAAACTCGCTGTTACCTCCGCAACACAAGAACCACTCGAGCACCGGGAGGAGAGTTCGCTCGATCCAAGGTGTTCACTGGAACAGGCGGAGTTACCAATTTGAAAAGGGCCTTTGAACTGAGCCACAAGAGGACAAAGGAAGGCACGGGGCGACGAGCGCTGGTTCAGAGCTCACTTTGCCCACTGACATTAGCCGTGGCGATGAATCAAACTCGAGCATAGCATTCGGCATTTAAAAAATGCAACACTCATTCCGTTTCGATTTAAAGCTTTCGTGACTGCAGGGATTCATCTTCTTGGCTCTTTCGGTAAAGTCACGTAGAAGGGAAATAATAAAATAAGAAAAATGAAACATAATAAGATAAAATTCTCACGACGTTTCGGCCACAACGCAAGCAGCCGTCCTCAGGTGAAGAACAGGTGTGTCGGAAAGACAGTGTCTGACCTGTTCTTCACCTGAGGACGGCTGCTTGCGTTGTGGCCGAAACGTCGTGAGAATTGTATTTTATTATGTTTTATTTTTATTGTTTTATTATTATTTTCCTTCTACGTGACTTTACCGAAAGAACCAAGAAGACTCATTCCGTTCTTAATTGTTATAGTTATTGTAACAACAACAAAAAATCTCCGTTGTTCTTACACCCCCAATGGCAAGAGGCTAAAATCGCCTCGGCAGAAGAGTTTTCAACCAAAAAAAGAGACCCTGTCGCGTTACGACGCCACGCGTATTTCTGAAACCTGGGTTCAGATGAGGACGGGAACAAAGTAAGTTGACACACTGAATATTATTTTTCTGTTTCATGCAGAACCGGTGCAGGAAGCGGAGGGGGGGCAGTAAGGTGGGGTGTGAGTGGTGTTTCGTGGCACGCGAGCTGACCTCAAGCCTGCGGGTTCACGTTCTTTTCTCCAAACAACAAAAACCACTTTGCTCCTTCTCCGGCGATTGTGCGACTATAAACTGGGCGAGCAACAACTAACGGCATCTGTCGGCTGACGTTTCTTTTGAAAAAAAAATAATGACCACGAAAATTCGGAGTGCAACAGCTAAAGTTTCCCTGATGTGCGGCAAGTAGTTTGCAAGTTGCGATAAAAAAACCACGGTGGGCTGAGTTTGATTATTTGACAGAGCCTGAATGGTAATAATTTAGTACATTTGTTATTTGTGCCATTCTTCTTTTTTAAGAGGCGACCGGCCACAAATGATAGCTCATTGATGTGGCTTTTACCATCACACGTGGGAATTTATAGAAGCAGCCAAATAATTTAAATGTGCGTTTTGTAAATATGGAGGGCCCAAAACTGGAGGAGCCGGAGAACAACCCATGCGACCACCACAGGGAGACAAATCACGCAAACTCCAAATATGCATCGGGCATTTTCAAGGTCCAGGATCGAACCCACGACCTCCTGCATACCAGGCGAGGGAGATAACATTTCGCTACTGCAGCACCCCAAGGGAAAGATGGCTTTGGCTCAAAAAATAAAGCCAAGATTCATCAACAAATCTTGATTATCATTTCTGAAAGCCATTCCACAAGGCAGATGAAATGGTCATGCCGAGCAGATTGATGAATTCACGACATATGAGGTCAACAATGTTGAAACGCGATCGAAGGAACCATGCTCTCGCAAATATGAACCATCTGTGTTTGTGTTTTTTTTTTTTCCAGGCCAACCACCTTGACTACTACAAGAAGTTCGTGGACAACTACAAGACTGCGGTGGAGATGGCCGATAAGTGCAGCAGCGCGGACGCTCAGTTCGCCAAGATTTCAGAGGTTTGGCGGAAGCTGCAAAAGAGTGGCACTTTTTTACGTTTTCCCACGACGCTTGTGAAAGTGTAATAAGGGCCTATGTCCGGCTCACGTGGTGATCGGCTCTGCCGGTCCCGCTTTACAGCCAATGGGGGGAGAGCCTGGGAGCATGGCCTCGGCGTGATCACGGGATGTCAGCTAGGGTGATTGGTTCTGCTGGTCTTGGCCTCAGCCAATGGGAAGACTAGTCAGGGGCGTGGTCCCGGGAGTTGATGGGGAATCTGTAACATTCGGCGCAGGCTATTAAGGATTGGCTGGAGGGTACCACGTGACCCAGGCGTTAAAAAAGATGAGAGATCAGAGAAACGTGGTCAGACACGGAACGAAGAGAGAGAGAGAGAGGCCACGCGCGAGCGGGGCTCCGGGTGCCACGTGGCGGTGCATCTCTTGTGGGCTGTCTGCCCGCTTCCCGTTGCCTGCCAGCAACGGGGAGTGTTTGTGAACTGAAGAAGTGAAATAAAAGGACCGATTCCACAAGCCGTCTCCAAGAGGTTTATTACAAAAGCATTAATGCATCAGCTTTGTCCGTCCATCCATTCGTCTGTCTTGTCTGTAACACGGTAACACGATGGCTCTCGTAAAGATGGAAAGATGCGTCGTTATCAGGAACTTGCCCTGGAGGAAACGGTCACAATTTATAGAAGTGATTCCAAAAATGTGGGAGATAAAAACCAGTGCTGGGAGAAAGAAAAAAAACAGCGACACGTGCCGTAATTTTGCCGTGCGCGTGGCATCATCTCGTTGTCGATAATAGTCGGGATACCTTTCCAGGAACAAACACATGTTGGATAGAGTTACACGATCAACGCATATGTATGCGTGATTTTTGGTCCTGTTGTTTAAAGTGACCTTGTAACACATCTGACTCGATTTTAATGAGGCTAGCACCAAATCTCTCTCTTAGAGCCCAAGTCTTAACCTTTACCAGTCCTGGCACTTACCCTAATCCTGACATACATTGTTAATGTCAGCATTAAATAGAGGGATTGCCTTGTTAACGCTTAATCCAATTTCACAGGGCAAGCCTTATTAAAAGCTGCATTTGCATTTAGGACTATTTGCTTTTTGCATTACAGACCTTGCGTTTTGTAGGTTCCTGCAGTGTGACTGTGCTAAATGGCCTAATAGGAGTGTGTAAATGGGATTAAACAGTGGGGAGTAGAGCACAGCGTTTGTATTTCGAGCAGCTTTCCTCCATTGTACCAGACGGAGACAAAATATCCTCCGTAGTCTTCACCAGCCTGTTGGGGCGAGCGCTGTTAGTGAGCGTTTCCGAAGGCCATCGCGGTGATTTGTACAACACCGTTGCCGGTCGCCTTCGTCCCCCCACTGCCGATGATCACACGCTTGCGTTGAGGCCAGAGGTCGCAAACGGGTTTTGATTCCTTACCCGTACCCGTACCCGGCCGCACCAGGGTCGCAAACGGGTACCCATACCCGTACCCTACCCGATACCCGGCTACCCGTACCCGGCTGGGTATCGGGTAGGGTACGGGTACGGGTACCCGATTGCGACCTCTGGGATGAAGCCATGTTTCAGGCGTGGGTGGGTTGATTCTAGGAACTTGAATTGTGAGAAGAGACAAGACGTTGGGAAATGAGTGACAAATGGTTACTCACCAGTGACTCACGGCCTACCCGTACCCGTACCCGGCCGCACCAGGGTCGCAAACGGGTACCCGTACCCGGCCGAGTACGGGTAGCTGGGTATTGGGTAGGGTACGGGTATCGGGTACCCAATTGCGACCTCTGCTTGAGGCTGAGTTGAGGTTGAGTTGACCAATGAGAGGCCGAATTCTGGTTCAGATGCTTGTCGTTAATGTTGGCCCTTGACGGTAATGAAACTCGGATCACGGGATTCTGTGCCAATTACTGTGCCACAACCACTCCACCCCTTGTTATCCAAGACAAACGGAGGCAGCGGAGGTCATGGGTTTGATCCCAACCCTGACGCCTGTTGTATATTTGGGGTTTGCATGTTCTCCCCGTGGTAGTGTGGATTTTTCTCAGGGTCCTCCGGGTTTTCTCCTCCACGTTTAGAATCAACGTACTTTTTAGAGTATTTGGCTACTATAAATGTCCACGTGATAAGCCACTTCGTTGAGCTATCATTTGTGGCCAGGTCGCTTCTGAACAAGAGCTACACAGCTCAGTGGGCCTTACCCTAGTAAAATAAAACAAATAGTCATCGTAGTTAAGGCCAGCACAATACATAAAGGGGGTGGGTGGCCAGCACCACGTCCCGGCCACTTTTGTTTCTCCAGTGCTGATGCTTACACACCGCACCACTCATTCATTGACGGCTGACTCGATCTAGGGGAGACCTAAGACCGGTTCGGATATTCGTCACCGACGTTGGCTTTGAGTGCGGATTGTCCTCGGGTTGCCGGGGTTCGTAGGGCGTAGCACGCAAACCGCTGCGCCACCGCTCCCCACTCTTGTACGTGTATACGCTGTGCACGCATTCAACTCCATACGTCTCGTGTCTTGTTATTTTTTTTAATGCAGAGGTTAAAGGTGAAGAGCTCTTCTGGATCCAAAGAGCAAGCAGGCGCATCGTCTCTGGAAGGTATCACAGCGAGGGACTCGGGAGGCAGTCTGTGTTTCAGGCTTTTATGTCCAGACGTGAGTCTAGCCCCAAGCTGCAGACCCGCGTTCTGATCCGGCAGGCTGGATGATCACGTGAGTGTGCGCCAGCGACCGACGTGACATGACGTCTTGCGGCACGTACAGACGTCGTGACGTCGAGCGCGTACCTCCAGGCCTCTCTCTCGCCTCTCTCGTCTCGCTTTTTCTTATCAATAAACCCCTTCAGTCATAATGCAAACAAATAACACAACTCTGATAATGTATGCTCTGTCCTTGAAGTTGATTGGTCCACACCCGAGACAGCTTTCCTTAGATATTCATATTCTTAGGTTTTTTTGGTAAAGTCACGTAGGTAAAAAATTAAAATTAATAAAAGTAGAATAAAAATAAAATAAAAATCACGACGTTTCGGAGGCAACACAAGCTTCCGTCTTCAGGTGGTACGGTCACAGCACGATAGCTAGTCTCACATGAGTTGGACAAGATGACGCCAAAAGGCGCACAACTCAAAGACAATGCACCATCAGAGTATGAGAGCTCGGGGTAAGCATTTACACCATTGGAACCTCATTTACCAGTAAAAAATAAGATAATTGGTTTTTTACCCTTCTATCTGTCAGTTTTGTTGCCAGATAGAAGGGTAAAAAACCAATTAACAATAAACCCCTTATTCCTCGTCCTACGGCTCTCTCAATCTCTCGTTTAGCTCTCGCTTTCACCTCGCTAATCCGCCTCTCTTTGTACCTCGGCAAGGCGCATATCCCAGTGAGCCATGTCGCTCGGCGGGCCACTCCACAGGCCCCGTCCGCGGGCGACGTGGCCAGCTGGCCCGCCAGTCGTGGGAGCCCTCGTTTACACCGCCGTGTTTCCCATCCCGTCGGTCACAATGGTCGTTGTGTCGTGCGCGTGTTTCCCCGGCAGCGCTCCTGTACAAGCCCGTGGACAAAGTCATGCGCAGCACGCTCGTCCTGCACGTGAGTAGCACTCGTGACGCAGACACCCTGCGGAGGGAAACCCGCGAGACACCGCGTTGGATTTGTTCATCGCGTAAACGCGCGCGAATCCCACGACCTCGCAACGCCGAGCTGACGCGGCGTAACGGTTCGTACACGGGGATTTGAAATCCAGACGTTGGCGGATCTGTTCCGTCTCCTGGCGCGCCAGTTGAAGCAAACGGTGCAAGTTTTTCACCGACCCCGCTGCCTCTATCCACCCTTCGCCGCCACACCACGGATTCACGCGGTTGGTGTGAAAGAAGTTCAACATACATGCGTGCACCCTGCAGGATAGATGGCTACACCAGAGTTAGTCAATCGGTAGGCCGTGTGCGGTGTTGGGTAAAATGTTGGGTACGCTTCGAGCTCTTCCAACGCGTTGGAAGAGGAGACGAGAGTTCGTCCTGGCGGGGAAGGGGGGCGGGTGGCCCTTCTGCCAGCAGTGGCCTGAATAAGCAGTTGCAGGGCACTGCATCTTTACTTTTTTTATCACTGGAAAGCCAGAGATTTAGTGATCAGAATCATCAGGATCAAAATCTTTATTTTAGACTGGAGGAATCTGATGAGCCATGAAGCTCTTTTTCACAGATGTCCAGTAAGTGATGCTACACGTCACCCTTTAGATATGGCAAAGGAAGGGGCATGGAAATAATCATTTCACTTGCGAATCTCTTGATTTGTTTACTTAAGGATATCTCGCTCATACGGGGTTTGCGATTCATAAAAAAAAAATCAGATTACGTGTTGTTTCTTTGAATGAGAGTGTTTTTTTTTTTCAAATCCATAGCGCTGATGAAAAGTGCAGGTCCCTCGTGAAGAGGAAGAACCAAACACATCTCCTTAATATTTATTCTCATGACAGCCTATTTCACAGATTTACTTAATTTTCATGAAGAATGAGCTACGCGATTATTGTGACAGATTCCACCTCAGGTCCATTTTAAGCGGGGTGCTGCCGTCAAATAAATGTGTAAATCGCAGCACACGGCGCCGGGTTTTGCTGCTATCGTTATCACCACCATCATCATCGTCATCAGTTAAGTGTAGCCGCTACGTCTTCTGCCACCACGGTGAATCGTCGCGAGCAGGACCTGCTGAAGCACACGCCGCGGTCGCACAACGACTACCCGGCCCTGGAGGAGGCGCTGCGCATCTCCCAGAACTTCCTCTCCCACCTCAACGCCGAGGTGACGTCGCATCGAGCGAATCTGCGCAGGGGAGAGGTGAGTAGCCGCCCCCGCGCTACCGGTTACGCCTCTCAGCGTCGCTCGCTAATCAAATGTTGAATTTCGATTTAAAGCTTTCGTTACTGCAGGGATTCATCTTCTTGGTTCTTTCGGTAAAGTCACGTAGAAGGGAAATAATAAAATAAAATAAATAAAACATAATAAAATAATTCTCACGACGTTTCGGCCACAACGCAAGCAGCCGTCCTCAGGTGAAGACCAGGTCTGTCGGGGAGACAGCGTTTTCAGACTTTCAGACGCTGTCTCCCCGACAGACATGTTCTTCACCTGAGAGGACGACTGCTTGCGTTGTGGCCGAAACGTCGTGAGAATTGTATTTTATTATGTTTTATTTTTATTATTTTATTATTTCCCTTCTACGTGACTTTACCGAAAGAACCAAGAAGAATAATATGTTGCTCAGAGGGAGCCGCTTGCCCTGTGCTCTGGTCCCCACCTCTCCTCTTCCCGCCCGACCGCTTGAGCAGTATTTTTTCATAGACAAATTTTTATTGCGGGAAATGTATTTTATTTAATGTCGACGTTTGTTCGCGTGGTATTCTCAATTTCTGTTGGCGTCATTGGTGTGCTTCAATTGCTCTTTTGACAGTTTTGTTTGCCCTGGTCACGCTTGCAATGAGACCATCCTGGTCTCTAGTTCTCACTTTAGTTGAACAAATAAACTTGAATCTCACCTCTACTATCGCCTCCCCTTCTCTCCCCACCCCCTTCCCCACCTCTCCTATTCCCCTTCCCCAGCCGTCCCCTAACCCAGCGGTCCCCAAACTTTTTGGCACCAGGGACCGGGACCGGTTTCGTGGAAGACAATTTTTTCACGGACCGGGGGTGGGGGGGCGGGGGGGGGTCATCATTGGGTCCTTCCCCCTTTTCAAAGAAGCTCTCCAGCGACGTTTGTTTTTTACTCATTGTGGCTACTAGGGGTTAGCAGCTTGTGGGCTTACTAACACTGTGACTGAGACAAGTGCGCAGTGCGGGAAAGAGGCGCGGATGGAAGTGGTAAATAATAAAATAATTGGGGCGGGCCACGCGCGGACTCACCGCTCTCACCTCCTGCTACTGTGCGGCCCGGTTCCTAACAGGCCACGGACCGGTACCGATCCGCGGCCCTGGGGTTCGGGACCCCTGCCCTCAGCCATCCTCACCTCTCCTGTCTGCCCCGTGTCGTTATTCTAACGAGGCCGCGCCGCTGTCGTGCAGGGCTACTCCATGCTGCGCGACGGCTTCCTGGTGGAGCTCGTGGAGTGCTCCCGCAAGCTGCGTCACGTGTTCCTCTTCGACAAACTGCTCCTCTGCACCAAGCTCAAGAAGCAGATCTCGGGGTGAGGGCTCTGGCGTGTGACGTTAGCCGCCGTGGCGGCCGCAGCAATCGAAACGCTGGTTTTTGCCAGCTTCACGTCGCAGTGTGCAAACCACCGCGTTGCCACTCCCCCCCAGCCCCTCACCCCACCCCTCATTGAAATGTCGCTGGTGGTCAGCAATAACGACAGTGGAAGGACCAAATCGGCGGTTTGCAGCCGTTTGGTGGATCATTACGTCACAGGACCGGGAAAGATGGCAACATCTTGGGGAGACCTTCATCCAACAGTGGATTGATAATGGCTGCTGCTGATGATAATGATGATTTTCAGTTAAGTGCCGATTTGAATCATGTTAGTCGGAGCCAACCGATCAGCACGGTTAGGCTACGTACGGTGCGAAAGAATTTCAACGTACGTACACACGTACATAGAAGCGTGAAACGGCGCAAAACTCTGGCGCTACGCTCGGGAGCTTGCGGATGAGCATTGCTCCGGCTCACCGCGCCACCGCCGCCCTCTCCTCGTGCGACCGCCAGGAAGCAGCAGAACTACGAGTGCAAGTGGTACCTGCCGCTGGTGGATCTGAGCTTCGTGCCGGTGGACGAGACGGAGAGCAGCCCCCCCATCCACGTGGCCACGGAGGAGGAGCTGGAGGCGATGAAGGGCAAGATCTCGCAGATCAAGAGCGAGATCACGCGAGAGAAGGTACGGGGAGCACTCACGCCGCCCTCCGCTGGTTCGCGAGCCACGAGTGCCACGAGCCAGTGCACCAGACGACCGCACGTGACCTAGGATGGGTCGAACAACCTCCTTCTCTGACTTGATAGCCACGGTGGCGAGATGTTGACTCCCTCGCCTGGTATGCAGGAGGTCATAGATTCGATCCCGACCCCGACGCCTGTGTGTTTGGAGTTGGCGTGTCTCTCTCCGTGGCCAGGTCACTGAGCCTTACCTGGTACAATTAAAATATTTCGTTTAGTTTTAATAGATTGGTAGTTGCCATCCCATTTTACCTTCTGTAGGGGGAGCAACGAGCAGACGTGTTCGGATTTGGGCAACTGCAGTAGAATTTGCTCCACTTGTCCATGAAAAACTGCTGACAAGATGAGTCGTTTATTTTCTCAGCAGTGCATGCCAGGAAACGGTGCTGGCGTAGACCCGCTGATAAATGTGCATATGTATGGTAAAATTTGCAGCGTGACTCCACTCATGGGTGAAAAATGGGCAGATATTAGGAAGCCATTTCAATCTGTGGGATGGGAAAAAATGCTTGTAATCTAGCAATAATATAAATAAAGGGGGCATGGATAATAGGGGTTTGCATGGACCCTACAGCTGCCACGGATAATAGGGGTCATGGGTAATGGGGCTGCGAGCAAGAGGATTTTGTACAATTATTTTAATAAAAAAACATCTTTTGATGAATGCCAGATGCCTTTGGCTTCATACATCATGGATCTGAGTGTGTCTCTGACCCTGTAGATCAAATCCTTCCAGTCTCTCCTCGCCCGGTGGCCAGGGCTGTTAACCGACCGCCTAAAACCCACATCTGCCACGTTTTGATTTCACCGAGTTTCACCGTAAAAGTCAAAACTAGTCCACGGTTTTGCTTCATTAACCTTTTAAGAAAACTCACGTGGGGAAAACATCGTTCTTGGATGGCCTGTCGGTGGGAAGGTGAACCGGTACTTTATTTCCTCTATGGAGATTAAACAAATCTGTCTCAGCTCTTCAATTGCCGTTCCTTTAATCGCGCACGGATTCTGTTGCTCATTATTTCCCCGGTACAGCAAAGGTAGCTATTATTACGACAGACACACCATAACAAACTCGTCGCTGCCGTTTACATAATGACTTAATTAAAGTGCGGCGGAAATGTACAATTAGTGTAATTTTTCCCTTCATTAAAACGCAGTCGCTGCTGCTCAAAAGCCTTTCGCCCAGGTTTGGAAGTAATTACCACCGTCTTTAATGCACCTCTGCGTCGGTGTTGTACTCGGCTCGTAATCATCGTCAGGGACGCGTAGATGATGAAGGTTCGTTGCGCCGTGTCCACCGCGTTCCACCGCGTTGTAGACGGAGGCCTCCGCAGGGGTAGTAGGCCAGCATCACGACAGATGTACGTACGTATGTTCAACTTCATTCGAACCCTACGTAGCCAACCGTGATACGTAGGGGGAAGGACAATGAAAATGAACTAAACACAAAAAAGCAGTTCTAATGAAATGAGTTTTAAATCTAGATGATTTAAAAGTGCATAGCTCCAGCGGCTTCCTAATATCGGAAGGAAGAGCGTTCCAGACGGCCGAAGAGGTGCACCTGAAAGCGCACGATACAGTGACCGTCTTTCTTCGATGGCGGGCCAAAATACGAACCCACGAGTGTCTGGGACGGCCGATCGGATGTTGCCGTGATGGAGAGGCGTTCCAGAGATCCCACACTTCATGCGATCGTGCAAACGTAGGGCACGGCATACGTGAGAGTCCATCACGGCAACTGCGAGGGTCACGGTCGGTGTTCGGAGAGGAGAGTGAGGCATTTGTCCACGGTATCGCTCGCATTAATTGTCTGGCCAGCCGTGAGCCCATCCGTTACTGTGTACCGAGGGTACATCGGTGCCAGTGGAGAGGGGGAGGGTCACGTACCAGTAGAGGTCACGTACCAGTAGAGGTCACGTACCAGTAGAGGGCACTCGCGGCCAACGGATGACTTGGAATCGCTCGCCGTTGTTTTTACGTCGGAAAGACTCGCCGAACGTCGGGAACCTTTTGCAGGAGGGTCCTGCGAGGGTTTCGCATTTGGGAGCGACGCTGCTGTGTTCAATCCCCGGTGGGGTTATTTGCTTCAATAAAAAGTGGCTTGAAGGAACGGAAGGTGAGTGCTTAGATGGATGTTGCGAATACCTCCGATTAGCGCAGTTGCGCAAGAGCGCAGAATTGTGGTCACCACATCTACGCCTCTATATAAGGAACGAAACGGGTGGACTTCTCCACAATTCTGGCTGTCGCCTGATGAAGCTAGTTGTAATTGCTGGCGAAACGTCGTACTCAGATTGTAAATATTGTTGCTTGGCTCTCCAACACAGCGGTGTGCTGTACTAGTGATGAATTGGCATGTACTGTTTACGTGACAACCCTTACTAGTTGGCTGTGTCGGGTGGTGGCGGGTTCAACGACACATTTATATATTTACGCGATCTAAATAAAAAAAACCTCTTACGGGTGCGAAAGAAGTTCAACATGCATACATCAGCGGGGGATGAGTCGTATTATCGAGAACGTAAGGGAGTGGGTGAGAATTATATGGTTTGGCCACGTGTTGGGCAGAGGTAACAAAGGTGCATTTACAGAGATACAATTAAGCGCTCTAAAAGATGGAAGAGTAGCAGGTATGGTTTTATTTCGTAGCCTAACACAGCAGATAAAGAACGTTTTAGTGTGTAGTTGGTCATTCTTTTTTTTATCTCATTCCAAAATAGTTTTGGCTTCTCACACGAGGTGCGGGCTGGAGCGCATTTACTCTGATGGCCGTTGGCCAGTGATGGGAATTTCACATTCCTAGGGTGGCAGCCACAGCCAAAAAGTAGAACAACTTACTGATGGCTTTGCTATATAGGTGTCTGGTTTAAAATAAACAAATCAAGACTTAGCCCTGCAGTTTCTTGCTCATGCAACTGCTGGCGGAAGGGTCTCCGCTAAGTCGACCCCTCGGCCCTGGATTCGAACCTACAACTTTACGTTAGATTATGCAGTATATAATGTACGTTTTTAACCATCACCTTTTCACTACCCGACAGAGCGCATGGAATCAAGTTGTCACGTCACGGGCGAATACTGAGCTTTGTTAACACCAGATAGTGCCGGTTGTAAACCTCCAGAAGGTTGTGGGCTCGATCCCGACCCTGACGCCTGCCGTATATTTGGAGTTTGCATGTCTCCCTCCTCGTGGTTGCGTGGATATTTTTCTCCGAGTCCTCCGGCTTTTTCCCTCCACGTTTATGAACTTGCGTTAAGACAATTTAGATATTTTTGCTGCTATGAATTTCCAAATGATGTCACTTTGTTGAGCTATCATTTGTGGCCTATTGAAAAATAAATTAACACCTCAGTGGGCTTTGCCTAGTCGGATGCGGATAGTTTAGTTTTATTTGCATGTGTTTGGGCGATTTGTTTACCTTTCTTGTACTTTTCACTCCTATCGTGTTTTTGTATTGTTTGTTGCTGTAACGTCCTTACCCACCCCGACTGGACATCTGTGAAAAAGAGCTTTATAGCTCATAGGATTTCTCCAGTATAGATAAATATTCTGATTCTGATCCGAACATTGGACAGAATTGGCAAAACCCTTGCTTGCTTTTCAACTTTTTCTCCTCCGGTTTTATCGAAAAGCCACATCAATCGGCATGTTTGCCCCATGACGTGACGACTTGATATTGATTGGCTCCGTCGGGTGGCTGGAGGGTTATCGTACGAAAACAAAAAATTCACAGAACACCTTCGCGATCTAACCCAGGAAGAAACCAATTACGAATCGTCATAATGTCGGTCATGAAAGCCTCCGGGTACAATTAACCGTCCCACTGTAAGAGCCGCCTGGGCCATTTCGCCGCAGCCACAGAGCCATTTACAACTCCAAAGGGAATTTTAAAATCGCTCATTTGAGCGAGCCATATCAAAGCGGAAAACCACGCACGGAGCAATATATATATAGGAATATATATTATAGGAATATTATATATATTCCCACGCGTGTGCTTTTCCGCTTTGATAAAGCTCGCTCAAATTAGCGATAAAAATATATATTTATTTTAGCATCTTCCGCGGCATTTGCTGCGCGCCCTAAAAGACGGATGGCTCTTCATTTACACATGAAAGGGGCACAATCATGGGGCGGGTTGCCCGGGGGCCTTCCTCCTCATCCTCGCAGCCCCAATGCATTTTACATAAACCTGTCCTCATGCGCAGGTCGTGCGAGCACGACGTGACGCGCATGTTGTTATTTGCGTGCGGGGTGAAAGTGTTTAGAGGTTTTCCTCTCCCCCATGTCATGTCCTTGCGTAGGTTGTTGTCGTCGATGTTGTCCGAAGGCTAATGGCACTCGGGGGCGAGCGGCGACGTGACCGTTAACAGAATCGTGTAGAATAATTAATTGTGCCGGAGGAATCCGATGAGCTATGAAGCTCTTTTTCACAGATGTCCAGCACGGCGACAATCTGAGTTCTATGAACCCGACGAGTTTGATTCTCGGGCTAACATCTGCAGTGAATAGTGCAATTAGAACCGCCCCCCGCCTACTCTCCTCACCCTCCACCTACCCTCTCCACCCTCTGCCACCCTGACCCTGCCCACCCTCCCCACCCTCTGCCACATTGACCCTGGGTCTACCCTCCCCCGCCCCTCTGCTGACAGAAAGCGAACAAGAACAGCCGCTCGTTGGAGCGGTTGAAGAAGAAGCTGTCGGAGCAGGAGTCGCTGCTGCTGCTGACGTCGCCCAGCATGCCGCTGAGGCTCCACACGAAGCACGGCAAGGTATGCCGGCCCACGTGCCGGTCACAGGAACACGCATTGAGATTTCATTTTTGTTTTAGATTCTTTCGCTGCTCTAAAGGGTGGCGCATAAGTCTGGAAGCATTGGAAAAATATTACAAAAAGGGCAATAATAACGCTTTTATTTGCGTACTTTTCTTCACAAACTTTTTGGGACTTGTGCTAAAGCGAGGAATTGCAGTGGGTGTGTCATCGTCGGTGGATCTCCTCGTAGGTTCACTGCGTGGGTTATCTTGTATGGATCCCGTTTCCCTAAACTTTGCAACAAGTTTGCTAACACAGCTCTGCGTTATTGGCTCGCAGTTTGGATGCAGTCGGTTACATTCAACGGCGACCTCCCTCTGACGCCGATTTCCTACGAGCAGAATTATCTGGACTCGTTCTTCCTTTCTCGGAGACATCTTGGGCCTGCAGAAACAAAAACAATATGATCGAGTTGTTCTTCCTTACGAGTCCAGACTCACGAGCCACCCGGTAGATGTCCACGCGATGGGCCGCTTTTGTTGGGCTGTCATTTGTGGGCCCAGGTCGCTTCTGTAGAAGAAGTTGAGACCTCGGTGAGGTTTTGCCAGTTAGGATGGGGATGGTTTAGGTCTATCTGTATTCTCTAGATTTGAAGCTTTTGTGACTGCAAGTATTCATATTCTTAGGTTTTTTTCGGTAAAGTCACGTAGGTAAAAAAAATTAAATTAATAAAAGTAAAATACAAATGAAATAAAAATAAAAATCACGACGTTTCGGAGGCAACACAAGCTTCCGTCCTCAGGTGGAACCGTCACATCACGCTTGCTGTAATCAAGTAAATGAGAGATTCCAAGGGATACTACCCCGTATATATACTGGTCGAGGGGAGGGGGATGGGCCAGGACCGGCCCACTTTTATTATTATGGTAAGGTGCGGCTTGAGACTACGGCTAGTCTACATAACAAAGGACTGAGCCTTTATTATGGTAAGGTGCGGCTTGACACTACGGCTATCTGTATGTGTTTGTGCAATTTCGTTTGCCTTTCTCGTGCTTGGCGCCTGCGTCGTGTGCTTGTATTGTTTGTCGTTGTAACGTTTTTACCCCGTGCCCATACTGGACATGTGTGAAAAAGAGCTTCATAGCTCGTCGGATTCTTCCAGTGGAAAACGCACTAGGGGTACGTAGAAGCAAATGAAAACGAATGTCCCAACACGTGCATGTTACGGCTCTTCTGTTCTCTAAACAAGGAGGGCTTTGGCAGCAGTGGAACGGTCCGTGTGCTCTGGGTCTACTAATGAGCCAACAGTGTAAACAGCTTTGACAAACAATAACAATAGAAGGCTTTCCTTTCAAAAAATCGTTCTCGCCGCTTCGTGGCACGGCGTGCATCGGTGTGTTTCTGCTCATTATCAACGCAGCTGAGATCTCCGCTCAAAACCCGTTTACCTTTCGTTACAACAGAACTGTCTGGCCAGACAGGCTTGCTTGCTTTTGTTGTTGTTTTATACATAAATCATGAATATTTATTTATACTGGAGGAATCCGATGTGCTAGAAATCTCTTTTTCACAGATGTCCAGTAGTTCGCATGTGAGGTGTGATGTCAGCGGTGTAGCTTTCGAGCGTGCAGGCGGTGCAACTGCCCCAGGGCCCATGAGCTAGAGGAGCCCATGGAGTGGGGGGGGGATTGAACAGTGGGGCTACCAGGGTGCCACGGTGGCGAGATGTTAACTACCTCGCCTAGCATACAGGAGGTCGTGGGTTCGATCCCGACCCTAACGCCCGACGTATATTTGGAGTTTGCGTGTTCTCCCTGTCGTCGCAGTGGATTTTTCTCCGAGTCCTCCGGCTTTTCCCTTCACATTCAGAAACATGCCTTTAGAGCTCTGTAGCTCAGTGGACCTTAGCTGGTAAAATAAAAAGTAGTTAAGTTTTTTAGTTTAATTCCCTGCACCAGCATCCATGCCAACCACGCTTATGCCACTATGCGATGTCACATTGTAAAGACCCCAAGATTCGATTGCTCTGTAATCATGAAGTTAATTGACTGCGACTGACATTGGGGCATGGTGAACAATTAGTCGATCTCTGATCCGATTTTACCGCATGTGGTTCGGCGTGGTGTCCGACGTTCTGCTACATTAAAAAAAATATATATTTTACCAGGTAAGGCCCACTGAGCAATACAGCTCTTTTTTCGGAAGCAACCTGCCAACAAATTATAGCTGAAAGAAGGGGCTTATCACGTGCAAATTTATAGCAGCCAAATACTCTAAACGAATGTTTATAAATGTGGATGGAAAAGCCAGAGGACTCGGATAGAGACGCAAACTCCAAACATAACACAGGCGTCGTGGTCGGGATCGAACCCACGACCGCATGTATACCAGGCGAGGCAACTAACTTGCTGGATGCTCGTTCAGAAATTTAAATTCCGTTTCGCTCCAAACGCTTTGAACGTCTTCGGGGACCGAAACTCCTGGGCACATGGAGCGAAACGTCGGACGTCATTCCAGCGCGTGGAGTAAAACGTTGGACTTCATTTCCGAACAGATCGCGGTTCAAGCCGACAACACATCGGAGGGGATATCCAGCACAACTGAAAACCTGCACAAAATAACCATTGCCATCGTTGTGAAGACTCTGATTTACAAAATATATGAGCAGACAATACGCCTCCTTCATATATCATGGACCCCGATGCAGTTGCACCGCCTACACACTCGAAAGCTGTGTCACTGGTTGTGTGTAATTTTTTCATATATATTTTTTTCTACGTGCTTATCTACGATGCAAAATTACGCATCAGCGTTGAAAAGTCTGATGCACTCCTGCGTCTCTGACTCTTCCCCCCCTCTATCCCCCCCGGCCCCTATCCCCCCCCACCACCAGCCTTACACCTTCCTCCTATCGTCGGACTACGAGCGAGCCGAGTGGAGGGAGGCCATCCAGGAACAACAGAAGAAATGTACGTCACAGAGACCACTGTGTCGCCCCCCACCCCCGTCCGCCTTTTATGCGTACTCATCGGAGCGCGTTGGTGGTGGCGGCGACGGCTCGCGCGCGTGTAAATCCGGCAAACTGTGGAGGAGCAAGGGTTTTGTGGATCGAACAGATTTGTGCACGCTCCGTAAAAACCTGCTTGTCCACGTGCTTGTCCGCTGCAGGCACCGACAGCTTTTCGCTGAGCTCGGTGGAGCTGCAGCTCCTCACCTCATCCTGCATGAAGCTCCAGATGGTTCACAACATCCCGCTCACAAGCAACAAGGACGGTCAGAACTCGCGGAAGCGTAGTTCCTCACTCGCTGTTTTCCCGGGCTCGCTGGCGGACCCGGGGGTTGTAATTGCGCGATGTAATCTTGATTGTAATTATCGGCTAACAAGTCCGTTGTCATTGTACAATTAACCCCGGGGTCTTGGACCTGGGTGATTGGATGAGCCACGCAACTTGTCGCCACAGCAAGAGCGAGAGGTTTTTTCCTAACCCAAGTATGAAAATAATAAGTCGTAGCGAAAGCAAGCTGAGCAACACTTTGTCAAATCCGTTTTTGAAAGTAGGTTTTAAAACCAGGGATTTGAGTTGTAAATGCACGGATATAAACTTGTACCAAATCAATAAATTATTTGGTACAAATATTGGGAAGGGGAATGGGTAATATTAATGAACATTGGTTGAGCCTGTATGGTGAGAGGGTTGTGCGTGCTAGACCACTCCAGGAATCGGCTGATATTTATTACGTTGTTTTACATGTCATAGGACTTTAAACATCTCATTTCCGGATGTCTGAGGTTTTTTTTTTTAAGATCTAAAATATCAATGACATTTTTCACTGAATGATGGAATCGCGTAATAACAAATTCCCTCGGAGTAACGTTCGACCAAATCTCACTCTGTCCCCGAATGGCTTGTCCGCCACCAAGCGATAGCGCGCCACGTATTTCCCAGCGTTCTCATTAAACAAACGACTTGCATCTCTTGAAACTCCGCGCATCTGTTTTGGGAGGTTAAACGTTGTGGCGTAATATCGGTGTGACGTACGGCAGGGGTCCGCAAAGCCCGCAGAGAGACCCCCGCTATAAATCCAGCACACTAAACATGGAAAGAATTATCAAATGGCCGGGGGTGAATTTAAAAATAACGTGCGTGTAATTTTGTTTCTGCTTTGCTTGTAAAATGCTCAAACGATCTTGCATACGGCCGCAGTGCGTTTGAGATATTTGGGCAACGTGAGCGACTTGAACTTGTGCTTCTTCTGCTTACGAAGCCAGAAGTCCCATGAGTGCATGGGGGTTGGAAGTTGTCTCTCTCCACAATACTTGTGTTCCGCGTATCTTCTGTAGGCGTATGTACAGACCCATAGACTCCCACTTACAGGATCCCATAGGCTTAAATTCAGATGCATAGACTCGCATACACTTACATGATCGGACTTAAAAAAAAATTGTACGCAATCGCTGAGCACAGAGCCCAAAGGCCAAAAATGCCGGATGGGCAGCAACAACCAGCACCATAAAAGTTGTCATCGATAAGAGTTGATACGTTTCTTGCAATGAGCAAGGTTAGCATTACTTTCCGACGAGCTTGGGAAAAGAAAAGAGAAAGAGAGTAAAAGGGAGGTGTGTGTGTGTGTGTGTGGCGAGCGGTAACGCAGCGCACTAGTCGACCCGAGTTCGATTCCCGCTCACAGCCAACACCGGTGACGATTAACTCAACCGGTCATGGGCCTCCCCTAGGTCCATTCAGCCTCAAATGAGTACCTGGTGTGGCGTGTAAACATCACCATTGGGGAGACAAAGGCGGCCGGGCGTGGTGCTGGCCACCCACCCCCTCGTGTGCCGTGCCGGCCTTCATAGGTGCTCACTATCAGCACTTGCCCCAACAGTCTGTTAAGGCTATATGGAGGATCTTTGTCTTTGTTTGACTGAGACGTGACGCCGTCTCCTTCCCTCTCCCCACAGACGACGAGTCTCCGGGCCTCTACGGCTTCCTCCATGTCATCGTCCACTCCGCTTCGGGATTCTCCGAGGCCGCGAGTACGTGGGTCACTCGCGTCGGCCGCCTGCTGCCGCTGCGATAGCGATGGCAATGGCGGCGGTGGATGTGCGCACGTTGTACACGCACCCACGCAATCACTCGCTCGCTCACTCGCTTAATCTCCCGATCACTCGCGCCATCACTTGCTCACCCACGCGATCACTCACTCGATCGCTCGCTCGATCACCTGATCACTCGCTCAATCACTCGCGTGATCACCCGCGCGATCAGTTGCTCGTTCACTCGCTCATTCACTCTCTTGATCACTCGCTCACCCGCAAGATCACTCGCTCGGCCCCTGCTCAGGCCGCTGTTGGAATTCACTGGGTCACGCCGAGTTGGTGAAGGCGGCGGGGAGCATAGACATGGCTGCATTGAAGTGCGGCCGAGCACAATAGCGGCGCTTTCCTCACCGCCCCGCTGGCTGCTGGCCGCTGTGCAGCCCGGTGCGTCGAGAGTCAATTAAACAAAGTGTGGGCCTCGTCCTTTTCGTGGCTCTTGAGGATCTGGATTAATCGGTGGTAATTACGTTGCGATGAAAATCTGCATTTCACCAACTTGCCAGTTGTTTTAATGAGTTGTGATCTTGGTTGAGTCATTGGGTTGCAGCGGTGGCGCTGCTGTGGTTAGCGCACCGTCATATGAACCTGGGGACCTGAGTTTCATTCCTGGCCACGGCTAACATCAGCGGCGATTGATATTTAAACCAGTCCCAGATGCCCGCTCACCCCCCACCCTCACGAGTTCACCTTCCCACACTGACCAGTGTGGTGAAGTATGGTTAAATAACGACCATTACCGACATGGCAGTGGATTGACAACGGGCTCTAAGTTACCATTAATTTGGTAAATACTTACATTTTTCTTCAAACGCAGTGCTTCATTTTTTTACAAACATTTTATTATTTCTTTCTTGTCCAGGAGAACGTCGTTGATTCAAAGACTCTTTTTGATTATTAGGGTCCTGCCTTGAGCCGTCCTCGCGAATGTTCGTAGAAACGCAGTCAAGTAAACACATCGCGATAAGAAAAATATTGACGCAATCTATTGTCACGCCAGTGGTGTTGTGGGATTGCGAGCACGCACAGAATCTAATTTGGCAATAACGGCAGCCGTGATGCCATTTAGGGAGCTGAATACGCCTCGCATTATTGCATTTGCAAACGTTCCGTGTACTGGTGCAGTAAACTGCTTTATCGTGTTGTATGATTGCAATGTTCCACATTTTGCCAGAGCCCCTTGATGCAATAACAAACAAAAAAATAAACCGCCGTATAATGACGAACCTACGCCGATTCGACGGCGTGCCCACCGCCTTGCGCGTGCCGACATTCGGCGATCGTGGTGCTCCCAGAAGAACCGTTTTCACGTTTTGTTAAACGCCGCGTGATTCCGTTGCAAAAGTTATTCCCTTCTCCGATGAGCATCGAGGAGGTGCTCATCTCCTTCTTCACAGCCCCTGAAGCCAGGAGTGGAAACTCCACATTCCTGCATGGTGGCAGGGGGGGCGAGGACAAGTCGATTCACCGGAAAAAACTCCTGTTGACTTGCCCGCAGAGTGGTAGCCGTTTTACCGACCCCCCGGGGGGGGGATGATTCGTCGAGTCAAACCCCCAAAGCAGGATCTGAACTCGCAAACCCTCTGGAGGCTGCGAGGCACTCTCTCTGCCACTGGGCCGCCCGGCCTGCTATTATTACAAATACATACAAACACTTGTGGATTGCATTGTGTTGGTAAATTGAACGTTTGCAATCACGTTCCCTCCACCACAGATCTCTACTGCTCACTGGAACTGGACTCCTACGGCTATTTCGTGAACAAAGCTCGAACGCGAGCCTCCAGGGACACCACCGAGCCCGAATGGAATGAGGTAACGACGGCAAAGGCTCTCAGCCCTGCAATATCTCATGGGCCTTGATTGCACGTCGGCCTTGATGCAATTGCGATGCTCTATTTAACCTGTAGGCTTTCACGACCAATGTTTTGGTGTTTCTTTGGTTGGGTCAGATCACGTAAATGCTAAACGGCTCTTGTGTTTTTTTCCGTCTAAGCAGTAACAGGGTTACGTAATACGGCAAGGCCACGTGACCGATATCAACACTCGACTGAGCGTGGGAACAGTGAGGGGGAGGGGGGCGGCCGTTGGGCAATCCGGACATTCGATGCTCCGGCCGTGTGACCGATTTCAGGAACATCCTTCCTTTGCGTCGTTCCCAAACGACAAAAAAAAAAAACCTGTTGCACTTAAAATCTGTGATTTATTCTTGCAGTTCATTTGCAGGCTTTGACCATAAACCAAAATATTTGATTGTGTTATTGAGTCGAAATTCAGGTATGCAAAGGTGCAGCCCGTGCAATTGCTTGCTCATGGCACTACTGGCAGAAGGGCCTCCACTCGAGGGAGCTGTATAGTGCCCCCTCTAAGAGTCGGCATTTGGTCTATTCTTCCACGCTGACCAATTACTTCGGCAGGGGTGGGAGTCACCACACTTTACCACTCCACATGCGACTTGCGGACTGACTGACTGTTGCACCTACATATATTTGCGACTGGGCAGGAACTTAAGTACACACCCGTAGACTTACACATACTAGGCCGGTAGGGGAGTTAGATTAGATGGGATAGGATGGGGGGGAATCTTGAGCCAATGACGCTTGCCTTTTTTGGTCAAAAGCGTGGGCGATTGCTTTTGAAACAAAAACTTAAACAAAAAACGATATTTAAACTATTTATAGTTTACCAGGTTAAGGCCCACTGAGCTATGTAGCTCTTTTTCAGAAGCGACCAGGCCACAAATGATAGCTCAAGGAAGTGGTTTATCGCGTGTAAATTTCTGGCAGCCAAACACTCGAAACGCACGATTCTAAATGTGGACAGAAAAACCGGAGGACCCGGAGAAAACTTCACGCGACCACGGGGAGA